>NC_134735.1:9178257-9481287 GCF_049634645.1 Pelodiscus sinensis | reverse complement strand
TCCTGTGTTTGTGAGGCGTAAGGGAAACTGATGGGAGTGTTTGTTTCCTCCCTCTGTGGCCTCCCACTGTAGAGATGCCAAGTTCAGCTTAAGATAAAGCCAATTCCAGCTACATTTTCTATGTACCTTAAGCCGTGCTGCCGGGTCTAGTATAGACCTGGCCCGAGGCTCCTTTTTGCATTCATTCTGTCCATGGGGCTGATTCTCTGGTCCATTCTATAGGTCTAGATCTAGAACCGGAGATCTGAGCCACAATTAATGAGCAGCTGTTGTAGGAGGTAACTGGAGTCCATGAGGATGGATAGGTAATGGATATTTCTATTCAGGTCTGTGGCCTAGAGTCAGCAAAGTATTTGTGCACCCCATGTCCCTAAAGCATTTTGTGTGTATGTGAAATATTTTTGTCTGTGTGTTTGTCTGTGTATGTGCATGTGTCTAAAGTTAAGTACATATTTTCTACTTCAGAAACACATTGCTGAAATGAAAGATTATAACTGAAGAGAAGCTCAAAACACACAGAGGGTACGTCTACACTAGCCCCCTAGATTGATCTAGGGAGGCTAATGAGGGCGACCGGAATTGCAAATCAAGCCCGTGATTTAAATATCCCATGCTTGATTTGCATGTTCCCGGTTGGTCACCATTTTAGAAATTGACTAGCCCGAAGTAACTGTCCGCATCTACACACGGCAGTGAAACGGGATTCCGATTTAAAGCCCCTAATTTGAATTAGCTGGTAAACCTCATTTCAGGAGGAATACCAGCTAATTTGAGTTATGGCTTTATATCGGAATCCCGTTTCACTGCCACGTATAGACGCGGGCAGTTATTCAGGCTAGTCAATTTCTAAAATGGCGACCGGCCGGGAACATACAAATCAAGCACAGGATATTTAAATCCCAGGCTTGATTTGCAATTCCGGTCGCCTTCATTAGCCTCCCTAGGATCGATCTAGGGGACTAGTGTAGACAGACAGACAGACAGACAGACAGAGAGAGAGAGAGAGAGAGAGAGAGAGGGAGAGAGAGAGAGAGAGAGAGCCAAAACAATTAAAAGATCCATTTGACAATCGTATAGGTCTGATTTTCATAAATGAAATCCCCGTTTTCTCTGTCTGAGCTGGCTACAGACCCTGACTTGCCTGTGACCACCTGAGGAGAAAGCTAAGGTACATTTTCCTTTTACCTCTATCTTGTGCTGTCATTCGTTCGCTCATTAAAGCCAGAGCAATATGTCAAAGGTAGCAGCATATTAGCAGCTCCCTGCTACTAAATTCCATCCTTCATAGTGCATATTTCCCCTGCTAGTGCTTCATGTTTGTTAAGGTTCATTTTCAAAGTCACTGGAGCCTGGGATCTCAATAAAGTACAAATGCCGAGCTTTCACAAGAGATGCTAGGGTGGGAAGAGAAAAAGTTTTCACCCTCATTTCCTCTTTAAAAATTGATAAAAATAAGATTAACAGATGCCGCTGGCTGTGAGACTCCATCACCAGTGAGTCGTGCCTGCACACAGCTTATCTCCATGGCAACCTGTTCTGTGGCCTGAATAGATGAGCTAGGAAATTAGGGTTACTCCTTAACTCCCTGGGCATCTTTGGGGGATTTCAAGTGCAACTTAAATCAGGCGCCGATGAAAGGAAGATCAAAATGTGCCTTCACTAATAGGCTCTACCATCGAGAAGAATGGGGGTGGATGAGGTTGTATGTTCCTGAGAACTCTGTCAAGCAGTTTTGACTCTAAATAAGAAGATTCATTCAGAATAAAACTGGATGCTTTAAATATAAAGTGGCTGATTTTTTCTTGGCTGGTGCAGGTCCGAGGACTTCCATGGAGCTTTGCTGATTTTCAGCAGCTGAAGAACAGCCCCCCCAGAGTTTTCTTCAGCTCCCCCAAAGAAACCTGGGTTGAAGAGTTTGGATCAGTGAAAGTTCAGAGAGAAGAAAATTGGCTTCCTGGTTACAATTGGGATTAAGGCAGTGGTTCTGAAAGCGCGGTCCATGACCATCTTGCAGGTGGGCCATGGCTCGGCATTGATCCCTCCACAGCAGGGAGCTTGTGTTGGTGCTCCAACCCCCAGCTTCCCTCCTACAAAGTTGGAGCGCCATCACCAACTTCCCACTGCAGGGGTGAGTCTTGCAAGCCCGTTCTGGCTTATGGGGGCAGGAAGCTGGTCTGTGCACTGCCACGCCCCTCCCTCAACTGGGGGAATGGCAGCACAGGAAACCACTCACCTGGAGGCTGTCCCCGCTGCTCCCATTGGCCAGAATCATGGCCAATAGAAGTGGCGAGAGGCGCAGAGCCAAGTAAGCAGCCCTCATCCCCTTCATCCCCAGATCCTGCACCCCCATCCCACTCCAGCACCTTACCTTGTTGCTACAACCTACCTCCCGGTCACACCCCACCCCTTTTGGGGGGCATTCCTGCACCCATTTTGTCATCATAGGTAGTTGGCTGGTGGTCCACAGAAAGGTCTGCATTGAGTGGGGTAGGCCGTGGGCTAAAAAGTGGGATAACCACTCAGCTAAGGGATCAGCAGCCTCCCAACAGAGTCAGTATTGAGGTGGGATACACTGGTTAACATAGCAAGGGAGCTGAACCTTTGCTTCCATCCTGAAATCACTGAGCAACACAAATATCTGACTGGTTTTTATTTGCCGTATGCATGCAGCTCAGAACTGCTTTTGCTTGGGTGGAAAAGACTCCATGTTCCCTGCTTATCCTTATATCCTGTCATCTCCTGTCCACACTCACATTCCTTCAACTTTTTTCCCTCTACCTGGAACAATCACATAAACCCATAGTGTGTCTAACCACCTCACTCTCCTCCAGTCCATCCCTCCTAAACAGTTATTTCAATTGGCCTTTCACCACTAGCCATCCCTTCCCCCTCCTCTGGCCTTTGAATAATATTGGGAAACAATTCTAACTCTGCTAAACACATATCAGAGGCAAAATCTTAGGGCTTTGCAACAACCTCTGCTTCTTTCCTGTTCCACCAGAGATGAAAATCTGCTCTTGGGACCAGGCCTTTCTGAAATTGCTTGTACCTATACGTCTACAGCAACAATAATACCCCTGAGAAGAAACGATCTTTCCTTATCAGATCCCAAGTGTACTTTATAGACTAAAAAGTATGAATAAAATGTTTGAGTAAGGCACACAGAAATTTTCCTCCAAATGACACCAATCCACACCAATGTTCCCTTTAATCTTTTCCATCTATATGTAGATTTTTCCCCACGTGTGTGGAATAATTTTGTGTGTGCTAAGGCATGTGCAAATGTGCACCACCAATGGAAACAAAACATCTAGATGTGGGCACTCTGCTAATCAGCTGGGTGACACTGAAATCTCTCATGAGTGGCCACACAAACACACAATTTACAGTGAACACTGATCCAAACCATTTTAGATTTTTCCAACACTATTATCCTTTGTTTAACACTCGCCTCTTGGCTAAACTGCCTTAACCCCTGCTTTGGAGGCCTTACATTCTCTCTGTTGATAATTTATGCTCAGTAAACCATGTGCTAATGAGACAGCATTCTTCATTTCATCCATGAAGGGATTAGTTATTGACAATAATCAAAGAGCAGATCTTTAGCTAGGTAAGTTCAGTTAATTCTGTTACATAGAAACACATTGATTTGTTGTCACAAAGCAATTGTTAGCTAAAAAGGCATCACCATGCTGAGAAAAGAAGATGGGGGATGGGGAGAGAAACTGATGAAGTTGAAAGCCCATGTACATTGGACAAACATCACAGCTTCGCACACCAGTCCTCCAGAAACAGGGAGGGCCGCAGACTGTCCATTTGCTGACCTCAAAGAGCATTTTCCTTCCATTAACCTTTAATGACTCTTACTGCACATGATTGTGTTGCTACTAATATTGCTACTGATGGACCAAAATTGAAACATGGAAACCTCTAACAGCAACCCACCATAATACCTCATTTTTTATTCTTCTGGGTAAGATGTATTATTTTCTCTAATGTCTCTGAGCATAACACCGCCTGTGTCTATTTACTCAGCAGCGTTATTTCAGAATAACGGACAGCATTCTGAAATAACAAAGAGCGTGTCTACCCTGCAAGCCATTATTTCAAAATAATGGTGAGCTGGAGGACTTCTTACTCCAACTCCTGTAACCCTCATTTCACAATGTAGCCAGACAGGAACCCCCCTGTAACATCCATTTTTGCTTGCCTGGAGCATACAGGGCACACAGAGCGGTAAAAGCCTTGAACAGAAGGCCCAGATATGCAGGCTGCTGTGACCCTGGATGGCTGTAAACAGAGATACGCCAATTGCTGACCAAGAGGCTCCCAAGGAGTGCCCTTGACTGAAACCTATATTGATACGAACACACACTGTCCGCGGTGGGGAGGAATCTCCCACCCGGTAAAGAATGTCCAGTACTCACAATTTAGTTATCTCTCTTGCAAGTGTAAATTAAGTTGAAACTCCGTTGTAAGAACTGACGTCACAAAGACAGACCAACACAATTTAGCATCTTAGATAAGAAAGAGGATACAGGCCCCAATGGGTATAAAGATGGGCCCAGCAGCACACTTACTCTGAGTGTCAATCTACCATCTATCTGCTGGTCGGGTTAGGGGTTTGACCTCCCAAGGTTCCACGGGGACGCCCACTTCGTACTCGTCTTTCCTAGGAATTGAGGGACTGGCCCTGGCTTGACCCACTGGAGTCGAGAGGCACAGAAGGGGGTAAAAATTGTACCTGGATGTGGTCCTTTGTCTTAAGTGTACACATAGACTTAGAGCTCTTTAAAGATTAAGCTGTCACTTGGTACCATTATTTCTATTTTCTATCTTTATTTTCTTTGTAACCATTTTTAAGATCTATATTTGCTAGCAGTTAAGAATTAGAGCAATAGCCATTGTAACCATATGATTTATAAACTTCTTTAATAAACCTGTAACTGTTTAAGTTTTAACCTGACTCCTTCAGTTGCTGTAACAGAACCAAGCACAATTTAAAAGAACTTCAGCCGGTCATAAGGGATAGATATAGGAAGAGCTGGGGCATTTGGACCGTGTCGCTTCCAGAGGACAGATCCATAGGGGCATCTCTCAGCCTTCCCTAGGCTGCCTGCTGTGAAGGGATCCTGTATCCTCGCAGTTAAAATCTGAGATGTAATAAGCTCTTCCTATAAACTCTGGGGCATCTGTCAGCCTGTTGGCTGCCCTTCGCAAAGAGATCCCGATCCTAGCGGACTAAGACACGGATGTTAAACTCCTCAGGGCACCCGTCAGTCTCTCCTAGACTGCCCACTGTGACGGGACCTTGTTTCCCAGCAGTTGAAGACTCGGGTGTAACACACACACATACACTGCCCTGACCATCGGCTGACACACAAAGAATAAGGGAAGTCGGAGGAAGAGCATTCATCCTTCGACTTCCTGCTGTGTAGACAGCGCCAAAAGCCGGATGAAGCTATTTCAACTTTAGCCATGCAATTGATGTAGCTCAAGTTGCACAGCTAAATCCGACTTTAGCCCTGCTGTGTAGACATGCCCATACTGACCCGTCCTCACAGTATCGATGTGTCCTGCGGGTGGCTGTAGAGCTGATAAGATTTTTTTCTCATAATATTTTATCATGAAGAATTTTTAAAAAGAATTTTCACTGCTCTGTATTTACCAGTCTGATGAAAAATGGGACAGAGGAACATTGCCTGGATAGACTGACCATCTTGCTTTTATGGGAAAGCTAAGCTAGTGTGATGAACATTCACTGAGTTCTGAGGGTGGTGTGATGTTGGCATCAAACCAGGTGTGATGCCCATTCACCAAATTCCTGCTTCTGGCATCACCTGCACAGAAGACACAGACAGTGCTCCGGTGTGAGGGAGAAAGAGTTTGAAATGGCCTCTCTGAGATGGGAGCTGCTGCCTCTGTTATAGCCGTTGTGACTGGGCCGTGTGGAACACTCTGCCCCTCGGAATCTGCAGCCGACTAACGTGTGTGATTTCTTATTGTTCCCGTGCACTGCTGACCCCAGGGGCTGACAGTGGGACCCAGGATGTGGCTTGGAGGTGAGCAGGAAAGTAAGGGTGTGTCCATGGATGGTGGATGAAGCTGTTGCTTAGGGAGACAAGCTCCCCAGCTGATGGCCCCACCCATACTACACCCTTAATCTGCTCAGACCCCACCCATCCCCACTACCCTGTCCCTTCCCCACTGTCTCCCTCTTCTCTCTGCTCACTCGTTCCAGCCAAATCCCTGAATTCAAGGGTGTGTCTACACAGCAGAGCTTAACTCGAAATAAACTAGGCAAGTTGAGCTACGTCAATTGAGTAGCTTATTTCAAAATTGGGAACATCCACACAGCACTTATTCTGAAATTGAGCACTCTTCCTCCGACTTCCTTTGCTCTTCATACAATGAGAGTTACAGGAGTCAGAGTAAGAAGTTCTCCAGCTTGACAGTATTTCGACATTATTTCGAAATAACTGCCTGCTGTGTAGACGTGGACTAAGTGATTTCAAAATAATGTCGCTGTGTAGATGTACCCCAAATGTAGCAAATGACATTTGGGGGAAAAAATCCATTTTTCTAAAATGTATTTCTAAAAGAAAATGGAGCATGCTTCCCACTGCATGCCAGATTGTGACGACTGGACATACAGAAGGTTCTTAATTAAAAGCTCTAAATTTGGGAATTAAAAACGTTAGTCACTCAATGGAACAAAGACATTATTTTAAACTAATCAGTCAGAGCTGTTTACTGTGTTCATAATAAAGTTCATTGCTTTTAGGAAAAGGGAACACTAATTCATTTGGTGTGATTTGCATGACAAGACATATTTATGAAATTTCACTGTATGTTTATCTTAAAATATGTTCCCAAAGATTTTAGGCATATCAAAAGGACTTTATAGAGGAGTAAAATACTGATTTTGGTGGAGACCTCTCCTGAAACTACAGGTTGGACCTCTCTTGGCTGGCACGCTTGGAACCTGATGGGTCCCAGAAAAAGGAATTTGCCAGACAATGGGAGGTCCCAGATATCAGACCCTCCACCTGCTGCCCCTCTTTGCTGCCAGCTCCTTCAACCCGGCTGAGCTATCTGTGGGCTGGCCTCAGCCCCTGGCTTTGCTGCTGGTTGGCCAGGCAGCTTCAGCCCCCCTGCCAGAATGGTATGTTGCCCGATCGGGCTGCCACAGTCCCATCCCTGCTGCCAAGCAGTATGTGGCCCCGGCCGCACTGATTCTGCTGGGCTGGTTCACCTTCCTGGATGCTGTGACCATAGCCCTGGTCCCGCTGCTGGGTGGCAGGCAGCCCTAATCATGCTGCCGCTGCCACTACCGCCTGGCCTGCTGTGGCCCCTGCCGCCTCCCAGTGGCCTGGCCAGGCTTCCCCTCCTGGGCTGCTGCGGACTCAGCCCTGGGTGGTAGACAGTCCCAGTCATGTTCCACCCAGGTTGCTGAAGCCCCGCTGTTGGTAGACTCGCTGGGTTGCACTGGCCTTCCAGCTGCTGGCCCGGCTGCCCTGAGTCTCTCATCCAGGAACATCTGTGGTCATGCTGGGCCACCAACGTTGCTGGATGAGAGATTCCCAAATTTGAGAAGTGCAACCTGTAGTTGATCAAATAGTGAGAAAGTAAAGGGAAACTCATTTGTCCAGCTATCCAGAGGAAAAGGAATGTTGTCCCTTTAAGAGCTCGCTTCAAGGGGAAAGGGGTAAAAAAAGTTTTGGTACTATAGTCATTAAAATAAAATGTGTATTTTAGATAAGGGTGGTTTTTTGAAGAATTTATTTAAAAACTTTGTCTGAAAATCCAAGCAGTTAAGGCTAAAGCTGAATATTCAGATTGTGTATCCAAATATCTATGCATGGATTTTTTTTTTTAGAGGTGTGATACAGCAACAAACAAATGAAATATTTTAAGGCAAATTTTAAACTAAGGTCCTGTAGACATAGTAATACACAACAGTTATCAGTAAATTCAGGATAGGCACCTGCCTGTTAAATGGTTTCATTACCACTTAATGACTCTTTCATAGGTTCAGGGTTATGCTAATAGATCTAGCAACCTGAAAAGCTTTTCACTTTGAAGGTAACATCCACCGAATGGGGGAGGAGAGTCACTAGTCTGCAAGTTGCAACAATCTGTTGGGGGAGCCTTCCTGAATATTCAGAATAGGGATAGGATGAGGGGTGAGGCTGAGCACTAAGACCCAGGGAAGGCGTTGCCTCCCCTCGCCTCTTACATCTGGCACCCATGGGTGTCTCTGTTTAATTCTGGAACCAGTTGAGAATCATGTGTGAGCTCATGTGGTACTTCCACATGCTGGGGATCACTCGCTCACATGAAATCTCTAAAACTGCTGGGGTAAGAGCACACAAGTGGCACCAAGAATCCACAGGCAGTGAAACACTGTGTCCTCACATGTAGGTTTTACATGCATAACTGTGCCACTTCCCAGATTTCCCCATGAATGGTGAGGCGGTCATGCTGTACGGACAACAGCACAAGCGGTGCTCCCATGGCTGGCCATTCTCTCAAGATGAGACACTGTCTGACACATCTTTCCCAGGCCTGTCCAATTGTTCTCTTTACCCCTCCCTAGCCAGTAAAAGCCAACCACTTTAGGAGTGGAGTAATTTGCCCTTGCTTGGCCGAGATTGGAAATTGCCTCCCGGGACCCAAAACAGAGCAATCCAGATGACGAATGATTACAATTGCAGGGGAATATGCTTTAAGATATCAACGAGCTTTGGATTCAAATCATGAGACCTGGAGTCTTTCGCTTTAGGTGTCTAGTTTGGGGCAAATCGTACTGGGAGGGACCGTGTTGCATGAAAAGGACCTATGTGAACACAATTTTACTGTGTCTGCCCTTCCCTCGTTGTCATTTTGGTGCATTGATTATAAGCCAGCCAGAGAGTTGTTTTGTGACCTTTGATAAGGGAAAATGCGGGTTTGACATGATTTATTAGTGCACTGAAAGTCCCGTTTCAAACAGCAGTATATTGTTCAATGATCAAAAGCATATGGGACCAGAACTGCTTCTTTTCAAGTAAAGTATTGAGGAGCATGGTAATGCCACTATGCAGGCTGCCAGGTCGAAGAAACATTATCACCCCTTTTGTCCTTTATAAAGGTACTCACAGTCCAACAGAGAGGGTTATATGCGCTATACGGTTAATTCTGCAGAAAGAAGAAAACGTCGTGTCCCAACCAGCCCCGTATTCCCCCGTGCCATGGGCTTTGCACAGAAGCCAATTTTGCTTTCAAGTTGCCTTTATTTAAATGTAAAAGCTTTAGCTTAAATTGCAGCGGGTTTTGTGATATTTAATATACAAACCTAGGAAAGGTCATGTCTGTCGACAGATGAAACAAGGTTTAAGCTCAGGATTCTGGAAGGCAAGTGTTATATGAAAATGTGCGTTGGAAATAGATCTTTAATCCACAAGGTCACCAAAAACAACATTTTTTCTTTCTCAGAGACTTATCCTTTCTATCTCTCAGAGGAACTGAGGATATTTCAGAGGAGAGAAGACCAGAAATCTTATGTTTTCCCCTGTGTTCATCGCTACAGTTAAAGCCTGCTGTTCTTACCCCACGGTTTCTCAGTTATAGCCTGCCTTTTCCTCCAGTTATTTGTCTATTTTTTGCTTAAACTGTATTTACTGGTTTCAGGGGGAAGCTGAGTTAGTCTGTGCAGGATAAACTTAAAAAACAACAAATGGTCTGATAGCACTTTAAAGACTAACAAAACATGTAGATGGTATCGTGAAGTTTAGTGGGCACAGCCCACTTCTTCAGATGACCCACATCTGAGGAAGTGGGCTGTGCCCACAGAAGCTCATGATACCATCTATGGCTACGTCTAGACTGGCATGATTTTCCGGAAATGCTTTTAACGGAAAAGTTTTCCGTTAAAAGCATTTTTGAAACAGAGCGTCTAGATTGGCACGGACGCTTTTCCACAAAAGCACTTTTTGCGGAAAAGTGTCCGTGGCCAATCTAGACGCGCTTTTCCGCAAAAAAGCCCCGATCGCCATTTTCGCGATTGGGGCTTTTTTGCGGAAGACAAATCTGAGCTGTCTGCACTGGCCCTTTTGTGCAAAAGTTTTGCGCAAAAGGGACTTTTGCCCAAATGGGAGCAGCATAGTATTTCCGCAAAAAGCACTGATTTCTTACATTAGGAAGTTAGTGCTTTTGCAGAAATTCAAGCGGCCAGTGTAGACAGCTAACAAGTTTTTCCGGAAAAGCGGCTGATTTTCCGGAAAAACTGGCCAGTCTAGACACAGCCTATATGTTTTGTTAGTCTTTAAAGTGCTACCAAACCATTAGTTGTTTTTAAGTTTATCCTGTATTTACTGGAATGCTCTGCCACTTGCCCTTCAACTTACTATTCCTAGGTACAGAACTTTTAGCTACATTATTTTTAAGTTAACCTCATGCCTCTTCTTATTCTGACATTCTCTGATAGCCTGACAGAATCTCTCCCTGCCTATTCTCATTGGAGCACCGTCTTTTTTAATAAGCTCCTCCCTTCATCTCCCCTGCAGTGAAAAAATACAACATCGAGCTGATTGAGAAATGACATTTTCATCCAGAGGGAAATTTCAACATTCTGAAATTAGTTTCTGGTCCCGATCGGAACAGAAAGGTATTGACTGAAAGGGGAAGCCAGTCACTTGACCACACTCACGGTGTGTTCCTAATGTTCGAGAAACCAAATAACTGAACTTAGCCAATGTATTGTCTAAAGACGAAGTAGGATGAGATGAAAAGGAGAGAATCACGCACTCCTTCTGGGAAGCAATTCTTCTCTCGCAGCATCTTCACCTTACAGCAGCGGTTTTCAAACTTTTTTCCTCATGACCCAGTTGACAAAAATTGTTGGTGCTGACGACCCAACATAATTTGATTTGAGTGTGGGCTCTGGGGTGGGGTTGAGCTTTGGGTGGGGGAAGGGCAGGGCTGGGGCAGAAGGGGCTTACCTTGAGCGGCTCCCAGTCAGCGGTGCAGCAGGGGTGCTAAGGCAGCTTCCTGCCGCTCCTGGCACCGCAGACCAGGCTGCGCCCCAGAAGCAGCCAGCAGCAGGTTCCCAGCCAATGGGAGTGTGGAGCTAGTGCTCGGGGGAGGGGCAATGTGCAGAGCCCTGTGTGTTCTCCCCACTCCTTGCCCCCCACCTGGGAGCCAGGCCTGCTGCTGGCCGCTTGTGGGGCGCAGCACAGTTTGCGGTGCCAGGACAGGCAGAGAGCTGCCACAACCCACCCCCATTGGTCACCTGGTCCCCCCGCAGCAACAAGCCCCAGTACCCGACATTCCATGCCCCTTACTGGGTTGTGACCCCTAGTTCAAAAACCACTGCTTACACAGGAGGGGTGCTTCAAAGACCTGTCCCCAAATCCATTTCTATGTACACTGTGGGACTATGTCTACACTCGCGGCTTCTTGCGCCAGAAATATGCAAATGAGGCTGAGCATGGAATATCGCCGAGCCTCATTTGCATACCCAATGAGACACCATTTTTGTAGAAGAGGCTCTTGCACCAGAAAGAGCTGTCTACACTGTCCCTTCTTGCACAACAAAAAACCCTCGTGAGCAATGCCGTTCTTCCTGAAAAGTAATCGGCGTAACGGCATTGCGCAAAAAGGTTTTTTTGCGCAAGAAGGGGCAGTGTAGACAGCTTCTTCTGGCGCAAGAGCCTCTTCTGCAAAAATGGTGGCTCATTAGGTATGCAAATGAGGCTCAGCGATATTCCATGCTTAGCCTTATTTGCATATTTTTGGTGCAAGAAGCCGTGAGTGTAGATATAGCTTGGTTGTTTTCAAGCCCAAAGCCCCCTATTCATTACTTGAAGTTGAAGTTTAACCCACCTGTTTATTCTAGGTTTGTCTTTGGATCCACCCTATACTTCCCCATATCTCATTTCAAATACTACAGTCCAGGTGTTGATGAACGGGGAGCATACTCGCTAACTGTATTCGGTACAAATTATTGGTCCATCTTTGCTTATTTTATGGTGCCATAGCAGATTTCAGCTTTGCAATGGATTGTGAGGTATTTGACATAGATGAAGAGAATTCTAGGGGAGCATAATCTATTCAGTTACACATAACTTTCAAACACACACATATATACTGTATATTATAGTAATACCGTGCACACATAACACCCATTAATGTGGTGTATACTATTCCAAACATGTGCATTGGCTACTAAAATCAAAATATTGAAAAATGCATGGAGCAAAACATTTAGAAAAGTTTACAATTGGAAATCTCAAAATGAATTTTTTAAAACAAATCAGACATTATCAAAAAAGTCTTTTTTACCTGACTTAACTTTTCAAAACAAACCCATGCTGTTAATGTTGACAGGAAACTATTTTTTTTTTTAAATTTCTGTTCTCCCAAATGGAAAACCAAAAGACATCACTGAAATGGATATTTCTCCCTAGAAAGGTGGATCATTCCTCCCTAGAGGTGTAACCAAAGGAAGAGTGCGAAACACCTTCATTCACTACTGCATGGGCACACTTAACCCTTTCAGTGCCTGAAGTCAGACCCTCGCCTTGTGAAAATCAGTGCTGCCCAATGGAAGTCAATGAAGCTGTGCTGAGTTACACAAACTGACCAAGTGCAGGTTTGAGGCTTGGGACACACAGGCAGGGCGGAGAGGCAAAGGAACCCAGAATGAATCTCTATCTGGCACAAAGGGAGGTCAGCACACAAGACACAGTTTATGGGCCACGGAGGGCTGTCCTGTTCCCTGTGCTCTCAGAGGCATACAGTTGGATGAAAACCCAAGACAATATTTACACAGATTCCTGCACAGTGACATTGCCGATTGGCATTGGAGTCTGGTCTCAGAGTCCTCATTTATCTGCTATTTTCTCACATAGACAAAGGCAACCCCACTCTCCCTTTGCAGCATGAAGCTGAGTTCACAGCACAGCACCCATGCCATGTTCTACTCAGGCCATGTACAGTGGCTCTCGCTCATGGTTCTCAGAGTGGCTGCTGGAGATGGACAATTGAGCATGGAAATATGAATGTGTCTTGTGCCCAATGTTTGCCTCTACCTGGATTGCCATAGTGTCTCACAGCTGAACCTTTGGCACACATTGGGAAGCTCTGAGAACAGACACGCACAAAAAGCCTTTATTGTGGTACTCCTGAAGGTCAAATACTGCAGATTTCACAGACCAAAATCTCTCCCAAAAGTGATGGGATGTATTCCGGAGAGGAGGACTAGGAAATGGCTTAGTCTCCAGTGATGGATCCCAGCCCCAGACAGCTCCAATCAGGGGACACGTGTCAGAACATGTTCTTTTGGAAATTGACTTGATCTCCTGGTTCATCTGTTGACACAACTCACCTCAACTCCACTGACCCAGGGCAGCCTATCCATGTCTTCTAAATGGTTCTTTTCTAAGCCCTACATGCCAGGGAATGGCACATAATGCAAGCTTAAATTATACAGCAGTGTTAGCCAGCCTCTCTGTGTACTTAGTAGTTTGAATAATTGTACATAGTAAACTTGAAATTACAGCCCCTGGCACACTGTAAATGAGTTGTATTGTGCCTCGCTAGCCTCACATTGCTGTCCTTGCATTTGGCTTGAGCAGCCCTTTGTTATGTTCTTTACTTTATATGATATGCATATGCAAATGAAATAGATTTAAAAATGAAACACGGATGAGCGAGATGATGTCCAGGGCACTTTCCATCTGACTTATCGTCATGCCACCCATTAACCATAGTGTGGCTGAAGCAATATCACCAAGAGGCCAGAATCAAGTTGAACTGCATATGCCAACGAGCAACAAAGGAGGACCTCTGACTTGGACAGAGAAGGTAGAGAGATCAACTGGCTATCTAAGGTGTTTGTAAACATATGCAAGAAGCTTGGGAAACAAACAGGAAGAATCTCAGGGTAGCAGAGATTTGACTTTTGTCCAGCCCTTGGCCCTGGGGCATTCTGTGATGGACAGTAGCTGCTAGCAGCACCAAGGTTGAAACTACCCCTCGGGCTTGGTGCAAGAGATGGCTTCCCAGGTCACCTCCGGTCTTCTGGTCAGGTCTCCAGGGCTAGCAGGAGGGAAGGAATGCAGGAGTCTCTGCGACAGATCTGCCACAAGAAAACACCCCGACACTGTGGTGGTCCTGTCTGGACTGCGTGTGCTGGCCTTAGAGTGCAGCACGCAGGATGATGTAGGTGGAAACATTCGGTCAGAGGAGAGCTGAAATGTTGCCTTTCTGCTTTGACAGAAAAGCATGCATGGCCCAAGTCACTGGACTTTCTGATTTCTGAGCAACAAAATGACGAAAGGTCTAGAAACCATGACCTATGAGGAAAGACTGAAAGACTCGGGCTTGTTTAGTTTGGAAAAGAGAAGACAGAGAGGGGACATGATAGCAGCTTTCAAGTACCTAAAAGGGTGTGATAAGGAGGAAGCAGAAAAATTATTCTCCTTAACATCTGATGATAGGACAAGAGGCAATGGGCTTAAATTGCAGCAAGGGAAGTTTAGGTTGGACATTGGGAAAAACTTCCTGTCAGGATGGCTAAGCACTGGAATAAATTGCCCAGGGAGATTGTGAAATCTCCATCATTGGAGATTTTTAAGATCAGATTAGATAAACATCTGTCAGGGATGATCTAGATGGCGTTTGGTCCTGCCGTGAGGGCAGAGGACTGCACTTGATGACCTCTTGAGGCCCCTTCCAGTTCTAGTGTTCTCTGATGCTATGATCTGAGATAAAAACTGAAAAGACTGACCTTGCTTCTATAAGTGGATCAGCTCCATGCAAAATGCGGAGACATCAGTGATGTTAATGGCTACGTCTAGACTGGCATGATTTTCCGCAAATGCTTTTAATGGAAAAGTTTTCCATTAAAAGCATTTGCGGAAAAGAGCGTCTAGATTGTCATGGACGCTTTTCCGCAAAAGCACTTTTTGCGGAAAAGCGTCTGTGCCAATTTAGACGTGCTTTTGCGCAAAAAAACCCCGATCGCCATTTTCACCATCGGGGCTTTTTTGCGCAAAACAAATCTGAGCTGTCTACACTGGCCCTTTTGTGCAAAAGCTTTGCGCAAAAGGACTTTTGCCCGAATGGGAGCAGCGTAGTATTTCTGCAAGAAGCACTGATTTCAGACAGTAGGAAGTCTGTGTTCTTGCGGAAATTCAAGCGGTCAATGTAGACAGCTAGCAAGTTTTTGCGGAAAAACTTGCCAGTCTAGACACAGCCAATGTGTGTCAGTGTGCACAGCTGCTCCTTCAGAACCTGGAAAAGCACAACTGCATTTTGACCCACAGAGCAGCACTCCAGAGAACAGAGTCTTTGAGTCAAGCTTGTACATTGGCAACAAAGGCCCAAGATCGTCCTTATCTCCATTTTAGTAACATATGTCTGCAGAATGGTGTTTCTTTGGAAGTGCTATGTATAGAGCAGGGGTGGGGAACCTCAACCCGTAGGGATATGGCCCCTGGCTTGCCTGGATCTGGCCCCTGAGGCTCAGAATGCTCTCTCTCCCCCCCACACTGGTGATCTAGCCTCACCACTGCCCCACCGCAGGGCTGGAACACACAAAATCTACTAACCTGGGCCCCTGAAGGCTCTGGGGTGCGAGGGGGATGTGGGGAGTGTCTTTCTCCTTCTCAGTCAGGGGCCACATTGGTGAGGGTTTGTTTCTTGTTTTTTGCTTCTCAGTTGTGTGTGGCCCCGACTGATTTTTCTGTGGGTCAGTGGCCCCAAACCTAAAAAAGGTTCCTCACCCGTGGTATAGAGTATGGATATTTCATCAGACCATAATGGAGCCTATTATTACAGCTTTTCCAAGGATCCCTCTTGCTAAGAATTTAAGGCAATTACACCTTTAATCTTGATCTATAAAATTGGAACTGCTCACTGGGATCAAAATAGCCAAAAGTGACTAGTGATTTTGGACCACCCTCTTGTGAAGCCCCCGCTCCCTTTTTTTGGAGAGAGGGCACATGGCACTTTCTAGCCAATCAGTGTCTGAAGGCATCTCAGGTGGTTTGTCAGTTTTGGAAATCCTGGCTGAAAACGTTAGCAAGGCCTAAAAGATCATTACGTTGGAAGAAACCTTTGTACTTTAAAATATTATTGTAGTTCTTTTTCAGCTCAAGGATAAAGCTGGGGAGGTAAGTCCCAGATTCACATGAGACAGGGAAGAAACAACATCCACAGATCACATACTTTGGATAAGGGTGGTCATTACTTGTGTTCCCTGTAAGCCGTGCACCTGTGTCACCACTCAGGAGAGATTCAAATGCTGCCCAGCTTGATCAGCAAAGCACCCACAGCTATGAGTTTTGTTTCTATTGGTGGTGCACATTCACACATGCCTTGGCGCATATACAATTATTCCGCACATGGATGGGAAAGATTAGAGGGAACCTTGGTTATTACTGCCCTTGAAGGCCTCTTATGTTATGCCCCACTTCAGCCCTTCACGGTCTATGGACCATTCAAAGGCCAATGGTAGGATCTAAATGGGAAATAGGACTTCTGCTAGCCAAGACTTCCCCCTGTACAAGGAAGAATTTCAACCTGTGGTGAATTTCCAGTGCAGAAAGCAGCATTTGGCAATGGAAATGACTTTTCACTCTTCAGTGAATGTGTGGCTCCTCATAAAAATATCCATTTTTAAACATGAATATTTGCAAAGTAGAAATGAGCTAATCCAGATGGTTCCAGCCACATGATGTGTCTGAAAAACGAACTGCCAAGTATAAGCAACGAGACCATCAAATATAGCCATGGGGATCTCCGACCATGTCAGGCTGACTCTGGGGGAAGTAAATTAGTGCAGGAGCAGAAGATTTGGGGAGGCTCCAAATTGCTCAGACTTTCTTCAGACACAAAGAGAAGCATTCTAAATATCACATCCTCAATCGGGAATAAATAAGTAAAACAAAAACCTAACCTGCCTAGCTTGGCCTATCTCCCTCACAGAAGTTGACCTGATAAAAGAGATTTCCTCACCCACCTTCTCCTCTGAATTGCTATTTCTATTGTTCGTGCCTGCTTTAGCAGAAAAATGTCAGAAGATAACACGGTGCCAAACAAGAGAATGTCTATTCATGGCACACAGACCAGAGGAACAGTCTTGCTTCTTTAAAAAAAAAAAAAAAAAAAAGTTTTAATCCAGTTCCTATTATTAAATGGATTATGTGGGCCTGGAATGACACACTTCATTCTGAACAGCAGTGGTGGCACAGAAGAGTTAGTGGATGTGTTTGTAGGAGAGTTTATTCCCTGTTCAGGAATCAGGAGTGGTCACTGGTTATTTTGGGCTGAATTCAGATACATTACAGGCAGAGTGCCTTTTCCAGATTGGAAGCAGAGCTCGATGTGGCTCGAAAGCTTGTCTCTCTCCCCACCCCCAGAAGTTGTTCCAATAAAAGAGATTCACTCACCCACCTTGTGTTAAGAAAAGCAAAGAGAAGGAAAAAGAAGGAAAGGGGGTGTCATGGCTCCTTCCCCACTCTGGCACGATAAATGCAGAAGTGGGGGCTAGCAAAAGTACCCAAAACCTTATCTACCAGGTTTTGATATAAAACTTCCCCCCAAAATCTTAACAACCTAGATTTTGGGAATAACATCTCCACTGCCACCACCCAAATCTTGATATAAAAATCAGGGGAAAGATCACTTGGGAAATATTACCCCTAAAGTACAAACTAGAACACAACCATAAACCAATACCAGGTTAATAAAAAGGAAAGAGAAAGAACTTGTATTATCACCGCAATATTCCTGTTGCAAGCATAATGACGAAATGAAAAAGTAACAAAATAATATACTCATGGAGGAGAAATTTACCAGGAACTTAGTTACAAAGGAGAGCAAAACCCATTTTTAAATGCACAGACATCGGATCCCATTTCCCAAACCATAAAACAATAAAACCTAACGGATTTATCTAAACTTTACCCTATTTACAGAAAGTGAAGAATGGTTTCTTGGAGAGAGAGACATGTCTGTTTCTCTCAGTAGCTGGAGAGGAACTTAAAACTGCCCGAACAAAGTAGGAACCCCCCCCCCCCCAAATTCCTTTGTTCCAGTTTGAACTTCTTACCTGCATTTCTATTGGCTGAATCTACCTAGTTAAGTAAGGGACATAGTTAACTCCTTAGTCCCCAGGCTGCTGGGTAACCCTCATGATCATGACAGGGGGCAACAGGCAAAGCATGGGGAACACTGCAGTCAGGGCCGTCCTTACCCATACACAGAATACACAGCTGAGTAGGGAACCTGGAAACTTGGGGCACTGCTGGGTCTTAGTGTCCACTTACCCACCGCTTCCTACCTCTGTTCTGTGGATCTTCTTCCTCCGGAGAGGAGCTAAGTTAACTTAAAAGCTACAAAGCCTGCCAGAGCTATTAGCAGCACCTGTGAAAGAGCCATTCAAGTGGTGATGAAGCCATTTAACAGGCATTTGCCAATCCTGGGCATATAGGGCCAGTTTCTGAATTTACTGTGAGAGTTACAGGACCTGAGTTTAAAATTTTTAAATAAATGTTTCATTGGCGTGTTGCTGAAGATTATGAAATCACATCTCTAAAAAAAAAATTGCCTTTTCCTCCCCACCTCTAGCTACCATCAGGCAAAAGGGCACCAGTTAAATAATACTGCATAGGGCCCCTTGAATCCTGGCTGCAGTCCGTCCATGGGACTGGGGTAGGGAAGTATTGGAACAGGTTACCCAGGGAGGTGGTGGAATCAGTGGTTTTTAAGTCCCGTCTTGACAAAGCCTTGGCTTGGTTGATTGAGTTGGGGTTGGTCCTGCTTTGGGCAGGAGGCTGGACTCGATGACCTCCTGAGATCTTGTCCAGCCCTGGGATTCTATGATTCTATGACTGGAAAGATGGTGAGGAAAAAACCCAAGGAGAAACTGGGCCCTGGGATTCTCTCCCAAGGAGGGAAGTCTGGCAAGAGCCAGGAGAGAGACCAAGCAGCCACTGGGAGTGGAGCAGGTCTAGCTCCAAGCCTTGATACAAACATATAAAGGCAGGATTTGGACTTCTAGAGAAACAGCCCTGGGAGGAGTCCAGTGGAGGAATAGAGAATCAGAGAGGCATGAGGGCACATGCCTGAGGAGGACAGACATTGGCTTGAGTTGGTGAACTTTTAATCTGGGATCCAGGGAAGAGCTCTGAGAGTCTTGGTCCCTGAGGAAGGAATACAGACAGTGGATAGGTCTGAGAGAAGGCTGTGAGGAACATGGAGCCCAGAGACTGAGCTGATGACCCCTTTGCAATGGTACTACACCAGTGTTCCCTCTAAACGTTTCCATCTGTGTGTGGAATGTATATTTATGTGCACTGAGGCATGTGCGAATGTGCACCACCGGTACAAACAAACAAACAATCAAACAAACAAACAAACAAACAAACAAAAACAAACTGTGTGCACTCTGCTTTGAGTCTTCCCTGAGGGGCCATACAAGTATACAGCTTAGAGGGAACACTGCACTACACTGTTTTATATTGGATTTTCTGTGACTGTAGAGGGTGGACTAAATTGTGACGTGGCGAGAGGACCAAGTCACGGGAAGAGAGACGATTGCAGTGCTGGACCGATGCTCAGCAGGAGGTGCAGAGGGGAAGGGAGTCACAACATCAAACCTGGCCATCAAGGAGGTGCTCTTGCAGAGAAGACCCCTGTTCAGGAAAACACGGAAAGCTGTGCTTAACTTTCCACATGCGTTTAATTCCCATTAAAATCAATGGCAGCTGGTAAAAAGTTAGATCTAGCCCAGAGTACTTTCCTGAATCGGGCCCTGGAGAAATGTTGGGAAGTCTCGTTAATTGCACCCTGCCAGCCTGCCTGGTTTCACTTTCTATTTCATTGGAAACGTGATTATTCTCACATGGAGATTTGTCTGTTCCTGGAAACCTCAAGTTCTTGGGGAGTGAGGGCAGGAGGGAGACACACTATGCACATGGCTTGCAGCCGTCCCAGCTAATCCCAGAAGCCCAGGGAAAGCATTAAGACAGACAAGCTGAGAGGAAATGTGACACCTGGATATTACACAATGTAATGGGATCAGCCAAGTGGTAAATGTATCGTTTAAATAGGTTTTGTGTTCCCCATTAATTTTTCTGATGCTGATTAGTTCTGACAGGGAAAGAAAGGATTGGTCAGTAACTTTTTTCCCTCCAAAGTTGTATTGGCTCGGTGGTGTTGGGATTAGCTCATTGGATTGAATACAGTCTGTATAGGGAAGTAATCATGCAGTGACCTCGAAGAACATAGTCTATGGGTCAGGAAATGGTACGGGACATGCACGTCCAACTTCGACGTAGTTCTTGCATTACCATATAGGCCTGGGAAGGTTTATATTTTTGCTCTAAATGTCAGTTTTACTGTTCACACCCAAACTGACCCAAAATATTTCCATGGATGTCCATAGAAAATTGTAGATCGATGAAGTGAGATAAATGTTGCCTGAGAACTGATTGGAGTTTGATCGAAGGGTATTTACATGGCATAGTTCAACATTTCACAAGTGGTGTTTTAACTATGACAGCTTGGATCTCTATAAACTGGACTTCCCTCGTCCGGCAACACACCTGGTCCGGCATCTGTGGGTGTTCTGGGTCTGGAGCACTCACAGGGAAAAGCCGTACCCTGCTCTCAGTAACTTCCCGCGCCTTCCCAGAGCATCTGGAGTGCTGCAAATAGCTCATTTGCAGGGCTCAAGCTCAGGGAGAGAGGGAGGGAGAAATGAATATTCGGGGAGGGAGGCGCTTGGGAAGGAGGAACCTCATGGCTGGTGGTAGAGACCCATGGCTATCAGCAGAGGCCAGGAGCACGGCCCTGCGACCAGTGGTGGGGGCCGGCAGTGCAGCACAATAGCTGCAGAGCTCCGCTGTCATCCATGGGCCTGTGCTCCTGGCAGTGGGCTCCACCGTCAGCCTACTTCTTCCGCTAAGCACTCCCCACCCCTGTTTGTCAATACTGGCCCTGATGCTGCTGTTAGAGCAGAGCTCCGCAGTCAGCAGCAGCCGGCATTGACTTCTCCTGGTTCGGCAGATTCCCTGGATCGGAACCAATCAGGTTCCAAGGGTGCCAGATCAGGGAGGTTCACCCTGTATCAAGCTTGAACTTCTTGGATCTCAGCATCTGTAGTTAAATAACGATCATTGTCTGGCCTCCCCCATCATTTTCTGCAACTCTGAAAACAGAAATAGATACAAATAGGGGGAAAAAAGGTTTAAAATCCATGTTTGCCCAAATGTGATTTTTTTTATTTACAAAATCCTAAAAAATGGTTAAAAGAAATAATAACATGATCTGTTAAAATTATAACACAATTAAAATATAATTGAACTGGGCTTGCTTGTAAGGGCTGAATGTACGAATCCAGACATTGGGCTTCTTAGCAATTCACTCACTTTCTCTTCTCCACACACGAATTGCCAGGGAGCGCCCATCTGTCTCTCCTCCCTTCTCTCCAGTGCAACTCTGTCCCAGATGGGAGGCATGAAGGAGAGGTTTCTGCTGCACTGGATGCGAAAAGGCAGCAGGTCGAGACCATGTTCCAACATAAGAGGGGTTAGAAGAGGGGCGCTTATAAAGAGATTCACCAGGAAATAGTGGAAACGAGGCCAATCTTTTGTAATCCAGTTATCCCCCACTGATGCAAATAATGGAATGCACCCATTAATAAATCGCCAGCACCATGAATGCATGCCGGTGGTGTAGCCACAAGGATCCACGTGGGTGGGCACTGATTTCGGATGGTTGGGCAAGAATGGGGGTGGGGAAGTGGGAAAGAAACATTGGGTGAGAAGCCCCAACCTCACACCCCAGTCGGAGCAGATCCGGGTAAGCCCCAGGGCCTGGGGACTGCGCTCTCTGGCCTGAGCAGTGGGCCGGCTGGCAGGAGGTGTGCTGGATACAAAGTGGATGGGCCATGCCCCCCTCAGGCCCACCTGTGGCGACATCCCGGGTGCAGGCCAACCGTAGAGCATCGAGCCAGGTACTCAGAACCCCCAGCCAGAGAGCAAGCCTTCGTTCTCGTTTTTTCTGAAATATTTCCAGAGTCCCGTAGGGGGTGCAGTGGGGAGCAGTTTAGATTCTCAGCCAAGGCCGCGTCAGAATGCTATGCCGGCCCTCAGCTGGGGTCCTGGCCTGTCCCGTCAGCGCGATCGTTCTAGAAGCGCATTCCAGAACCTTCCGTGACAGCACTCGCAGGCTGCTCACAGCCATGGGGGAGGGAGGCGGGCCAGGCTGACAATTCTGTTCCATTTTAGAAAGTAGTATTTTCAGCTCGGGGTCCTCCAAGTGGAAATAACTGCGAGGAGTGAGTCAGAGTTTTTCAACAATGAGGGACTGGCTGATATGGGGTTGAGCCCCGTCCTCCTCACGTTTAGGACACATTTCAAACAGCTTTTCCCTTAGGCTTGCTGCTCAGAGTCTTGCAATCTCCTTAGAAGGAAGGTTGGTCTTGTGATTGTCCGTCTGTAGAGCCTATCTTAGGCATCCTAACGAATGCAGCTGGCTCTGACAGCTGGCCTCTGGCTGCAGCTCTGGCTACTCACTCCAGGCTACTGACTCCCGCTCTAACCACTAGGCACAACCTCCCATGTCCTGGTCACTGATAGTGATAAAGGCACTACATTAGGGCTGATCTGAGCTCAGCTCCCAGTTCTGCCAGGGATTCCCCGTGTGAAATCAGGCTATGTCACCACTTGCCACAGCAGAGATCAATCTTCTGGCGTTCTATTTAGTGGGTCTAATAAAGACCCACTAAATCAAATGCTGAGGGGGGCCCTGTTGGCATTGGTACTCCTCAATTCATGAGGAGTAAGGGATGCGCTCCTCTTGCCCTCCTGCTGTGAAGACCAAGCTCGGCTTAAGATATGTCAACTCCGGCTATATTATTTACTTAGCTAGAGTTGCGTATCTTTGGCCGATGTTCTGAGTCTAGTATACACCTGGCCTCAGGCAAATTCTTAATTTCACTGTGCCTCATTTTCCTGCACCCGGAAGCAGGTATCATGCAGGACACATCACATCAGCCCAGGTTCAACAAAGCTCAAGCGCAGTGTTTTCTCCTCCCCACCGGCAATTTCCTTGAGATTTAAGCATGTGCTCAAGCGTGTTCCTGAATCGAGGCCTTGCTCGTGTGGTGTTCAGTACTGTAATCTCTCTGAGCCAAGGATTCTGACAGAGGTCTGCTCCACTCAGTGGCCAAGTCCCCACAGGGAGGACACTGTGGATATGGGTAGCTAGGATTTTCAGATAAAGGATATGCGGATACCTGGAATTATACTGCATTACTAATGGACCATCCGATGCTTCTGAAATGTCACTACTGGGAAAATGCATCTCACTTTGAAAACAAGGGAAGAAGAGATTGGCCTTTCATAGGGCTTGGATGTCCTTGAGACTAAGAGTTATGGTTTAGTCTAGGGGGAGGTTTGAGAGCTTTTAGGTTGGGCGGAGTTTGCAAAGGCAGATTAATCTCTGCGTGGCTGGGATTGATTCTCTAGCACCTGTAAGGCTGTTTGCTGCCTTTAGGATGGAACTAAATGTGTCACCAGCGCAGCTAAGGAACTCCAGCTAGAGAAAGCTGGGCAGGAACACAGAGCGATCCGAGACACTCAAATGCTGAAACTGTCTATTAGGAATGAGCTGTCAGAGAAGCCCTGGATTAAGCATTTGTTAAAACTCTCAAGAATGTCCCAAGATTTGGGAAAATACGTATGATTCAACCTGTTGTTTGTGTGTTTACTTCTATTGCTTTCCTCAAAACCCCTGTTAATACACTTGCAAAGTCTGTTTAAAGTTCTTGCGCCAAATTCCCTGCTTGTATCAACTGGTACATCTCCAGAGTCTGGCTGCATAATCATTGTCTTTGCGAGGCTCTCACAACTGAGATGCTGAAGTTTCTAGGCCTGCTTGAAAGTCTGCGCTGGACAAGTATCATCAGAGGAACTGGGATTGAGGAGATCCAAAGCCACCCTCACACTTCCGCAGGTGTTCAGTTTTTCAGAACATGAGCACATGGGACTGACACCAATGGGAGTGGAGAAGGCTCTTTGGAATGACATATATATGTTTAAATAACAAAAAAGGGTGCCCATCCTTGGACCGGAACTGCAGCGGGATATTTTTGAAATCAGCGGTCAAATACTGAGGCCAGGTCTACACTTAGGAAGAAAGTCAACTTAAGGTACACAACCCCAGCTACGAGAATGGCGTAGCTGGAATCAACATACCTCAAGTCAAATTTCTGCAGTGTCCCCATTGTGGGAGGTCGATGGGAGAAACTCTCCAGTTAACTTCCCTTACTCTTTGCAAGCCTGTGGATTACTGGAGTCCACAGGTGTGCCATCAGCAGTCGATTTAGTGGGACCTTACTATACCTGCTAAATCAAACTTCGAAAGATTGATCTCTGGAGTGTTGATCTCGAGGTAAGTGTAGACCTGGCCATAGTGAGTTCCAAGGATTTCCAGCTTTATAAGGTGTGCAAATTAGTTGAAGGAGCAAGTAATGTTGATGGCTATCTTGAAAGCATCTCTAAAGGGGTTCAGGTTCCCCAGTGGTTACTAAGCATCTACAGCACCTTCTTATAAACCCATACAAACAAAAATATACTTTTTAACCAACATCCCACACTCTGATAAGGTATCAGTATGCTAGTGCTTCTCCCCATCACTCATCAACACTGGTCATCATGCCTGGAGTTCCCCTCTGTCTCACTCACACTCATATCCCCACTGGTTACAGTGGAAGCACGGTGCACCTTGAAGTCAAGTTTATATTCGAAGCACCTTCCATCCTATTGCCTGCATGACTCACAAACGCCTAAGCTTTGCTTTTGCCGTTGTTACGTAATACTGACTCCAAGACAGAAAATGTGTCTGTTGGATACCCAAAGCCCATCTGTTCTCCAGTAAAAAATAACTTATTTTTAAACCTCCTGGGAAGATCATTTGCATAATTAATTTCTTCATCAAGAGGGGTTTTTTTTCCTTCTCTTTGTGTCCTGCATATTTCACACTTCACATTCCTCCTACTTGCCCCCAGTTCTGGCTGGTGCTGTTTAGTTCCGAAATTCAATATGCGGGAGGCAAAAGGCAAGGAAAAGTGTCCAAACCCTCGGCTTCCTGATCTAATAATTGCAACGCAGCTGTGTGTTTGTAAAGGTTTATCTGGAGTTGTTACTCCTGTGTTTCCTTTCATTCAGACAAGGTTTGTGAAAACAAGGATTCATCTTCATTCACAGTCTTCTATTGGAATCAAACTCAGTATCTCTCCCCATGCTATATTACCTTTTACCATACGCTTTTCAGTGTTTCCCAGAACCTACACAGCTCCTAAGTTACTGAGTTCGCCCTTTTCTACTTCCTCCCTCTCCCCTCTTTATTTTCTTCCAGTGGAAAAAGGGGAAAATATTTATAAAGTGAGAGAAGGAGGTGGGAATGGGAAGAGGAATTTTCTTACACTTGTGAAGTTTTTCAAATGTGATTTTTTTTAAAGTGAGAGAAAAACTGCTACTTTCCTGCTCAAAACTCACATTTTTCAACTAAAAAAAAAAAATTAAAGAGAAACTTTGTGATGAAATATGTTGCTGGTAACATTTTAGATTTCTGACCAGCTCTAGGCAGATGGTCATTATGGTCTGACCTGAAGGTCAGAGGCTCCCAGTGATCAGGTTTTGGTGGAGAGTTTTTCTCTCACCACTTATATTAATTGTTACCTTGCTTGGAAATTTTTGCAGACTAAAAAAAAAATCACATTTGAAAAACTTCTTGTGGACCCTGCAGACCAGATCAGAGACTCATTTACAGGGCCTGTCTTGGTTACTGCCACCCCTTCTGCTCTTTTTGTAGCTACAGACTCTTGTTTCCAGGGCTGTCAGTCTCTAACAGCAGCAGCTCCACCTTCATAAAGGAGCAAGGATGCTGCCGGATGAGATCTGTGGCACTCGAATCTTTGTTATCGTCTAGGGCCGTGGTCTCCAACCTTTTTATGCATGTGATCACTTTTTGAATGGAAGTGCAATCCAAGAGCTACCTGAAACCCAAATACCCTGCCCCGCCTCCTTCGTGCCCCTTCTCGGAGGCCCTGCCCATGCTCACTCCATCCCCTGTCCTCCCTCACTTTCGCCAGGCTGGGGCAGAGGGTTGGGGTGCAGGCTCCGGCTTTGGATGAAGGGATCTGGAGTGTGAGAGGGGCTCTGAGCTGAGCTTGGGGCTGGCAGTTGGGATGCTTGAGGGGGTTCTAGGTGCAGGCTCTGGGAAGGTGCTCGGATGCAGGGGTGCTTGGGGTTTGAGATACAGGAGGGGATTCATGACTGAGGTAGGTTTTTGGGCACTACTTACCTCAGGTGGCTCCTGGGTGGTGGTGCAGTGGGGCTAAGGCAGGCTCACCCCTGCCCTGGCCCTGCACCACTCTCAAAAGCAGCCAGCAAACTCCCTCCATCCCAAGCCCTGTTGTGCCCCCTCTATGCTCTGTGGAGACAGGATACAGAGCAGGAGAGGGGGCACCTTGACATCAGCACCTTCCTCATCCTCCCCTGCCCTGCACAGAAAGTAGGAGGCTTCTGAGGGGACAGCTCCAAGGCGAATCCTGCTGGAAAGGGATAACAAGTGGAGTTCCTCAAGGGTCTGTTTTGGGACCCGTACTGTTCAATATCTTCATCAATGATGTAGATATTGGGATAGAGAGTACGCTTATTAAGTTTGCAGATGATACCAAACTGGGTGGGGTTGCAACTTCTTTGGAGGATAGGGACATAATTCAAAATGACCTTAGCAAGTTAGAGAAATGGTCAGAGGTAAACAGGATGAAGTTTAATAAAGAGAAATGCAAAGAGCTCCACTTAGGAAGGAACAATCAGTTCCATACATACAAGATGGGAAGCGACTGTCTAGGAAGGAGCATGGCGGAAAGGGATCTAGGGGTCATAGTGGACCACAAGTTGAATATGAGTCAACAGTGTGATGCTGTTGCAAAAAAAGCAAATATGATTCTGGGTTGTATCAACAGGTGTGTTGTAAGCAAAACTCGTGAAGTCATTCTGCCGCTCTACTCTGCACTAGTTAGGCCTCAGCTGGAGTACTGTGTCCAGTTCTGGGTACCACATTTCAAGAAAGATGTGGAGAAATTGGAAAGGGTACAGAGAAGAGCGACAAGAATGATTAAAGGTTTAGAGAACATGACCTATGAAGCCAGGCTTCATGAACTGGGCTTGTTTAGTTTGGAAAAAAGAAGATTAAGGGGGGACATGATAGCGGTTTTCAAATATCTAAAAGGGTGTCACAAGGAGGAAGGAGAAAATTTGTTCCTCTTGGTTTCTGAGGACAGGACAAGGAGTAATGGGCTTAAAGTGCAGCAGGGGAGGTTTAGATTGGACATTAGGAAAAAATTCCTAACTGTCAGGGTGGTCAAATATTGGAATAAATTGCCAAGGGAGGTGGTGGAATCTCCCTCTCTGGAGATATTTAAGAACAGGTTAGATAGACATCTGTCAGGGATGGTGTAGACAGAGCTTGGTCCTGCCTTGAGGGCGGGGGGCTGGACTCGATGACCTCTCGAGGTCCCTTCCAGTCCTATTATTCTATGATTCTATGATTCTATGAATGGCAGGAGATGTGCAGCAGCGGGGGGACAGGCAGTTGACATGCGGGCACTTAATAACCGTCTCTTGGCCAAACCAGTCAGAATCACCTGTCAGAGGCTCCAAGATCTACCAGTAAATCCCGATCGACTGCTTGGTGACCACTGATCTGGTGTAGAGTTTCTTGGTCAGAGGCATTCAAACCTTCACCCATTGTACTGAATTGTCATAAAAGATCTTTCATGAGCAGTGGTGAGAATTCATAGAGATACGGGATCCAGTTTCAATGGAGGTGAAGTCTCCACCTGCTCCACCCAGAAATGTCTCCTCCTTGCTGTGTAGGCAAATGATATGCAACCTAACGAGGACATTACTGTGACTGTGCATTGCAGCTAAAGTGACCTTGACTCTCTGCCACCTTGCAAGCCTGAAAAGGTCTTAGCCAGTCTAATAACAAAAAAGTATCCAGGGCTCTAATTCCCTCCTGATGATAATGATAGATGAGAGGACTCGTGAGAGTTTTCATCCACCAGAAAGCAGACTCCCTTCCTTCACTATGAGTGGGTTTCATAAAACCGCATATGGAGGCCAGCGGATGTTTCTGAGTGACTTGACCACACTATGCTCTTCAGGTCCAGTGGCATCAGATTTAGTCTGAAGTGTCTGGCAGGGAGAAAGTAGTTTCTCAGCCCTACATGCACCAGGGACTTGATAAGTACAGAAAGATATCCAAAGGTCCACTGGTGTTATTTTTGTTCCATATATAAAACACCTGCTGGAACAGCTCTCGGCAGGGAAAGAGGGTCAATAAATGCTACACGTTTTAACCCCTCCCCTTTTTTTACAGAGAACATTAACTGATGGATGCCCTGACCAGTTTGTACTCTCCCTCCTCACAGTGCCAGACATGGATCTCTCTCTTCTGAGAGTTGGCAAGGGTGACTTTGACACCAGACTTACAGCCCTCCAGCCAGGCACGCTCTAGTTATCCTCAGGAGAGGTGCAGCATCTAGGGATGATCGAATTCTAGATGGTGGTTTGTCTTCCTGTGAGGGCAGAGAGTGGACTTGAGGACCTTTTGAGGTCCCTTCCAGTTCCCGCGTTCTATGATTCCATACAAGACACCACCCAGACATCAGAGGGTGACTATACAATGGCTCTCAATCTACACTAGGCTTATTCAGACAACGAAGATGTGAAATATATCTGTGTATATGTTAGTAGGGGGAAAAGAGCAGTCTTATAACATGTCCTTTCTGAGCAGAGCTGGCGATCCCATAAGTTTGGATTTTTAAAACATACAAAAGCAGGCAGGACACACCTCAGTGTGTCTAGGTTTTCATAAGGTTGTTCATCACTGTGTTCTCTGAGCCTCAATTGCGAACTGTCCTGCACAGGGAAGGGAATGTACTACCTGACCTAACTCTGATAGGTCCATAGTTAATGGCTACGATTCCCTTGAATGACTGACGTTTTCCCTGAAGCAGGAACACACCTACTGCCCCGTTATCTTAGTTCACTGCACCAGTATCAGATGCTGGAAAAGAGCATTGATTTTTTTTCAAATGCTCCAGCTGAGCTGCTTTTTGGATGTTGCCACTTCAACGGTTGATTGTGAAGTCAAGAATTATGGTCAAGTTTACTGCGCTGCTAACTATTCTTCTGCACAGAACTCAGGCACGTTCCTTCTCTCCCCAACGTTGTTTTCAGAGCTGACATCTGTAGCCCTCTGGTCCTTCTTGGAATGATTCATTCTTTGCCATTCCCCAATGTCAGAAGACAGCAAATGGAGCATGTGATGGCCATGGCATGGTTATATAAAACATAGTTAATATCTCAGCCGTTATTTCGAATTAACTTTAATAGCATCTATACATGCAAATCGCTATTTTGAAATTAATTCAAAATAGCGGAGTGCTTAATTCGAATTTGGTAAACCTCATTCTACGAGGAGTAACGCCAAATTTGAAATAGCTATTTCAAATTAAGTGCTGTGTAGACACTTAATTCGAAATAGGGGGCCTCCAGCCCTTCCCAGGGAGCCCTGGTGGCCACTCTGGGCACAACCAGGAAAACTCTCCCCTCCCCCAGCCCCGGAGCCATTAAAGGGGCAGACCCTGGTCACAGGGTCTGTGCCAGCTCCAAGCCTGCCAGTCCAGAGCCAGCAGTGGCCACCTGGGCCCCTGACCCAGTGGCCCCAAAACATGAGCCAGCAAGCCACTGGCAGCCAGCCCTCCACCGCTCCCCAGGAGCAGTCTGCCAGCTCCCAGGAGCCTGACAGGGGCTGGAGAAGGCAAGCACCTTCCTGGTCCAGGGTGGAGATCATGGACTCTATTCAGGGTTGGGAGGGATGCCCCCAACGTCATGATCTCTGCACTAGATGGAGCAACGTGACCATCTATGGCAAGATAGCTGCCAGCCTGGCCACCAAAGGCCACATGCGAACCCAGGAGCAGGTTTGCATGAAAATCAAGTTGGTACGGTGAGGCCCCTAACCCTGGGCCCTGAGCTTCCCCTCTCCCTTCTTCCCCTGGCTTCCCCCTTCCAGCTCCCTCCTCCCAGGTTTCCCCCTCCCCTCTCCTACTCTCTCTTTTCCCTTCTCCTACCTCCTTTTCCCAGTCTCCCCAGAGGTTCATCCCCCCTCCCCCAGTTTTGTTCAATAAACCCAGTTTCTATTTTTGAACATACGTGTCTTTCGTTTGACATCAGGAAGGGGGGCTAGGGAGGGGTAAGTGGAAGGACGTGAGGGAGCAATGGGGCACGAGCCCCCGGTGGGGAGGACCGGGGTGGCTCTGAGGGCTTCTCGGGGTGGACGCTCTTCCGCAGGGCCTTCTGGATCCTGAAAGCTCTCCGATGGGCCCCCCGGATGGCAGCCTGCAGCAAGTGCAGCCGGGCTGATGGCAACGTCCCCACAAGACACACCGGCATACTCAGGGGTAGCTGTGGCTCCATGTGGCCGAGAGCTGTGGAGTCCCGAGTGCGGGCACTCAGGGCACTCCAAGACAGAACTGCTTTGCTGTCCCTCATTGAGGTAGACCAGCAAGCGGGGAACTCTGAGAACTGTCTGTCCGGGGTGTGGGTAGGGTCCCTTTAAGCACGGAGCTCAGTTAGACTCAGGCAGCAGCCCCACACACTAAGTCCTAACCTGATGCCCTGCCGGCACTGGTTCCGGCCAGCCTTAGCTTCGGTTCAGGGTCCAAATAGCAAAACGCTATTTCAAAATAGTTTTTGTGTATAGATGCGTTATTTTGAATTAGCTTAATTCAAATTAACTATTTTGAATTAAGTTCATTCGAAATAGCACAGTAGTGTAGACATACCCTAACAGATGTATTGGAACATACGCTTTCATGGGCATCTGACAAAATGGGTCTTTGCCCACGAAAGCGTATGCTCCAATAAATCTGTTAGTCTATAAGGTGCCACAGGACTCCTTGTCGCTTTACAGATTCAGACTAACACATCTACCGCTCTGATACTACAGGAAAAATTGTGTTTTTTCAAAAAAATGCATGGAAGAGGGTGAAACTTCCAAGCCTGGGATGAGTCACATTTTTGCTATTTTATATATTAAAATGTACAGTGAATTTGATACTAGAGTATGTGGATTAACAGAGAATAGAGAATAAAGGCCTCATTGACCAAATGGGTCTGGCATGGAGCAGGAGCAGTGAAGACTTTTCATGAAAGATGCCTATCAGTCAAGATGGTCCGGGTGTCCCTAAGACTCTGACCTCCAGATGCTGGGGCTGGATCACTCAATAACTGCCCCATTCTCTTCACTCCCTCTGGGGCATCTGGCATTGGCCACTGTCAGAAGACAGGAACCTGGGCTAGATGGACCTTTGGTCTGACCTAGTATGGCCGTTCTAACCTGCTGGACCCATTTCTGGGGCATGAACAATCTGTTCCCGAGCTGGAAAAAAAGTCTTAGGCCCTGATCCTCCATATGTTCAGCTTCAAGGGAGGATTAGGTTGGACATTAGCAAAAACTTCCTAACTGTCAGGGTGGTTAAAAACTGGAACAAATTTCCAAGGGGGATTGTGGAATCTGCATCTTTGGAGATATTTAAGAGCAGGTTGGCAAATCCTCTATCAGCGATGATCTAGATCAGTGTTTCTCAACCAGTCGTATGAGTACCCTTAGGGTACTCGAGAGAATTCTGGGGGGTACATCAACACAACTGAATTTTGGAGAAAACTGAATTTTTGTTTGAAGTTTTTACAGTGCTTTATTATTTTTGTACTTTTTACACCCAAAAATTTCATCACTCTTCCTGCTACAATTAAGTTGTTTAAACAGATATGTTGCAATGGTAGAAAAAAATTTTGTTTCTGAAAACTGTAGATACTGGGGGTACTTACAATTTTTTTAAAAAAGGAATACACACATACATATATATATATTTTTTTTTAAAAAGGGGTACTTTATAAAAAAAAGTTGAGAAACACTGATCTAGATGGTGCTTAGTCCTGCCATGAGGGCAGGGAACTGGACTTGATCTTTTGAGGTCCCTTCCAGTTCTAGTATTCTATGATTCTATGATTCATAGACATGAGTATACCACTGGCATCAATGCTTGCAGGATCGGGCCCTTAGTTAGTTACTTGGCCCTAAGGAGAAAATTGTCCCAATACCCAGGGATAGGTGGATCATTACCTTTCTTGCAGTTTGATGGTTTCTAGATGCTAACCCTTGTGAGTGTCTCACAGAGCGCAGGGAAATTCATGACTCACCTCAGAGGCTTGAATCCACCTGTGGAACTCCTTGCCAGAGGATGTTGTGAAGACCAGGACTTTAACAGGTTTCAAAAAGAACTAGAGAAATTCATGGAGATCACATGATGATGATGCTGGGTCTGGGCCACTCAATAACTGCCCCATTCTGCTCATTTCCTCTGGGCACCTGGCATTGGCCACTGTTGGCAGACAGGATACAGGGCTAGATGGACCTTTGGTCTGACCCAATATGGCCATTCTTATGTTTCTTACATTGTGGCTGAATGGAGATGTAACAAACACCACTCTGAAGCAGCCTTTTTCATCCAAGAGTTGGACAAAGGAGTCTGTGCCACCCTCCCCATTTTATAATAATGAAATGACTTTCTCAAGATCCGCTAGGAGCCCAGTGGCAGAGCTAAGAGTCCCAGCCCAGTTCTCAAACCACTAGGCCACATGGCCACATAGCATGATGTGTGGCTAAGCCTGAAAAACAGGCAGGAAGGCAAAAATCACATTAAAGAAAAGTCCAAGAAGCCAGTGAGAATGAACAAAGCTATGAAAGTAACTTCTCCTTTGGGCTGTGTGTGAGAACTCACATTACACCAGTATCCAGGGTGGGGAAACCTTACTGCATACTACAGCTCTCATTCTCATACCATTATCATCATTTTCTCCTTTTATATAAGATTTCAGCAAAACATACCACTCAGCAAAGACTAAAAATCACTCAGAGGTAGTGGCTCTGTTGAAGGTTTTCTTTTCATGAAAGGGCATTGAAGTTAAAGCAAAACATCTTCCAAGTTGACAGGACACGCCACCTTTATAAGACGTCTGTGTCTCTTTTTGGGGTCTGAGTCATGATTTTCTGAAGCTGCTAGACAGGAGACATTATTGGTATCTCTCTGCAGTTGTTTAAACAGCTACTCCAGTGACTGCAGTTTCTGATTTTTCTACTATTCACTGAGGAACCCACCACTTGAATTGGAAATCCCTGGGCCTCTCTTTTCAGTATCCTAAGACAGGGATATAATGCTGGAACCTGGGATTCATTATTGGTTCCTGATATCTCTTTTCACATGGCAGTAACCTTGAAGAAGTAAGGAGCATGTCTGCTGGAGTCCTACTCTGGAGATCAGTAGCACTTGCCCCTCTAACCGCTGCCTATGTGGTTTCAGGGTTTGCTCTCCAAAATCAGAAGGCAAATTGTTTCAACATAGCTAGTTAATTGAAACCCTGACTGCTTTTCTTTCTGTCTGAGGGAGTGCTGGCAAGTACTTAGTGACTAAAGTGTTAAACTCGGGGAGCTAAGGGGTGTTGGAAAGGAGCCAAAAGAACCAATGGAATACAGTGCTGAAATTTGAATGGTAAAGATTACCGGCTTGCTGTCTCTCTTTGTGTGAGTTTCTTTAAGCCAGGAGTTGGGAGAAACAGGATGATTTAAATCCAAGCAGGACTATCATACCTCCAAGGAATACCGGGCATGGAAATAGACTGGACAGTGAAGGGATCATGAGTAAATAGGGGGAAATGTATAGTTAGTCACGATCGGGTTATTTTCTTTGGTTTGTTGTTTGGTTAACTTCTCTGTGCTAATTCACATGCCTTCTCTTCCCCATTCGCTGCATCTAAGCTGCAGCAGAAAGAGACTGTGCTTCTTTGCATTTTAATGTTCTTTTCTCAGTTGCTCTGTAACACCTAGCAACCAAGTATGCTTATTCAAGTATATCTTTTTGTTTTGTTAATAAAATCACTTTTTTTAAGGCGATGTTTTGATTTTTGTGTCCTGGAAGCTAACAGGAGGTCTGTGTGTGTGCCTGCCTAGACTAAGAGGTCAGCTATCAGAGACTGCAGTTTGTTGTCTGTGTTTTTTTTTCTTTTTTCAAGTTCTCTAAGGCTTCGTCTTCATTGTGAGTCTTTTCGGCAGAAAATATGCTCATGAGGGACTCGCTAGCATGAGTCATGATCTCATTAGCATATTTTCTGCCATTTCTTTTTGCGCAAGGGGTTTTTGCGCAAAAAGAGGCAGTGTGGACGGGGGGTTTTGCGCAAAAAAACCATTTTGTGCAAGATCAGACATAAGGATCTTGCGCAAAACCCCTTGCGCAAAAAGAAATGGCAGAAAATATGCTAATGAGATCGCAACTCATGCTAATGAGTCCCTCATTAGCATATTTTCTGACAAAAATTGCTCCTCCAGCATCCTCCCCGTCCTTGGACTTCCACATGGGGATTGTCACAAGTTAGCTCTAAAAGAATCAGGTCATTACTTGTCATACATTCCCTATTTGAATGTCAGGTGGAGCTCCATGTTCCCTGTAATCTGTCACTTGGTTACACCTCTTGAGTCTCTATGCTCCAGGTCATTAAGTATTCCCCCTGTAGCAGTTGAGAATAGAGCTGGACAGAAAACGACAATGCCATTTCAGGAAAAAACGTTGAGATTTCAGATAGCGTTGTTCCGAGGAGGAAGGAAAATGAGACTTTTCGAATTCGTTCATGAAAAAACACAAGCTTTAGAGGCCGACCCCAGTACCGCCAGCCGACAGGTGATAAAGTCATTCTCTCACACACTTTCAAGCTCTCCTATTGGAGCTGTTCTACCCTGTATGAATAATTAGCTATTCTTTCATTCACCTGGGATTGGGGCAGACCCTAGTTCTAGTCCTTGCTCTGAATCAGGGTGAGCGGCTTCATGGGAAAGCTTTGTACAAGAGCAATGTGTTTGTTTTTACCTTCCTCTGAAACAACAGTCAGAGAGTCAGCTATTAAAGCAGCCTAAATGTGCTAACGACAAATCTTACATTCCTATGGATTCAAGTTATTTCTGCAAGTCACTGCAAAACCCCAGCCAACATCCCATGCAGATATAATGTTGATTGTCATCATTCTCTAGCTAGTCTGTTGTGTCCCATAGAGCCTCTCCTGAAAATTTTAGCTGCAGTAACTTACCTCAGAAGCAAGTTTCCCAAGACATGTGGTAGCCCAGAAATGATGACATCCCATGGAACAAAAACAAAATCCTTTTCTACAGGCTTCAGCTAAATTGCCTTAAGGCTTTTAACTAATCAATAAAACATCACTGCAGATGTATCTGGGCTGGAGCCATCATTGCCTTGGGAAAAGCACCGGGGCCTGCCATTTCAGGTAATATTTTTTGAAGATTATTCCAGCCAATGAAATGTCATTCAGGGTTTTTGGCTGGGGCCTGGCGTCAGGCTGTTGTGGTTCTCCCAGTATGTGCATTTTCTTGCTTATTATCTTTGTTTCCTCACAAGCAGGTTCCTTTTATTCTATATATTTTTTGCAGGGGCCTTCACAAGTAAAAACGCTACTGGGTTGTGCTGCCGACATCACAGATGTGCTTGTTCTGGGTTTGTGCTGCATCATGTCTGGGGAGTCTGACCTCTCTGTGCTAATTTGGCAATTCACGTTGGACCTTATTCTGCTGAATGATGCTGTGCCTCAGCACCTGGGCTCATCATGAGACCCCCCCGTTGGGAGCTGCCAGGGTGGCAAAGTTCTGTGAAGAAGCAGGCAAACCCCAATCATAGAATCATAGAACCCTAGGGCTGGAAGAGACCTCAGAGAGTCATCGAGTCTAGCCCCCTGCCCAAAGCAGGACCAGCCCAACTAAATCAACCCCACCAGGACTTTGTCAAGCCGAGACTTAAACACCTCTAGGGATGGAGAGACTCCACTACTTCCCTAGGGAACTCATTCCAGTGCTTCACCACCCTCCTAGTGAAATAGCTTTTCCTAATGTCCAACCTAGAACTCCCCCACTGTAACTTGAGACCATTGCTCCTTGTTCTGCCATCCATCACTACTGAGAACAGCCTCTCTCCATCCTCTTTGAAACCTCCCCTCAGGAAGCTGAAGGCTGCTGTCAAATCCTCCTTACTCTTCTCGTCTGCAGACTAAATAAGCGGAAATCCCTCAGCTTCTCCTCATAGGTCATGTGCTCCAGCCCCATAATCCTTTTGGTTGCCCTCTCCACTGCATCCACATCCTTTCTATAGTGGGGGACTCAGAACTGGACACAATATTCCACATGTGGCCTCACCAGAGCCAAATAAAGGGGAATAATCACTTCTCTGGATCTGCTGGCAATGCTCCTCCTAATGCACCCTAATATGCCATTAGCCTTCTTGGCTACAAGGGCACACTGTTGACTCATATCCATTCTGTAATCCCCAGGACCTTTTCTGCTGAACTGCTACTTAGCCAGTCAGTCCTCAGCCTGTAACAATGCTTGGGATTCTCCCGTCCCAAGTGCAGGACTCTGCACTTGTCCTTGTTGAACCTAGTCAGATTTCTTTTGGCCCAATCCTTCAATTTGTCCAGGTCAATGTGGACCCTATCCTTGCCCTTCAACATATCTACCTCTCCCCCTAGCTTAGTGTCATCCGGAAACTTGCTGAGGGTGTGATCCATCCCCTCATCCAGGTCATTAATAAAGATGTTGAACAAAACCGGTCCTAGAACCGATCCTTGGGGCACTCCGCTAGAAACTGACCGCCATCCTGACATCGAGCCGTTGATCACTATCCATTGAGCCCAAAAGTCTAGCCAGCTTTCTATCCATCTTACTGTCCATTTATCCAATCCATACTCCCTTAACTTTCTGGCAAGAATATTGTGGGAGACCATATCAAAAGCTTTGCTAAAGTCAAGGTATCTCACATCCACTGACTTTCCCATATCCACAGAGCCCTTCGTGAATCCATGTTGACTATTAGGATGTGTCTAGACTACATGCCTCCGTCGACGGAGGCATGTAGATTAGACAGATAAGCAAAGGGAAATGAAGCCGCGATTAAAATAATCGCGGCTTCATTTAAATTTAAATGGCTGCCCCGCTCTGCTGACAAACAGCTGATCAGCTGTTTGTTGGCTGATTGGGGCAGTCTGGACGCGCCACAGTCACAAGGAAGCCTTTCTTGATCGACGCAGGTATGCCTCGTGAAACCAGGTTTACCTGCGCCGATCAAGAAAGGCTTCCTTGTGACCGCGGCGCGTCCAGACTACCCCGATCAGCCGACAGACAGCTGATCAGCTGTTTGTTGGCAGAGCGGGGCAGCCATTTAAATTTAAATGAAGCCGCGATTATTTTAATCGCGGCTTCATTTCCCTTTTTCGAATACACAAATCTACATGCCTCCGTCAACCGAGGCATGTAGTTTAGACGTACCCTTACTGATCACCTTCCCCTCTTCCAAGTGCTTCAAAATGGATTCCTTCAGGATCCCTTCCACGATTTTCTGGGGACTGAGGTAAGGCTAACTGGTCTGTAGTTCACTGGATTGTCCTTCTTCCCTTTTTTAAAGATAGGCACTACATTTGCCTTTTTCCAATCATCTGGGATCTCTCCCGAGCTCCACAAGTTTTCAAAGATAATGGCCAAAGGCTCCACAATGACATTTGCCAACTCCCTCGGTACCCTCGGATGCATTAAATCAGGGGCCATGAATTTGTGTATGTTTAGCTTTTCTAAATAGTTCCTAACTTGTTCTTTCCCCACCAAGGGCTGTCTACCTCCTTGCCATACTGTGTTGCCTAGTGCATTTGTCTGGGAGCTGATCTTGTCTGTGAAGACAGAGGAAAAGAAAGCATTGAGTACTTCAGCTTTTCCCACATCATCTGTCACTAGGTTACCTCCCTCATCCAGTAAGGATTCCACACCCTCTCTGATCTCCCTCTTATTGCTAACATACCTGAGGAAACTTTTCTTGTTATTCTTCACATCTCTTGCCAGCTGCCATTCCAATTGAGCTTTTGCCTTCCTGATAACTCCCCTGCATTCTCGAACAATAAATTTATATTCCTCCCTAGTCATCTGTCCAAGTTTCCACATCTTGTAAGCTTCCTTTTTGTGTTTAAGCTCACCATGGATGTCCCTAGTAAGCCAATCTGGATGTCTACCATATTTGCTTTTCTTGCTGCGCAGGGGGATGGTTTCTTCCTGTGCCTTTAATAAGGCTTCTTTAAAATACTGCTGGCTCTCCTGGACTCCTTTCCCCTTCATGTAAGCATCCTAGGGAATCCTGCCCATCAGTTCTCTGAGGGAGTCAAAGTCTGCTCTTCTGAAGTTCAGAGTGTGTATTTTGCTACTTTCCTTTCTTCCTTTGGTCAGGATCCTGAAATCTACCATCTCATGATTACTGGTGCCCATGTTGTCTCCCACCTCTACTTCCTCTACTAGTTCCTCCCTGTTTGTGAGCAGCAGGTCAAGCTGTGCATGGCCCCTGGTCAGTTCCTTCAGTACTTGTACCAAGAAGTTATCCCCAACATTCTCCAAAAACTTCCTGGATTGTCTGTGTACTGCTGTATTGGTCTCCCAACAGATGTCAGGGTGATTAAAGTCTCCCATGAGAACCAGGACCTACGATCTGGAAGCTTCTCTCAGTTGTCCAAAGAAAGCTTCGTCTACCTCATCCAGCTGATCCGGCAGTCTATAGCAGACATCAATCACCGCATCACCCCTGTTGCTTCCACCTCTAAATTTAACCCATAGACTCTCAACAGTCTTTTCTCCCTCTAAATACTGGAGCTCCGAGCAATCCTACTGCTCTCTTACATACAATGCAACTCCTCCTCCTTTTCTCCCCCGCCTGTTCTTCCTGAACAGTTTATACCCTTCCGTGACAGTGCTCCAGTCATGAGAGTCATCCCACCACGTCTCCGTTATTCCAATCCAATCATAGTTCTTCGCCTGGGCCAGGGCTTCTAATTCTTCCTGTTTGTTTCCCAGGCTTCTTGCATTGGTGTACAAATACCTTAGATAACCAATTGATCGCCCTATCCTCTGCATTCGAATCAGGGTCCACCTTTGTGCTCGTTCCTCTTTGCATTTCTTCCCAGTATCCGACTTCCCCGCTGCCCTCAGGGTTTGATCACTGTCCCCCAACGAACCTAGTTTAAAGCTCCATCCGAATCAGGGGTCCTCCGTTTTTGCTCATTCCTCCTTGTGATTCTTCCCGGTGTCCGACTTCCTTACTTACCTCAGGGCTTTGGTCACTTGCAGATCTCTTCCCCGCCCCTGAGCACCTTTCATAAATCCCTCTCATTGGGGATCATGACCCACCACTCGGGAAACATTGCTTTCAACTCATGTGAGACATTGGACAAGTATGGTTGGATTTACCATCCCTATGGTAGCATGCCACCTAAAGATAAAACCCAAGTCATTTGAGCCCCTCAGCTCCATGTGAAGCATGTCATGCTGGGATGTGTAGTCTTTCCAGGACATGCCATCATATTAAAGATGGCAGCAGCTTCAGCCTGTGCCACGGTGTGCATTTTTCGGTGGCTCTTTGCAGTAAATGGCCAAGGCTGCCCTCACATGGCAATAAGTATTGACTTTTCCTACATGTTTCTCCATCACTGTGAGCTGCACCCCAAAAACAGGGATGATTTACTCCATTCCCGGAGTACACAGAACAAAGGTGGATGTTCAGTTTGGCCTTAAGTTACCTCAGGACAGTTCCTTTCCCTCTCCAGAAGGTATTTTCATGCTATTGTGGCTCATGCTGATCTGGAACATCATCTGCTAGAAATGGTGGGCTACATACCCATGACTCTAAGGCCAGGTCTACACTAAAAGGGAAGGTTGAATCAAGATACGCAACTTCAGCTACATGAATTATGTAGCTGGAGTCGACATACCTTGATTCAAGTTTCCCCATTGTTCCCACAGCAGGAGGCCAACAGGAGCAAACGCTCCTCTCAGCTTCCTTTACTCTCCACAGGAGCACCAGCCACTACCAAGGGTGTCCTCTGAGTTCAATTTAGCAGGTCTTAACTAGACCCTCTAAATCGAACTCTGGAAGATTGATCACGGCAGCATTGATCTTCCCTGGAGTGTAGACGTGGCCTAAGTGCATATAGCATAGGGAACTAAATTTTAGCTAACCTGGAAATGGCTAACAAAGAGATCTGTTTACTGTTTCCCTGTGAAATGTATCTGACCTGTGTGACAGCTTTCATCTTGCAGGTTTCAATGTTACAATTAAGCATCTACTTGTGGAAGGGTATGGAGGACCTGTGTTAGGTGGGGCCGAGCAGTTCATACTCTCTCTTTCGAATGTGCACGCACATAAGAACGGCCATACTGAGTCACACCAAAGGTCCATCTAGCCCAGTATCCTGTCTTCTGACAGTGGCCAATGCCAGATGCCCCAGAGAGAGGAACAGAACAGGTAACCATCAAGTGATCCCTCTCCTGTCATTCATTCCCAGCCTCTAACAGAGGCTGGGGAAACCATTCCTACCCATCCTGGCTAATTGATGGACCTAACCTCCATGAATTTATCAGTTCTTTTTTGAACCCTGTTAAAGTCCTGGTCTTCACAACATCCTCTGGCAAGGAGTTCCACAGGTTGCCTGTGCATTATATAAAGAAAAACTTCCTTTTGTTTGTTTTAAACCTGCTACCTAATAATATTCCTAGTTAACAGGGTGCATTTTTGACTGATTACCATGCCTCAAGTCCAGATGCTGCATGTGGCATGAGCAACAGAGAGAAAGACAAACTTTGCCAAGCAATAGATGCACTAAATCAGCAGATGCTCAGAGACTACTGAGACACAGATTTATTGAACAAGAATTTTCTAAAACTTATTATTCTGGCTCTGTGTTAGCTGTCAAAAGAAATAATAAAGCCCAGAGCTGTAGTCCCTCCTCCTTTGAAGTGACAGAGGATAAACCAAATGGATTGTAGTCTACCCAGCAAGATATCTGACTAAATAGTCCAAAATTCATCCTATTAACTAGTACACACATTCAAAGGAGAGTTAATTGCTAGGCTTTTCCATTTCCTGCAGCTGACATTCCAGATCAACACAAAGTATTAGAACTACCTTTTATTAGATTAATAAAATAATGGTCCTATAAGGTTTCTGGACTGGAGAGGTCATTTAGTCAAGGGTGAGACACAATGAATGGTAACAAATATACATTCTGCAGTGCAAGTTTATAGACGGAGGTCACTTTAAATGTCTAAAACAAGCTGTTACACCGAGGAATGTGCCGTATGTTAAATAAACCAAATCTGTTCACAAGGCTTAGGTTTGATTTTTATTTTGCTACAGTAATAAAAATCTGGAAAGGGGGTAAATTAAAATAAAAGCTTTATGACCTACTTGAAACAAGTGAATGGTCCAGGCTCTACATGATGAAAAAGAACAGTCTTGCCCGTGAGGTCTTTTTTATTTCTCTGTCTCGTGAACCTTTTAGTATCCTTGCCACAATCCTTTGTGGAGATTCTTGTGACTTGGCGGGAGGGGGGGTGGGGGGCGGGAAATCCTTTGTTCTGAAGATGAAAAAGAAAGAAGTTCTGAGGAAAAAATTTAGGAACGTCTTTAACAACCTGGTTTACAGAACAGTGCTTAAGAGGATCATGTTTCCAGCCCTAAATCTGAATATGCGACTACCAAGAGCATGAAACTTGCCTGTCAGAGAAACGGCAGAGGATCAGCCCAAGGACCACTTCAGCCATCACTGGAGCACATGTGGTGCTCCAGGTTTGGGCTAACCATCTTTAGAGGCAAGAATTTCACTCTTTTGGAATGTACAGCAGTGGACTGTGGTTTTACAAAGCAATTTAGGGGATTTAGAGATACTGACATTAATTTCAGCCATAGAGAGAAGAGGAACTGAATCACAGAACAATCTGGGTTTAAAGTAACAGCCCCTGGGTCATCTAGTGCAGTGTTTCTCAACCAGAGGTACGAGTACCCTTAGGGGTACTCAAGAGAAGTCTGGGGGTACATCAATACAACTGAAATTTGGAGAAAACTGAATTTCTGTTTTAAGTTCCACAGCGCTTTCTCTTTGTACTTTTTACACCCCAAATTTCATCGCCCGCCCGGCGACGATTAAGTTGTTTAAACAAATGTGTCACAATGGTAGAAAAACAAAAGACAGAACTATGTAGCACTTTAAAGACTAACAAGATGGTTTATTAGGTGATGAGCTTTCATGGGCCAGACCCACTTCCTCAGATCTGTAGAGCCTGGACCACGAAAGCTCATCACCTAATAAACCATCTTGTTAGTCTTTAAAGTGCTACATAGTTCTGTCTTTTGTTTCAGCTACACCAGAATAAAACATGGCTACATCTCTATCACTATTCTACATGCAACAGTAGAAAAAAACGTTGTGTCTCCGAAAACTGTAGGTACTGGGGGTACTTATACGTTTTTCTTTTTTTAAAGGGGTACAGGCAGTCCCCGGGCTATGTACAAGATAGGGTATGTCTACACTACCCTCCTAGTTCGAACTAGGAGGGTAATGTAGGCATACCGCACTTGCAAATGAAGCCCGGGATTTGAATTTCCCGGGCTTCATTTGCATAAGTGGGGAGCCGCCATTTTTAAAACCCCGCTAGTTCGAACCCCGCTGCGGCTTTGCTCCCGATGCCCCTGGTCTGCTGGAGATGGTCCCCAGCAGACCAGGGGCACCGGGAGCAGCTTTTCTCGCCCCGGAGGTCGAGGTGGCTGACCGCTGCCTGCGAGCTCCGGGGCGAGAAAGCCCCGTTCGTAAGTGCGGATCCGACATAAGTCGGATCCGCGTAAGTCGGGGACTGCCTGTACTTTATAAAAAAAGGTTGAGAAACACCGATCTAGTGCGATGTTTCTCAATAACAGGTCTTTGGGCTAGTGCCCGTCTCCAAAATCTCCCAGACGCAGTTTAGGAAGACAGCAAGCTTGTCCCCTCTATCATGGGTGGTGGGTATCAGAGGCCTTCCCAGACTGCCTGGCTGACCCTGCCCACACTCTGTCCCAAGACACCTGACATTCAGCCTGGCACCCCCAATCTTCTGGGGCTGCTCGTGCTTCAGTCCTGCACTGCCAGCGTTCCCTGTGCTCCAGGGCTGTGGAGGCTGGGTCAGGAGGAGAGAGGGCTGCCCACCCCCATGTGCTTCAGGAGGCCCTGGGCTGCACATTATCTGCCCTCCCCGTGCTTGATGGGGGTCAGGGAAGGCTGGGGCTGCAGGTCACCCATGCTCCAGAGAGGTGGAATTCATCCACTGCCCATGTGCTGATTCTAGTTCATCCCTCATACATTCAACTGAGGCAGCACAAATGTGTAATTTCTTTTCCTTATGCGTTAATTCAGCTATAACAATTTTTTGAACATGAATAAGCTGATGCACCTAATTTTTCCATTGTTTTTAATTGCTTGTCATTATGCAGAAGGTCTCTGTGCTTGATGTGCGTTGATCATATACATCTATATCTATATCCTAGAATTATCCAGTCATCGTTTATTTTGCTGTGCACACATTTTGTGCTGGGACTCCTGACATTCACGCAGTCTGTGATCGCCCAAAGATACAGTTTTATCATCTGTTGCCGGGGAACTGGAGGGCTATGTCTACACTGGCATGATTTTCGGAAAAGCGTGTCTAGATTGCAGGACGCTTTTCTGCAAAAGCACTTTTTTCGGAAAAGCGTCCATGGCCAATCTAGATGCGCTTTTGCGCAAAAAAGCCCCGATCGCCATTTTCGCGATCAGGGCTTTTTTGCGCAAAACAAATCTCAGCTGTCTACACTGGCCCTTTTGCGCAAAAGTTTTTTGGAAAAAGACTTTTGCCCGAACGGGAGCAGCATAGTATTTCCGCAAAAGCACTGACAATCTTACATGAGATCGTCAGTGCTTTTGCAGAAATTCAAGCGGCCAGTGTAGACAGCTGGCAAGATTTTTCGGAAAAGCGGCTGATTTTCCAGAAAAACTGACCAGTCTAGACACAACCGAGGAGTTCTCTCTGTCTCCTAATCCAGAGTGCCTCTTGTATGACAGTCAGTCATCCTGAGGCTCAAATTTTCACACAGGTCTCAGCTGACCCATTGCAAAGAAGTTTGGGAGGGCAGGGTTTGGAATGCACAATTTTTGGCGGATGGCAAATATCCATGAACAAGCATGTCATGCTCCAGTCGCTGGAATGCCAGGACACAGCCGAGGGTTGGAATGTGTATAAACTTATGCTCACAATTTTGGATATGAGCATTTAGAATCTAAGGGTATGTCTAGACTGTATCCCTCTGTTGGCAGAGGGATGCAGATTAGGCAGGTTGGCATTGCAAATGAGGCAGGGATTTACATATCCCATGCCTAATTTGCATAAAAATGGCTGACGCGTTTTGCTGACTCAGCACTTTGTCGGCAAAAAGCGGCAGTCTAGAGGAGCATCTGTCAAGAAAGAAAGCCTTTTTCGACAGATCCCTTATGCCTCCTGCAAGGAGGTTTACAGGATCTGTCGAAAAAGGCTTTCTTTCTCGACAGATCCCCCATTTTTATGCAAATTAGGCACGGGATATTTAAATCCCTGCCTCGTTTGCAATGTCGACCTACCTAATCTGCATCCCTCTGCTGACAGAGGGATGCAGTCTAGACATACCCTAGCTGTGGAGTGGGTTTGTTTAGGGAGACCTGTAGCCATCCTATGGCTATTTCTAGGCCTGCTGACAGGAGTGGGGAGATGGGCAAAGGGGCCAACGGTCCCGGAGCCTAGGGCTCCCTGCTACTACAACGGGGGTAGTGGCTAGAGCTGCAGGCCCTTTAAATGGCTGCTGGAGTGATTCACAGCTGGGCTCAGAACAGTTCTGAAGGCTGGGGTGGGCGGTTTAGCACGTTCTGAGCAGCGCTGAGGGCTTGCTGCTCCCAGCCTTGCCCCTTCTACTTGAGTCTCTGCCCCTTCCAGGATCATGAAGCCTGCCCCCCTCCCTCATCTTGTCCAGGGACCGGACAAGTCTGTTGGCCCTCCTGTTCCGAGCTAACTGAACTACCAGCCTGGTCCATTGGAGTCAACATGACAAAACTCTCACCGGTTTCAAAAGGGATGAGGGTTTCTCCCCAAGTCTTATTAGTATGTGAGGACATGACACTGAGGCCAGAACAAGTTTAAAGAGACACCGCTCCATTAATTCAAACGGAGTTACACTTACTCGCATCAGGTGTGAATTTGGCCCATACTATTGACCGTGTGAAACCAACGTACTTTGTAACGACAACATGTTGACATAATGTCTGCGCCTTGCAAAATAAGGTGACGACAAATTAAAACATCCAGGTCATATGTCGTTGGTCTGGGTTCCGTTACCGTAGAAATACCTCTGCACCCTAAACCTCATCCTTCAGAATGAAATAGAAGCACATTATGTTTTGGAGCTTTAAGCTGCAGTGCATTTTGTTCCTACCACACTCGTCATGTGGATGTGTCTAGGGACCAGGGAGAACAAATACTTTTCAAAAAACCAAGATGGTTTTTCCCTTTTAATTTGTCTGCCTCTGGTTATACGTAAACAGAACTCTTGGGAGCAGGATCTCCATTTCTGCTCTTCTGTCCTGCCCTATGACTGTAAGTAATGACCAGCTGGCCCAGTCGACACTTAAAAAAGAGTCAGCTAGCAATATGAAAACATGCTACCGATGTCTCAAAGGCTACTGCAGTGGTGAGTGACCTGTGGCCTGAGGGTCGCATGCGGCACATTGGGGTCCTGCGTGTGGCCCGTGGGACGTTTTGTTTATCGTTGCCCAGGAGCAGGGCAGATTCTGCTGGTTTCCTTCCACATAGTTTTTTCCCTATTGATATTACTAAAGAGACACGCACCTAAAGCAAGCGCCCGTGAAGAGACTCATAACTCCGGTCATCTGAAGAAGTGGGCTGTGCCCACGAAAGCTCATGATGCCATCTCCATGTTTTGTTTGTCTGTAAAGTGCTACCAGACCATTTGTTGTTTTTTTCTGTAACAGAACTCGGCTAACTTGGCTACCCCCTGAAGCTCGTGAAGCGAGGGGCGGGCAGATTGCACACTGCATTGACCATGAGAGTCGTGCGCTGCCTCTGCCTCCAAACAAAACGCTGCTGCAGTTCAGTTGGCCCAGCCTGCAAATTCTAGGCACGCAAGCAATAGTGCCCTATCCCAGGAGACCATCTTGGTTACAACAATCTTGCACCCCACTGAGGCTATGCCTAGACAGCAGGATTCTTGCGCAAGAAGCTTTCCTCAGAAGAGATCTTCTGAAAAAACTACTTGCAAAAGACAGCGTCCACATTGCAAAAGCGCTTTTTCGAAAGATAGCGTCCAGGCTGCCTGAATGCTATCTCGCATGTAAGTAGTGATTGCTATGGACAGAATAGCCACCAGGGCACCTGTGCTTTTTCCTCTTCCCTCTTCTTCTGAAAAAACTCCCTCTTCCCCATCCACACACGCCTTTTTGCGAACGAGCTTTTTCGCAAAAAATCTTCTTCCTCATAGAATGAGGATTACCAATTGCGCAAAAAGCCCTCTGTTCTTTAGATTTACTGTTGAAAGAATACGCTTGCAGTGTGGATGTAACTCAAGTTTTGTTGGAAAAATGACTGTTTTTCCAATAAAACTATGTAGTCCAGACATAGCCTAAGATGAAGGAGGGCCACTGATACAGCCCACTCACTAGCCTCGGTTGCCCATAGCCAGTGGCGGATATAGGGCAGGGCGGCCACCCCGGGCCCCGCGCTTCAAGAAGCCCCACGCATGTGCGTGGCGCCACCGTGCATGCACCGTGTCAAAGGGGGGGGCCCGTGAATTTGCGCTGCCCTGGGCCCCACAAAATCCTCATCTGCCCCTGCCCATCGCTAGGTTAATGCAAAGCACAAATCAAATGCAATAGACCACCCATACTTTTATTCTGCCTACCTCTGCATGAGCCAATTTTTGGCAAAGCTGAATGATATCACCAGGCTGCCACATGGACCTGAAATATTAGTTGTCTTGAAGGGGAATCATAAAGGCCGTCACAACAAAGCCGCCAGTTGATGAGATGGAGCGGTTACATCGGCCTGCAAAGGCAGATTAACGAGGTAATTTTTAAAAAGGACATTTATGTTTGCAATGTTTGCAATGCCCAGGAAATCTCAGCCCAGTGGTCGTGTATTCACAAGCCGGGCCAAGACCAGAAATATTCTGTCCTTTATTATCTCCTGTGTTCCATGGAGCTTCTTACAAATTCAGCTGCTCAGAAACAATGTTACCAGCAGCCTGGATGCTGAAAGGGAAATACTTTACTTTAATTGTATGAGTAATTCCTACAGAAAAGATAATAAAGCCCTAAGTGATTAGTAATTATGATGAGTACAGCAACACGTGCATAACACAGCCACGCATACTTTTATTTCTTGGCTCCCCTATATTGCAAAGGGAAGTCTGCTGCTTATGAGAAGCTAGTTAAACACACAGCATGATGGGCTGGCTGTCGTAATTATACTTTGCCCAGAGATGCTGCTGGGGAGCTTCAAGGTGCTCTTCAAACACAATGTCATCCTCACTGTAATACCCCTATGAGACAGATCAGGACTATCAAGGTAGCTTGGGGAAGCTGGGGCAGAAAGGTTAAACGACATGCCAAAGGCCACTGTTGGAGTCATTGTCAGAGCTCGAAGCAGAATTCCATGTGCCTGGTTTCTAGCACTGTGCTAGGAGTCGGGCCTGACCTCTCTTACAAAGCCAAGAGCACCCAAACTCTGCTCAGCCAATGCCTGCCTTGATAATTTTCCAGAAACCCAAGGGATGAATGGAATTATTGCATGGGATGGTCTGCAGCCTTCAACACAGCTGTAGACCCTGGTGACCAGAGGTCTATGGTCTCAAAGGACTTGTGGGCCATCTGTTGGTATTATGAAGAAGGTCTACAACAGAAATGCATGGAAGGTATTTGTGCTGACAGCTGCCCTTTAGGCCGGTTCTTTGAATCATGGTTTACAAAGTCTATGTGGTTGGGGGTATAGGCTCAAGGCTCATGCAGGGACTTGACCAGGTGACTTCCGTTGACAAAGGTAGAACCTGAATAACTAGGGTCCTCTTTTCACTGCTTTTGAGCTCTCCTTCTATTCCGGCCACACATTCCAAAAATGACACACAGACCAATGCCACCTGCTGGGAGAATAACGGAGGAGAGGCATATTCTCAGTGTGAGGGAGGCAGAGTGATCTACGGCAGATTAATTGCACAATCTCTCCTCGAGCTGACACAGTTTGAGTGGGTTTGGCACAACGATCAGGACATGAGTGGACTTGACAAATTAGCTGAATGGCCCAGATGCCATGAGCGGCAAGTGGCAGGGGGGTTTTCATTCCTCAGTGGCAGACAAAAAATGCCTATGCCTGTCCCTAAAGACTTTGTTTTTTAATGAGAACCAATGTCTTTCTCTCTTTGAAAAACAAACAAACAAAACCTTATTTTTAGAAAACTACCACTTCCCATTAACCAGAAGTTGGCTGATTTCCTGTAACCACAGGCCAAATGCTACATTAGTGCAATCTATTTGGCTGAAACTTTCGGCTCATAAAAGTCTGGAATTGCAACATTACGGTTCCCACAGCAATCACAGGTGGCGATTATCCTCATTCTGCCGATTTCTGGGACAGAAGGTCTCCCTTCCAAACACAAGGGTTGTGTGTGCACGTGTAAATAAACAAGAGCTTATCTGTTTCTCTTACTGTCTTTTCAGGTTTACCTCTTCTATACCTACTGTTCTGAACAGCTTCTTACCCTGCTACACAATGTGGCACATCACACAATTTATTTCCACTTCGCTCTACTCTTTGTAACAGACATAATTCACGGTACATCCTGCATTATCCTCTCCTTCTGTATATCACATATAATAAATATCACCACAATAAAATGCATCGTTTGTGACATTCCTTATTAATGCCATCTCCTAGCAAAGAGAGATTACAGCGGCTATTATGAATTTATGTGGCTCTCACTTGAGAGACAAACAGGAGGCATACATCACTTTCGGAATAAAGCCCTTCATGTCTGCTGCTGGAATGTCTGTTAGGTGATGGAAACACACACACACACACACACACACACACACACACAATTTCCATGCATGCTCATTGCCTTCACCATAGCAAAAATGGCAATCAATATTTTCAGCAAATCAATGCATTCTAAGTGCAATGTTCTCAAGAAAGCAAAGAGGTATAGAAGCGTGTATGTGTGTGATGTTTCATCTACACTGAAAGCTGCGACATATGCCCACTTGCTGACACTCAGGGGCTATGTTTACACTGGAGGGTTCTTACACAAGAACACATCCACACTGCCACGTGCTTTTGCGCAACAGCATCCATGGCAGTGTGGACACTCTCTTGCGCAAGAAAGCTCTGATGGCCATTTTAGCTATAGGGATTTCTTGAGCAAGAAACCCCTGCTGTGCATCCACACTGCCAGCTTGCGCAAGAGCTCCTGCCCAAGAGGGATTACACCGGTTAGAAAAGAACGTAGTTCTTGCGCAAAAAGCCCTCTCTTCCAACGCTGTTCTTCTTGCGCAAGAGCAGGCGGGCACTGTGGACGCTCTGCGCAAGAACCGCCGTTCTTGTGCAAGAACCCACCAGTGTAGACATAGCCAGGTAGCGTAGGGTTTGGGTTATTCGCGGGGTCCAGTCAGGTTTGTACTTGTGGCAGCTAGCCTGTGGACCCATTGGCCATGTTACTCTGGGGACACTGCTAATTTTAGTGCATTGCTGGATAAAATCTAGTGTGAGTATGTTAGCATGAACTAAGAATCAGACCTGGGCCCCAAGTGTAGATACAGGTTAAGAACCAAGCAGCTCCTTGGCTCCTAAGCCACTCATCAGCAGATCAGTGTGACTTGTGAACATACCAGCTGTTTGTTGTTTTTCAAATTAGCCAGCCTCCAGGCCTTTCTCTCCTGGATCACTGATTTATGAGTGTAGATCAGCTGCAGGAAATGCTAAACAGAAACCATGCAGATACTTGGCCAGGCTTGAAAAGGGCTGTTTCATTTGGAAAAGCTCAGTAATGTTATAGCTGCTGGGGAAACATTCTGAGCTTTGCTTCCAATTTAAGGCATTTGCTCAGAGAGAGGATGCAGAATTGACCTTTAAGTGTCAAATTTGACACTGTCTCACCTGGTTTGAACAAATCCTTGAACTGGTTAACATATTATAACACCAGCTTTCCTTACATCCACAACTCTATTGACAAAAAGCGAAGTATGGGATACTTCCAGTCCACTCAATTATCCTAATTAGCACCAGGACTAAAATTGACAGGTAGTTCCCCCTCCCCCTTCTTATTCTGAGGGTCCCACTTTTTTCTCCACTCGAGATCATCTCACCTGAAGAAGTGGATTTTGCCCACAAAAGCTCATGATGCTATACATGTATATTTGTTAGTCTCTAAGGCTACATCTACATTGGCAGGTTCTTGCGCAAAAACTTGCCGGCTGTCTACACTGCACAAGCGTTCTTCTGCGAGTAAATTTAGTATAGCGTTGTAAAACGGGGCTTCTTCCCGAAGAGTTATTTCTCTCCCCATGACAAATAAGCCCTCCTGTGCAAGAGCTCTTCCACAAAAGGGCAGTGTAGACAGGCAACATGGTTTTCTTGTGCAAGAAGCCCCTATGGTTAAAATGGCCATCAGAGCTTTCTTGCTCAAGAGAGCATCCACACTGCCATGGATGCTCTTGTGCAAAAGCACACCTCTTGCGCAAAAGGACAGGGCAGTGTAGATGCTTCCTTGTGGAAGATTTTTGCACAAGAACTCTTCCGCAAAAGAGTTTTTGTGCAAGAAGCCGCCAGTGTAGACGTAGCCTAAGAGTTTGTCTGCACTGCAGAGTTTTTCTGGAAAAACAGCTGTTTTTCCAGAAAAACAATATTTACGTCCACACTGCTATTGTGTTCTTTTGCCAGAAAGTCGAAAGAACAGAGGGTTTTTTTCCGCTGGCAGTAAACATCATTCCAAAAGGAAGAAGCCTTTTTCTGACAAAGCTTTTTCAGAAAAAGGCATGTGTGGACGTGGAAGAGAGTGTTTTTTTGAAAGAAGAGGCCTCTAGGAAAAGCACAGGTGCCCTGGTGGCCACTCCGTCCACAGTAATCACAACTGAAATGTGAAATAGCGTTCATTCAGTGTGGATCCTATCTTTCAAAAAAGTACATTGCTTTTTCATTGCGCTTTTGCTCTGTAGATGCTTTCTTTCAAAATAAGTTTTTCTAGAAGATCTCTTCTGGAAAAGAAAATACAGGACTATGTAGCACTTTAAAGACTAACAAGATGGTTTATTAGATGATGAGCTTTCGTGGGCCAGACTTATTCCGAAACAAGCCTGCAGTCTAGACATAGCCTAAGGCACCACAGGACTCCTCATTTTTTTTCTAAAGTTGTTTTTAAAGTTACAGACTAACACGGCTACACCTTTGAGACTTCTGAAAATTGTTGTTTCCTTCTCTTTCCCACCATGCATGTTTAGGTTATAAAGATGAAAGCCTAGTTTCTAATCTAATTTTGCTCCAAGTCTGCTAAAGGGAACATGAGGTTTTATTTATAGGCCAACTCGGTTTTAAACCTATTTTGTATTTGGAAAGTCCAATTGTTTCTAGTGGAACATCGGGATTACACAAAATTCTAATAGTCGTTCACGTCCGACTGTAAGAGTTTAGCACAGTTCTTCCTCCATGTAGTCTGGCTTGCTGGAAGAACATGAATAATTAAAATCTGTTGCACAGTGGCTTGTTCATATTTAAATTGTATTAGTGTTGCAAACTGTCTTGAGCAATTTAATATTCATACCTTACATGGTCTTCTTAGAGCTGATACAGCACAGTACCTGATTTAAATTGCTGCTGTCAGTTTTGATTAAAATTTCAGTTGAACACAGTTGCAGGAAAATTAAATTAACATTCTTTCTGAGCAATGCTATATAATTTAATGTAACAATTAATACAACTGAATCATGTAACTGCTAAGAGAGGTTTAAATGCAGCCCAGGATGGGAGGAAGGCAGGAAAACATTGCATTTTCCAATCTAAAGGATGTCAGGACTGGGCAAAGAGAAAGCCAACAAATTGTCAGTGCCATTAAGGAAAGAAAATAAATAAAACCTAACATTTCTATGAGGAAACTCATTTAGCTTTTTAGAGGAAGGAAACAAGCTATCAATAAAAAACTCATGGGGGTCTTTTTTTTTAATTAGGTTAATTTGACATTTTATGGAAGCAAAAAATAATGATTATTATTGTTTTAATTTCTAGCCCTGTTTGACCAGGTAGGGCTTCCCGAGCTGGCTTCTCCAGGGATTTTCTCGTGTCTCTTTTGTTCTTTGCTCCCAAATGTATTTCTGTACAAGGTGCTAATGGAAATGGCAAAAGGTCAAATCTCTCAGCTGCAGTAACTGAGTCACAACACATTAAGCCTTGATCAGGTCCCAGATGATGCCCAAATACACTGAGACTGGCTTCTGATTTTTATCTCTAAGGGCATTGGGATGGTCAAGACAATATCCCCAGTTCCCCTTTGTATGTGTGAGGCTGGCGTGCAGATAAGGCCGGTTTGGCTGATACAAGCCAATAGAAATTTTCACCCAAACTCTGAACCCAGAGTTTCTTTGGGTATGTCTACATTACAAAGTTAATTCGAACTAACAGACGTTAGTTCGAATTAACTTTGATAGGCGCTACACTAGCACTCCGCTAGGTCGAACTTAAGTCAAACTAGCTTAGCGCTTAGTTCGAACTAGGTAAACCTCATTGCACGAGGACTAAGCCTAGTTCGAACTTACTAGTTCGAAATAAGGGCTGTGTAGCCCCTTAATTCGAACTAGTGGGAGGCTAGCCCTCCCCAGGTTTCCCTGGTGGCCACTCTGGCCAACACCAGAGAAACTCTACTGCCCCCCTCCCAGCCCCAGAGCCCTTAAAGGGGCACGGGCTGGCTATGGTGCCCGTGCCAGGTGCAAGCCTGCCAGCACCCAGCCAGCAGACCCTGCACCTGGCATGCCATGAGCCAGCCACCCGATGCCCCCCAGCCCTCCGCCTCTTCCCGGGACCAGGCTGGCGGCTCTCGGGAGCCTGGCCAGGACCGCAAGAGGCGGGCACCCGCCTGGTCTAGTGCAGACATCGTGGACCTCGTCCACGAACTCCACACTAGGCACAGGAAAGTGGCCAGCTAGGGCAGGAGAGCTGCCAGCCTGGCCACCCAGGAGCAGGTTTGCATGAAAATCAAGGTGGTCCACTGAGACCCCCGACCCTGAGCCCTGAGCTTAGAATGGCCGTACTGGGTCAGACCAAAGGTCCATCTAGTCCAGTAGCCTGTCTGCCGACAGCAACCAACCCTAGGGACCCTGGAGGGGATGGACCAAAGACAGTGACCAAGCCATTTGTCTCATGCCATCCATCTCCAGCCTTCCACAAACTTTGGGCAGGGACACCACTCCTATCACCTGGCTAATACCACTCCATGGACCCAGCCTCCATGACTTGATCTAACTTCTCTTTAAACTCTGTTCTAGTTCTAGCCTTCACAGCCTCCTGCAGCAAGGAGTTCCACAGGCTGACTCTTTGCTTTGTGAAGAAGAACTTTCTGTTACTAGTTTGAAGCCTGCTACCCATTCCTTTCCTTTGGTGTCCTCTAGTCCTTCTATTATGGGAACTAATGGAGAACTTTTCTGTATGCACCCTCTCCACCCCACTCATGCTTTTATAGACCTCTATCCTATCCCCCCTCCGTCTCCTCTTCTCTAAGCTGAAAAGTCCCAGTCTCTTTAGCCTCTCTTCATATGGGACCTGTTCCAAACCTCTGATCATTTTAGTTGCCCTCCCCTCTCCCAGCCTCTCTCTTCCCGTCTCCCACCTCTTTTTCCCAGTTTCCCCCAGTTTTGTTCAATAAAGAAAGATTCTATTTTTGAACACACGTTTTCTTTATTTTGTACATCAGGAAGGGGGGCTAGGGAAGGGTAAGTGGAAGGAGGTGAGGGAGGAATGGGGTACGCGCCCCCGATGGGGAGGACTGGGCTGGCTCTGCAGGCTTCTTGGGGTGGAACCTCTCCTGCAGCCCCCCGATTGCCCTCTCCCCTCCGGATGGCAGCCTGTGGCAAGTGCAGCCGGGGTGATGGCCAAGTGCTGTGATGTTCCGCGTGTGGGCACTCAGGGCACTCCAAGCCAGGACTGCTTTGCAAGCGGGGCACCCCTGAGAACTGTCTGTCCGGGGTGGGGGTCGGGTCCCTTTAAGCACAGCCCTCGGCTAGCCTGAGACAGCAGCTCCACGCTCTAAGTCCTCATCTGATGCCCTGCCGGCACTGCTTCACACCCCTTAATTACACCCCTTAACTACACACCCCTTAATTCGAACTAGCTAGTTCGAACTAGGCTTAATCCTCGTGGAATGAGGATTACCTAGTTCGAACTAAGCGCTCCGTTAGTTCGAATTAAATTCGAACTAACGGAGCGCTAGTGTAGCACCTATGAAAGTTAGTTTGAACTAACTTTGTAGTGTAGACATACCCAAAGGGAGTATTATTGTCATTTTATAGATGGAAAGTTGAGGCCCAGACAGATTAAGAGACTTCCCCAGGTAATGAAGGGAATCAGTAGCAAAGCTGGAGATGGAATCCAGGCCTCCTGAATTGTATCAAGTGACTTCCTCACAGAACCAGCCTTCTCAGCCCTGGTTTGATAGGAGCTGGAACAACCTAACTACAACTAGAGAGATTTGGGTCGGACACAGAGTTGGCTCTGTTCTGTCATACCAGCACAGAGATGCAAATTTCAAGCCCACGGTATTTCTGGTGTTGTTCTCTTTCTCATTTAGATTATAAACTCCATAGGGCAGGGCCCTTGTCTTCACACCTGTCTGGCAAAGTGCCATACCCATCAATGATGCAGAGAGTATAGATTGATCATAGAGAAGCAGTAAAGTTGCCACATTTGGGATCTTGCTCCAGTGACATCTTGGACTTATAAACTACTAATGCCCATACTTTAGTGTAGGGCACTAGAAGGGTCTGCTAAGGAACCAAAAAAAGATGTGAAGATGATAAAGGCTGAAATCCTTCCCCTGAAGAAAGCTCTCCATGACACACCTCCGACTGCCACAGTTTAAGAAACACTGATCTAGATCATCCCTGAGAGATGTTTATCTAACTGGCTCTTAAACATCTCCAATGAATGACAGAGATTCCACAACCTCCCTAGGCAATTTATTTAATTGTTTAACCACCCTGACAGGTAGGAAGTTTTTCCCAATGTCCAGCCTAAATCTCCCTTGCTTTAATTTAATCCCATTGCCTCTTCTATTCTCAGAGACCAAGGAGAACTATTTTTCCTCCCTCCTCCTTGTAACACTCTTTTAGATACCTGAAAAGTGCTATCATGTCCCCTCCCAGTCTAACTAACTAAACAAGCTCTATTCTTTCAGTCTTCCCTCATTGATCATGTTTTCTGGGCCTTTAATAATTTTTTTACTCTTCTCTGGACCCTCTTCAAATTCTCCACATCTTTCCTGAACGAACTGTTGTGCCCAGAACTGGACACAATATTCGAATTGAAGCCTAATAAGTGCAGAGTAAAGCGAAAGAATGACTTTTCACGTTTTGCTCACAACACTCCTGTTAATACATCCCAGAGTCATGTTTGCTTTTTTTGCAACAGTGTCACACTGTTGACTCATATTTAGCTTGTGGTCCACTATGATCCTTATATCCCTTTCTGCAGTACTCCTTCCTAGACAATCATTTCCCCTTCTGTATGTGTGAAAATGATTGTTTCTTTCTAAGTGCAGTACTTTGCATTTATCCTTATTAAACTTCATCCTATTACCTCAGACCATTTCTCCAGATCATTCTGAATTATGACCCTGTCCTCCAAAGCAGTTGCAACCCCTCCCACATAGTATCATCTGCAAACTTCATAAGCATACTCTCTATGACAATATCTAAATTGTTGATGAAGAACAGAATCAGCCCCAAAACTGACTGTCAAGGGGTACGCCCCCGTCCAGGGGCTCGGCCCCCTCCGACCGGGCCTATACGGTACTCCAGAGTCCCTAGGCCCAGGCCCCGGCCCTTCTATTAGGGTATGCACGGTAGCAGAGTCTCAACACGAAAGTCTCGGCCCTTCTATCAGGGCATATATGGTAACAAAGTCCCAACACAAAAGTCTCGGCCCTTCTATCAGGGCATATACGGTAGCAAAGTCCCAACACAAAAGTCTCGGCCCTTCTATCAGGGCATATACGGTAGCAAAGTCCCACCACAAAAGTCTCGGCCCTTCTATCAGGGCATATACGGTAGCAAAGTCCCACCACAAAAGTCTCGGCCCTTCTATCAGGGCATATACGGTAGCAGAGGCCTAGTTGCTCTGCGAAGCCTCCCCTGGCCCGGGGTTTGTTTGTCCAGGGAAGGGGAAAACGGGTGGTAGGGGGACCCGGGCCCTCCCTCTCCACCGGGTCCCAGCCCAGGGCCCTTTAGGCAGGGTCTATGGCTCCTGCCGGCTTGGCGGGGGATCCGGCCGATACACGCCGAGCCAAACTTTGTATCCCTTGCCCTGGGCTGCTTCCTACCACGTCCTGGTTCCCCCCGGGCCCCTTCGCCTCTCAGGCAGTACCTGTCGGGGTTGAGGGCGCGCTCCTGCCACTCTGGGCCGGCGGCTGCTTTCTCCGTGTCCCGGTTCAGCGCGGGCGACGACTCTGGACCCAGCAACTGCAAGAACTCCGGTCCGGCCTGGTCTCCTCCTTCTCCCTGGGGCCTCCCCGCCTGCTGGGCTCCTCCTGCCTTTATACCCGGCCGCTGTTGGGAGCATGCCCAGCAGGGTCGGAGGGGCGGGGCCTTCTCTGCCAGCTGGGCCTGAGCTATCTCCTGCTCGTTAGTGCGGGGCCTGTCCGCCCCGTCACACACCTCCCCCCTTAAATGGGTAGTTACCGTCTGTTTTGCCCAGGTTTCTTCTTCTCCTAATCGGGAAAAGAAATCGGCATTCATATGAGTCTTACCCGGGCGGTGGGCCACTTCAAAATCGTATGGTTGCAGTGACAAATACCATCGCATTATCCGAGGATTCGTGTCTTTCATACTATGTAGCCATCTCAGAGGGGCGTGGTCCGTGACCAGTCGGAAGTGGCTACCTAACAGGTAATACCGGAGTGCATCTGTGGCCCACTTTACGGCCAGCGCCTCTTTTTCAATCGTGGAATATCTCTGCTCCCGGGGAAAAAGCTTCCGGCTCATATAGAGCACCGGATGCTCTTCGCCGTCCACTTCTTGGGCTAGCACGGCTCCTAGTCCTCTCTCAGAGGCGTCCGTCTGGAGGATAAAGTCTTTAGCAAAGTCTGGGGGGAACAACACGGGTTCTTTTACTAGTCGTTGTTTCAATGTGTGGAAAGCCTCTTCACATTCTGGTGTCCATTGTACCTTTGTCGGCATGGAATTCCGAGTCAGGTCTGACAGTGGTGTCGCCAATGTTGAGAAGTCAGGTATGAATCGGCGGTAGTAACCTGCCAGTCCCAGAAATTGCCGAATCTGCTTCTTCGTTGTCGGCCTCTTCCACTCCTGGAGGGCTTGTACCTTGTCGACTAAGGGTCTCAACGTCCCCCTCCCCACCGTGTATCCCAGATAAGTCACCTCCCTTCGTCCCAAGTGGCATTTCCCGGGGTTTGCCGTGAGGTTCGCGTCCTCGAGGGCTTTTAATACTGCTTCCAGATGTTGAAGGTGCTCCGGCCACGTTTGGCTGTAGACGACTATATCGTCTATGTACGCGGTGGCGTATAGCTGGTGAGGGCGTAATAACCGGTCTACTAAACGCTGGAAGGTGGCGGCCGCCCCGTGGAGGCCGAAGGGCATTGTGATGAACTGGTACAGCCCGAACGGGGTGGGGAAGGCAGTCTTTTCCTTGGAGGTCGGGGTCAACGGGATTTGCCAATAACCCTTGGTTAGGTCTAGGGTGGAGAGGTACCGAGCTTTTCCCAGCCTCTCGAGTAACTCATCCACGCGTGGCATGGGGTAAGCATCAAATCTTGAGATGGCATTGACCTTCCGGAAATCAATACAGAAGCGCATCGTCCCGTCGGGTTTTGGGACAAGCACGATGGGGCTGCGCCACTCGCTGCGAGATTCCTCAATCACTCCCATCTCCAGCATCGCCTGGAGTTCTCTTTCCACCAGCCCCCACATCTTCCGAGGTAGCGGACGGTGTTGGTCCCGAACCCGTTGGCCTGGTAGGGTGCTTATATGATGGCTTATCCCTCTGGTCCGGCCTGGCTGGGAAGATAAGACGTGGGCGTATTTCTGGACCAAGCGGGATAGCTCGTCTTTTTGGCCCGGGCTCAGTTCTTCCCCCAGAGTGGCTGGTTGATCCGGGGGTGGGTCGGCGGCCGAAGGCCCCAAGTCTTCATCAGGTGGGGAGGGATTGATCACGAGTCCTTCCTGCACTTTCCATTTTTTTAGTAAGTTTACATGGTATATCTGTAGTCCCTTCTTCCTCCCCGTTAACCTCACCTCGTAATCGACAGGCCCCACTCGGCGTACCACCTCAAACGGCCCCTGCCATTTGGCTAGTAACTTGGACTCTTGCGAGGGTAAAAGTAGGAGCACCCGGTCGCCCGGCTCAAACGTCCGTAGTTTTGTCCCTCGGTCGTAGTATCTGGCTTGAGTTTCTTGAGCCTGTAAAAGGTTAGTTCGAGCGAACTCGCCTAACTTCTGCAAGCGCTCCCTCAATTGCAGCACGTAGGGGACCGTTCCCATCACCCGGGACTCCTGCCCCTCCCAATCCTCTCTCAGGAGGTCAAGGATCCTCCGAGGTTGTCGCCCATATAGGAGTTCAAAAGGGGAGAACCCCGTAGAGGCCTGCGGTACCTCCCGCACCGCGAAGAGTAAGGCTGGCAACATCTTGTCCCACCCCCGGGGGTCCTCTTCTACAAATTTGCGGAGCATTGATTTCAATGTCCGATTAAAACGTTCCACCAGTCCGTCTGTTTGGGGATGGTATACGGTCGTCCGTAGTGCGTGGATGTTTAACAACCGGCACAGCTCGGCCATCAGTTTGGACGAGACATTGGTGCCCTGATCAGTCAGTATCTCTTTCGGTATTCCCACTCTAGAGAATACCTCCAGGAGTTCCGCGGCTATAGTAGCGGCGGTGGTGTTCCGTAAGGGCACTGCCTCGGGATACCGGGTGGCATAGTCCACTATAACGAGGATATATTGGCACCCCGAGCTAGCCTTCTCGAGGGGCCCCACCAAGTCCAACCCGATCCGCTCAAAGGGGACCCCTACCACTGGTAGAGCCACCAGGGGGGCCTTGGGTACCCCCTTTGGGTTGGTGCGCTGACATTCGGGGCAGGATTCGCAGAACTCCCTCACCTCCCGATGGATCCCGGGCCAAAAGAACCTCTGGGCCACCCGCTGCAGCGTTTTCTCACGGCCCAGATGTCCTGCCCAGGGACTGGCATGGCCCAATCGCAGTACCCCCTTTCGGTACCTGGCGGGGACGAGGAGCTGCACGGATTCCTCGCCCGTCTGCGGGTCTAGGGCCACTCGGTAAAGCCTGTCGTTCCGGACCTCAAACCTCGGTCCTTGCTGACCCCGTTCGCCTCCGAACTCTTTGTCCTCAGCCTCCTGGATTTGTTCCCAGGCTCGGCTCAACGTTAAGTCCTCTCTCTGGTCTCGCATAAAGTCTCCCCGGGCGTCTAGCCACTCCGTCTCTCCCTCCTCTATGGGCGGGGTTGGGGTTTCTGCTGAGCCCGACGTCCCGGCCCTAACTCCCGGTTCGTCCTCGGGTTCGGGGTTCTCACCTTGGGCCACCACCGTCCCTGTGCGAGGCCTTCTTCCGGTTTCGGGAGGGTCCTGCTGGGCCCACTCTTGGACCAACCTGCGGAGACCAGGCCAATCTCGCCCCAATATTACCGGATACGCCAGCTGTGGGGCCAACCCTACCCGACAAATCCTCTCCTCGCAGGCATCCGCAACCCTCACCCAGGCCGTCGGGTAGGCCTTTATATCCCCGTGCACACACTGTAGCAGGACTGGCCCCCCTGCGGGTTCGGGGCTCTTTACCAGGCTCTCCTGTACCATGGTCTGGCTACACCCGGAGTCTATCAGGGCTCTGACGAGAGTCCCTTCTACCCGTACCTCCACTACGGCCTTTGCCGGCCCATTTTCCCGGGCCCTGTGCCCTACAGTCGGTACCTGGGCGTATCCACTGTCCTCGGTTGTCTCCGCCTGCAGCCTCCGCGCCTGGGAGGCTAGTAACCCTTCCTTTAGCTCCTGGAGCAGCTGCCCTTGTTGCTCCAGTTGTTGCGCTACCCACTGCTGCAACGCCCGGCTCAGCTGCAGGAGTTGCCCCCTCTGCCTCTCAGCCGCCTTTTCTATCCATCTCACCACCTCCGTTTCGCTCTCCGCCCGGTTGGGGCATTCACCCCACCGTTCCTCCCCTAGGTTCAGGGGTGGCATGCCCACATTCCCCACCATGTTGTCAAGGGGTACGCCCCCGTCCAGGGGCTCGGCCCCCTCCGACCGGGCCTATACGGTACTCCAGAGTCCCTAGGCCCAGGCCCCGGCCCTTCTATTAGGGTATGCACGGTAGCAGAGTCTCAACACGAAAGTCTCGGCCCTTCTATCAGGGCATATATGGTAACAAAGTCCCAACACAAAAGTCTCGGCCCTTCTATCAGGGCATATACGGTAGCAAAGTCCCACCACAAAAGTCTCGGCCCTTCTATCAGGGCATATACGGTAGCAAAGTCCCACCACAAAAGTCTCGGCCCTTCTATCAGGGCATATACGGTAGCAGAGGCCTAGTTGCTCTGCGAAGCCTCCCCTGGCCCGGGGTTTGTTTGTCCAGGGAAGGGGAAAACGGGTGGTAGGGGGACCCGGGCCCTCCCTCTCCACCGGGTCCCAGCCCAGGGCCCTTTAGGCAGGGTCTATGGCTCCTGCCGGCTTGGCGGGGGATCCGGCCGATACACGCCGAGCCAAACTTTGTATCCCTTGCCCTGGGCTGCTTCCTACCACGTCCTGGTTCCCCCCGGGCCCCTTCGCCTCTCAGGCAGTACCTGTCGGGGTTGAGGGCGCGCTCCTGCCACTCTGGGCCGGCGGCTGCTTTCTCCGTGTCCCGGTTCAGCGCGGGCGACGACTCTGGACCCAGCAACTGCAAGAACTCCGGTCCGGCCTGGTCTCCTCCTTCTCCCTGGGGCCTCCCCGCCTGCTGGGCTCCTCCTGCCTTTATACCCGGCCGCTGTTGGGAGCATGCCCAGCAGGGTCGGAGGGGCGGGGCCTTCTCTGCCAGCTGGGCCTGAGCTATCTCCTGCTCGTTAGTGCGGGGCCTGTCCGCCCCGTCACACAGACCTTTGAGGAACGCCGCTTATTATGCCTTCTAGCATGACTGTGAGCCATTAATAACTACTCTCAGAGAATGGTTATCTAGTCATTTATGAACCCACTTTATACTAGCGCCATCTAGGGTGTATTTTCCTAGTTTACAGCCCCTCCCCGAGTTACGAATGAGTTACGGACCAAACACTTGGCCGTAACTTAATTGGTTCGTAACTCAGACCCCATTGAGTTACATAGTGACCATGCTGTTCATAAGCACGGGTCGCATTCGTAACTCGAGGACCTCCTTTATGACCATTCCATAGGAGCTTTGGTCGTAAATGCGAACAGTTGTAAGTCGACCATTCGCAACTCAGGGACCGGCTGTATTGATAAGAAGGTCATGAGAGACTTTATGAAATGCTTTACTAAAGTCTAGGTATACCACCTCTACCACTTCCCCCTTATCCACAAGACTTGTTATCCTATCAAAGAAAGCTATCAGACTGATTTGACAGGATTTGTTCTTTACAAATCCATGCCGGCTGTTACTCCTCACCTTATTATCTTCCACATGTTTGCAGATGAATTCCTTAAGTACTTAGCATATTAGCTTGACTGGCACAGAAGTTAAGCTGACTAGTCTGTAGTTTCCTGGGTTGTTCTTATTTCCCTTTTTATAGATGGACACTATATTTGCCCTTTACCAGTATTCTGGACTCTCTCCTGGCTTCATGTAAAGATCAAGTGGGAACTACATGAGGCCTGTATCTCTTGCTGATACTCTGGCCTGGGATGGATTTCATATCAGTCTGGCAGAATCTTATTAATGGATTGTTTATTCAATTAATTTTGTCCAGTGCCTGTGAAAAAAAATCATGTGTAGATGTATTTTTCCACTGTCCATCAACAAAGTTGCATGAATCAAATAACATTTGTCAAATACATTATTCATGATAGGTTTTTTCTTTCATTTGTAAATAATTCATTCACAAATATCTGTCCTGGAGCAAATAGTGTGATACATTCTGCTCAGTTTTGGGGAGGCTTTTGCTGTTTTCCACATTTTTGTGCCTCCACATTTTTCACCTGCCATAGATGTTTTCCAGAATTGCCTCTGCCATACAGAAAGCACGTGAAAAAACATTTGGTCTTTTTTGTAGTGGTTGGTTTTGCTCGCTTTTTTCCCTTTTTGGCATTCTTTTCACTTTCAATTCATGTCATTTGAAAATGGGGTGTTTTTCACTGAAAAGATTCCCCATCGTAGCAGTTTTGCCATTGGCAGGCTGGTGCTGCTTTATGAAAGCATGTGTTTTGGAGAAAAGAAAGCCCATTCTTTGAGGGTGGCATCAATAACATTGCAACTTTCTGACCCTGATTATGGTTACGCCAGGCCCTAGCGGAGATCAGAGTCCCATTGTGCGGTTGCTGCACATGCCCAGAGAGGCAGCCCGTCCTGAAAAACCTGACCATTCTAATATACAGGACAGACAAAGGGTGCAACAAGCTATTCTAAAAAATGCAACATGTTCCCTTTTTGCTATAGAGATTGTTAGCTGCACTTTATACACACATTGTATTCCTAGTGGGTTCCAAGCCCCCAACGCTCATTAAATATGTAGCTTGGAGTGATAAAAGACCTTGACTATTTCAAGTGCACAAGGCTCTCCGCTCTCTGTTCTTCTTTCAGACCCTTCCAACTGGCATCAGCACGGCGGCTTTTTGCATGTGCGTCTAAACACGTTACAAAGGTTTGCTTTCCATACACTGGTCTGACAACTTGAATAACACAGTTTAACTGTTACATTAAAGGGCCTTTGGACATTAAATTCAGAAAAAAAACATGCACCCCTTGCTGTTTGCAAAAATGGCTTGAGGCAAAGCCTCCAGAAGACATCTGTGAGATGCAGCAAGATCCAAACAAAACCCTCTGTCGCTCCCCAGTAGCACAGGGGCTGGGGGCTGTCTGGAACTCTCTTTTGGGGACTGCTCGGAGTCTAATGTCATCAGCAGCCATTTGCAAATTGTTTACATGCAGGGCTGGGCCCAGAGGCAGTTTTTCGGAGATGAATTATTCAGCGATTATATTAGTGACAAACTTTCCGAAAATGTCAGGAAAGCTATGCGGGGAATGTTAACTGTTCCCAAAGCAGAGAACTTCACCAACTGGACCCTCAGGGCTCTCTCATCAGTGCCCTCACTGTTATCTCCAGTGTTGTCTTTAATACACAGGCTCTATAATCACAGCATCTCCTGCGTCATACCTAGGAAATGCCATGCCAATCTCCTGTGCACAAGGCTCAGTCAACACCTGAGCTCAGCCAAAGATAGGGAGGGGCTAAAGCCTCAGCTTGTGAAAATCAGCATAGCTCCATGGACGTCAATATACACACAGGGCCCTAAAGTCAATTGGCAACATTGATTTCCAGGGGATGAGGTGCAGGCCTGCTGAGTGTGACATCTGATTGGTTTACACAGTTCGGAGTGGCGTAGGAGGGGAGACGCGAAGCTAATGAGCAACATGCATGGAAACCAGACGGATGTATGGGCCCGATTCACGCTCCTTTCCCTCCGGCATGAATGCGGGATCTTCTTTCAAAGCAGCAGCTCACTTTCTGTGTTTCTGAATTACAGAAGATGCCCAGAGTGATTTGCTCAGTAAAGAACTAATGAGTCTGGCCCAGGCTGTCCATGCTGCTCAGCGGGCAGGAAGGACTCAAGACTTTATATCTCTGGAGCAGGGACTTGTGTAGCTCCCATTGCTGAATTATCTCAACGCTTCCCATTTTGTCTCTTACCACTGCATGATGTGATTCTCATGCTGGGGAAGGAGGGACCACCAGGAAATGGGGAGAAGCGCTGCTGCTGTTTTAATTTATCCTATTCCCCCTGACCACCACAAACAGGAGTCCATTACAAACAAATGTACAGGTGGGAGGGCTAGAACCAACACTTCCTTTTCCAGAGGGTGGACATTTGAAACTCTCTACATTGGGACTTTCTGGTCCAGCAACATCTGTGGTCCAGCAGGACCACAGATGTTCCAGGAGCAGAGTCCCAGGGAAGGGCTGATGGCTGGAAGCTCTGTCAATGGGCAAGGCAACAGTCTGCTAAACATGGTACATGACCACGGGGTTGCCCAGTGGGGCTGGGAGACTGGCGCATAGCTGCAGGGCTGCCTGGCAGGGCTGGGAAGCCCAGTGGGGCCAGGGCTGTGGGGCCAGTGGCAGGGAGGAGCAGGCTGGGAGGCTGGAAGCCATGCCAGGGTTGGGGGAGCAGCCAACCCTGATCTTCTCTAGTCCAGCAAAATCCCTCATCCAGGACCAGTCAGGTTCCAAGAGCTCTGGACCAAATAGATTCAACCTGCATTCTGATCTCTTTTACCAGTGACTAGAGAAATGTATTGAACATTTTGGTCAATGACAGGGGAAAAGAGATAAAATCACCCCTGAGAATGTTTGCAGAAGGCAGAAAGACAGAGGGCAGAAAGACTGGGGGGAGGAGTGGTAAATAATGAAGAGACAGAACAGGGGACAAAGAACAACCTGGATCGTTTGGTAAGCATAGGTCTGAGAAGTAAAGGTGTGTGTGCTTCAGCCTTTGTGCCCTGCATGGCCTTGTTCCAGGGCCACGGTCACAGCCTGGGCTACCAGCCACCAGGATTATACAACTAGCAAGACAGCATGTAGGCCAGAACTCTTAATCCTGGACAGCAGAGTCTCTGGAAAAGACTTGAGGGTCATGGCGGATAATTAACTGAACACAAGCTCCCTGGAGAGCAAGAATTAGTGCAGTCTCTGGCCTGAACTATGCAGCACGGCAGATGAGATGATCCCGGTGGACGCTTTTGATCTTAAAATCTTTAAATCCATTAAAATTCTGTGTCACACAATGTAGAGAAGCCTTGCTAGGGAAGAATTGCTCTGTGCCCTTGCTCTGCTTAATGTCTGGGGCTGGCGTGCGGCTCATGGGCTGGTGGCCTGAGGCCTGGTGAAGCTCACCCTTGTGCTCCCTGTTCTTGTGTTCTCAGGGGCGCGTCCTTTCATAGAATCAGAATCCTAGAACTGGAAGGGACCTCGAGAGGTCATCAAGTCCAGTCCCCAGCCCTCATGGCAGGACCAAGCACTGTCTAGACCATCCCTGACAGATGTCTGTCTAGCCTGCTCTTAAATATTTCCAGTGATGGAGATTCCACAACCCCACTAGGCAATTTATTCCACCCTGACCGTTAGGAAGTTTTCCCTAAAATCCAACCTAAACCTCCCTTGCTGCAATTTAAGCCCATTGCTTCTTGTCCAATTGTCAAAGGCCAAAGAAAATAATTTTTCTCCCTCTTCCTTGTAACACCCTTTTAGGTATGAAAGCTGCCATCATGTCCCCTCTCAGTCTTCTCTTTTCTAAACTAAGCCCAATTCTTTCAGTCTTCCCTCATAGCTCATGTTTTGTAGACGGTTAATCCTTTTTGTTGCTCTACTCTGGACCTTCTCCAATTTCTCCACATCTTTCTTGAAATGTGGTGCCCAGAACTAGACACAATCTTTCAACTGAGGCCTAATCTAGGATTACCATATTTGAACTTTCAAAAAAGAGGACACTCCCGATTGGGTGTGTATCTGTAACAGCATCTATCAACTCACGCTGTATTATTGTGGTATATAGTATATAACAGTGCTTTTTTTGTGACGGTACGCACCCTGGGAGCGAGCACGCATGCCAAACCGAATGGAAGTGGCAATTAAAGGGACCACGACTATCTTTTTTCTTTTTTTTTTCCTTGACAAAGCCCTAATACGGGCATTTTTTTTAAACAAAAAATAAAAGCACGGGTATCTAGTATATAACACATTAATAAAATGTGAGTTGGTAAATACTGATACTTCCTCTCACGAGTGTCCTCTTTTTTGAAAGTTGAAATATGGTAACCCTAGCATAATCAGCACAGAGTAGAGAGGAACAATGACTTCTCATGTCTTGCTCACAACACTTTAATAAAAGAGTCCCATCTCATACTATGTTACGTTACCAGCTCCTATGTGCAGCTTGCTCAAGGAGGTGCCTGATTTACCAAGTGGCTTATTAGATTTTCCAGACACTGCTGCCTAAATAGATGTTGTGAATTACCCGCAGATAGAGCTGCTGTGTGAAACAAACATCGGCCAAGTGGCCTGTCAAGAAAAAAATCCTCATCTCCTTGAACGAATTCAATCATGAGAACAGGCAACAAGAGCAATGAATCCAGGGACGGGGCTTCACAAGAGCAGAACTAAGGCTTGTGATCAGAGCTGGTTGGTGCGCTTTAGGAGCTGGGCTGTAGTTTGTAGGCCACTCCCACAAACTTAGACTGCACAGCAATTGCACCACAATGCCTTGGTGAGAGAATTAGCAGGGGAACATAATGGCAGACCCAGGGTGTCTTCGCTATTGTGCTGTTGAGTGCAAAATAGCTTCATCTCTTCCTCACTTGACTCAGAAGCCCCCAAGGTTAGGAGTCAAAGGCATACCTCAGAATAGGGCAGCAGTAGGACACAGTCCTGACCTTCTCCTCAGAGAAGAATTTCACCCCATAGCTCCCACACTACTAACCCAAATCCCTTAATTCACCTTAGCTCCTCATATTATGGACTCTGAAGCATTAAGCCCCCGAGGGAAGAATTTATACTATTCCCATGCAGGACCCACTGGATTGGGCCTTGCAGGCCCTCTTCTGCCTTGGGAGTGGCATATAGCTGCCTCAGTGGGTGTTTGCCCAGTGCTTGTCATGTAGATTCATACCCTGCTCCTTCCATTTGTCCCCATGGACCAATAGCACCGCAAAGGCGTGTAAAGCCAACAGACCCAGGTTGTCAGCAGGTGAGATTGAACCTGGGACCTGAGGGACTAAAGCCATAAGCCTCTATCCTCATGAGTTAAAAGCCCGTTGATTCTTACCTAAGGCTGTAGAGCAGATTTCCTTTTCCCTTCTCAGTGCCTCTGGGTTACAGCTGCATGAATGGTCCAGGAGCAGGCCTGGCCCCTTTCCTCAGCTTGATGTTGGCTCACGGGACGGTCATTTTAGTCCTTGTGGAGACAGCAACTCTCTGCTGACCTACTCCTGCCTGGGCCATACTGACACATCCTAGCCCTGTATAGATACAGACCCACTGAAAAAAGTCCCAGGATGCAGGTGCTGGGAGAGGCAAAGAAGCTGCTTTTCTCCCTGTAATGGGCATTTCTTGGCTTATGTAAAAGCGTTCAAATTCCTCCTCCCTAAAATTATTGCCTGGCTCTTCTCATCTTGTGGAAAGTGTCTTGTCCTGTCTCCCTCTGCTCCTTCCGATGTCTTTCCTCCAGAACAAACCAGCTGAACATTCTTGCATTAGGTCTTTAATAAGAGGAATTTTGCCACAGCTTATTATCACTAAAATTAAATGTCACCTTGGGTTTTCCTTGCTCGCTTTAGCAGACCCTGCTGCTGTCTTCTGCAGCTATAAAAGTGAACTTTATGGCTCTCTGCTCCCCATTCCTTTACTATTATAGGAAAAGGGAAAATACTTTTTATTTCATTTTTTTAAGTTCAGCAGGAATGGAGGGGCTGCCGCATACTCAGGGCATAGGGACTCTTTGGGAAAACTGCATAACCCTTTACGATGGATACAGACTAGGTTGCTCATATTCTAAAAAAAATAATTAAATAAAATGGGGGCAAGGAGGGAGGGGAGGAAAATACAGACATCTTATTGATTTGCAAGCCTCTGGGACTTTCCTCCACTTGTTCACGATGAAGAGACTATTAACCTACAAAGCATTTCAAGCTGCCCTGCTTTTCCTGCCCAGATCCTAAAACTGAGGAATGTTTATTCGTGAAAACAAGGCAGTATCGCGTTGTTTTTAACTTTGAAAGAAGCTGGTTGGTGGGAAAGAGAGAAACTTCACAGCTCTCTTGATGTCTAGGAGAATGGACAGCATGCGGATGAGTATCCCAGAGTCCAGAAACTGCATCCAAAGTTATTTAAACCCTTTGCACCAGAAATCCAATGGGAATGGGGCTCTCCTATTTCCTGGCATTCGCCTGGTTGAAAATAATTTTCATTGGGCTGGTCTTCCTCTGGAGAGGAGCCACACCAAAGTCAACGAGCCCCACTGAAGTCAAAGAGTCCGTTCCTTGGAGGTGGGGTGGTGTCTTAGGATGGTGCCAGTCTGACTTAGAGAGATGCAGAGAATGAAAATAAATCAGTAGAGGTAGACGTTACAGTACCTGCCATTTTCAACCCCCTACAACAGGGGTGGGCAATAAGCCAGAGGCAGTGCGCTGGGGTTAGCCCCTGGCGGGCTGACAGCACTTTATTTACCTGTGCAGGTAAAGCCGCTCGCAGCTCCCATAGGCCATGGATCGCAGTTACTCTAAACCCAGCCACCATCCTCCACCCCAAGGGGAACGGCCTGAGCAGAACCCCAGAAGCAGATTACTGCTGAGTGACAGCAGTCCTCTTTCTCTTCTCGCTCAGAATTGTAGGTCTCCTGCCCAGTGCTGCTCAGTGAGGCCGGCTCCTGATAGCCCAGGGAATGAGCCCCATGCATGCAGGGAAATCCACAATGCTGGATTCACTGGGTGAATTCCCAATGACCTGTATTGGACAGGTGGTCAGACTAGACCATAGATTCCTAAACTGGGGGTGCACCCCCCTGGGAGGGCATGAGTAAATTCCAGGGGGGGCATGAGGTTAAGAAATTCAGAAAATGAATGGACGGAGTGTCTTGGGCAGACTTCAAAATGGCCACCTTAAAAGGGCAATGCCTACTCTGCTCTTAAAAGGGCAATCTTTTGTTTTTGTTTAGGTCAACAACTCTCCCCCCCCCCCTTTTTTTTTCACTGGTCCCAGGAATTAAAGGGGCTGTGACTGTTTTTCGGCCCCAGTCAGTTCCTTTTTTTTTCTCATCAAGTTTTGCTGCTATTTTTTGGAGGGTGTGTGTGTGAGGGTTTGTCAAAAATAAAAAAGGGAGCATAATGCACAAAAGTTTGGGAACCACTGGACTAGACACTCTCTGAGTCCATGATTGGGGAACTGGGCTGGCCTTATATTATTTTACAAGATTCCCCCTTGCTGGAAGGAACAATATTACCAGTCATGGTCTTGCCTTTATGCCAATAGCTGTTCGCGCTCTGCTGTCTGAGTTTTGGTGCTATGCTTATGGGTTATTATAGGGTGTTTGGAAAATCCTCACTCAGATCTCTCTTGCTGTTTCATTTTCAGGAGGATTCTTCAAGCCTCCTCCCCTCCCTGAAAGAATGCGGCTCCTTTCCCCCCCAAACAAATGATTTGGATTCTTTTGAAGATGTTTTGCCAGCATCCAGATCAAGCTGGGTTCATTTTTAATGGCATATTTATGTTCCCTCTTACACAGCTGCGCTTGGAGTGTTTTGATACTTCAAGAAGAAAGGGCTTACTAACTCAAAATAAGGCACTGGAAATTAAATAAAAGCTACCCTGACTAAAGAAGTTATTTTCTGCTTTCATTAATATGTTCTGTAGGATTAGATCTGGATTGACTTCCAATTAGCTATGATAGTCTTCAGTCAAGGCCAAGATACTGTACCAGCCACTATACCTTTTAATTAGCCAGAAGTGTTGTTTCTTCAGCTGTTGACAGCTGCTAAGTGGTTTTCCTCACAAAAACTATTGGGTGTTTGCAGGAAGCTATGGGGAACTGAAGCAAAGAGGTATCAGAGGGTATGTCTAGACTACATGCCTCTGCCAACAGAGGCATGTAAATTAGACTACCCGACATAGTCAATGAAGTGGGGATTTAAATATCCCCCGCGTCATTAAAATAAAAATGGTTGCCACGCTGTGCCGGCTCAGGTGATCAGCGTGGCAGTCAAGAGGCGGATCGGTCGACAGGGAATGTCTTTGTTGACTGCTCCTATAAACCTCGTTTCACAAGGCATAAGGGAGCGGTCGACAATCTGTTGACCGATTTGTGTCTTGACTGCCGCACCGTGCTGACGATCAGCTGAGCCGGCACAGTGTGGTGGCCATTTTTATTTTAATGAAGCGGGGGATATTTACTATGTTGGGTAGCCTATTTTACATGCCTCTGTCACAGACGCATAGACTTTAAGGTTAGAAGGGACCATTATGATCATCTAGTCTGACCCCCTGCACAACGCAGGCCACAGAATCTCACCCACCCACTGCTAGAATAATCCTCTCACCTATATCTCAGATACTGAAGTCCTCAAATGATGGTTTAAAGACCCCAAGATGCAGAGAATCCTCCCGCAAGTGACCCATGACCCGTGACCCATGCTACAGAGGAAGGCGAAAAACCTCCAGGGCCTCTGCCAATCTACCTTGGAGGAAAATTCATTCCCAATCCCAAATATGGTGATCAGATGAACCCTGAGCATGTGGGCAAGATTCACCAGCCAGACACCCAGGAAAAGTTCTTTATAGTAACTCCTATCTTCCCACCATTGACCTATTTACCACTGATCATGAATGGTCAATTAATTGCCAAGATCATGTTATCTCACCAAACCATCCCCTTCATAAGCCCATCTAGCTTAATCTTGAAGCCAGATAGGTCTTTTGCCCCCACTACTTCCCTTGGAAGGCTGTTCCAGAACTTCACTCCTCTGATGGTTAGAAACTGCCTAATTTCAAGTCTAAACTTCCTAATAGCCAGCTTATATCCATTTGTTCTTGTGTCCACATTAGTATTGAGCTTAAATAATTCCTCTCCCTCCCTGGCATTTATCCCTCTAATATATTTAAAGAGAGCAATCGTATCTCCCCATAGCCTTCTTTTGGTTAAGGTAAAGTCTAGACATACCCAGAATGTTGTGGAGTGTAAAAAAAGTTCACCATGTCCTAGATTTACTGTAAAATAGTATTTAGAATTATCTATGGGCCAAATCCTGGTAATCTCTTGGCTCGTGTTACTTGGGGGAAGGAGACTCATTGAGCAGGGGATGGGAAGGGGTGGAGCAGGGCAGAACAGGGGTGGAGCTTGGGGGAAGTGGTGGGGGGAGTGGGGGCAGGAGTGAAGCAGAGGCAAGGCAGTTGCGGGAGGGTTGCTCCAGGACCCCCTAGGTATGGCCCTGAGTCTGTTTCAGCAAAATCCACAAGGAGTCCTATGGCACCTTCAAGACTAACACATTTATTTGGGCACCAGCTTTCCTGGACTGGAGCCCGCTTCTGCCCAAATACATTTCTTAGTCTTTAAAGTGTAGCCATGGTAGCATAGGCAATGGCTGAGTTCGTATCCACAGGGTCCAGGCAGGTTTGTGCTCAGGATGACTAGCCTGTGTCCCCACTTGTTGCTGCACGTTCTACCCCTGCTCACTAGTATTTTTAACACTTTCTCTCAATGCACGCTCGTGCAAGCATGTGAGAGAGAGCTGGGAAACATCCCCCCGCCTCAGTGCCAATCCGAACAATTCCCTGACGGGTCATTTCATGGCACAAGGCTGAAGCACCATGAAAGTCTCACTCGCCTTTTATTTTGAGCATGGACGTGGTAGACAGTTCTTGGGTTGGCGCCCTGTGGAGGGGCAGGAGATGGGGAGTTGATCCTGAAGGGTTTGGTGAGTTTTATTGCTGTCCAATGAGAAAACAAGCCCTCTTGGTCAGGGCTGACCCCAGCATTCTGGGCTGATAAGGTTTACACCATCAGCTGCTGGGGTTTTCGGTTGGCAGCTTCTCATCCAAAATGTCGTTTACAAACACACCTCTCTCATCCCACACCAGTCGAAGCCAGGTCTGTCTGCCAGGAGAGCAGACAAACCTGTTCTGGGACCTGAGAGAGCTCGGTTCAATTCCTGACTCTACCACAGGCGCCCCATACATCTCTGGCATTGAGGGTGGTCCCAGAATTAGGGAATCAGCTGGGGACTTGAAAACTTGGGTTCAGGGCCCCCTTTTTGCAGCAGGCTGTGTCTCTCCACTCCCCCTGCTATACAACAAGGTGAATATCTCCTTGCCCATTTGGACTGTAAACTCTTTGGGGCAGGGACCTATGTTCCGTGCAAGCTGTGCACTTGTGCGGCTGCTCAGGAGAAATTCCAATGCCACTCAGCTGATTCACAGAGTACTCACAGCTGTGTTTTGTGTGGTGCACATAACCACATGCCTTGGTGCACATAAAAATTATTCTGCACATGGATCAAAAAAATCCGGACATAGATGGAAAAGATTAGAGGGAACACTGGCAGGGACTGTCTCTTAGGGTATGTCTACACTACAGCACTAGAATCATAGAATAATAGGACTGGAAGGGACCTCAAGAGGTCATCGAGTCCAGCCCCCCGCCCTCAAGGCAGGACCAAGATCCGTCTACATCATCCCTGACAGATGTCTATCTAACCTGTTCTTAAATATCTCCAGAGAGGGAGATTCCACCACCTCCCTTGGCAATTTATTCCAATATTTGACCACCCTGACAGTTAGGAATTTTTTCCTAATGTCCAATCTAAACCTCCCCTGCTGCACTGTAAGCCCATTACTCCTTGTCCTGTTCTCAGTAACCAAGAGGAACAAATTTTCTCCTTCCTCCTTGTGACACCCTTTTAGATATTTGAAAACCGCTATCATGTCCCCCCTTAATCTTCTTTTTTCCAAACTAAACAAGCCCAGTTCATGAAGCCTGGCTTCATAGGTCATGTTCTCTAGACCTTTAATCATTCTTGTCGCTCTTCTCTGTACCCTTTCCAATTTCTCCACATCTTTCTTGAAATGTGGCGCCCAGCACTGGACACAGTACTCCAGATGAGGCCTAACTAGTGCAGAGTAGAGCGGCAGAATGACTTCACGAGTTTTGCTTACAACACACCTGTTGATACAACCTAGAATCATATTTGCTTTTTTTGCAACAGCGTCACACTGTTGACTCATATTCAACTTGTGGTCCACTATGACCCCTAGATCCCTTTCCACCATGCTCCTTCCTAGACAGTCGCTTCCCATCTTGTATGTATGGAACTGATTGTTCCTTCCTAAGTGGAGCACTTTGCATTTCTCTTTATTAAACCTCATCCTGTTTACCTCTGACCATTTCTCTAACTTGCTAAGGTCATTTTGAATTATGTCCCTATCCTCCAAAGAAGTTGCAACCCCACCCAGTTTGGTATCATCTGCAAACTTAATAAGCGTACTCTCTACCCCAATATCTACATCATTGATGAAGATATTGAACAGTACGGGTCCCAAAACAGACACTTGCGGAACTCCACTTGTTATCCCTTTCCAGCAGGATTTAGCACCGTTAACAACAACTCTCTGACTATGGTTATCCAGCCAATTATGCACCCACCTTATCGTGGCCCTATCTAAGTTATATTTGCCTAGTTTATCAATAAGAATATCATGCGAGACCGTATCAAATGCCTTACTAAAGTCTAGGTATATGACATCCACCGCTTCTCCCTTATCCACAAGGCTCGTTATGCATTTCATCAGGACCTGGTGACTTGCTGACATCTAACTTTCCTAAGTGATTTTTAACTTGTTCTTTGTGTATCCTATCTTCTAAACTTACCCTCTCTCTGCTTGTATTCACTACGTTAGGCACACCTCCAGACTTCTCGGTGAAGACCGAAACAAAGAAGTCATTGGGCATCTCCGCCATTTCCAAGTTTCCTGTTACTGCTTCTCCCTCCTCACTAACCAGTGGGCCTACCCTGCCCTTGGTCTTCCTCTTGCTTCTAATGTATTTATAAAAGGTCTTCTTGTTTCCCTTTATGCCTGTAGCTAGTTTGATCTCATTTTGTGCCTTTGCCTTTCTAATCTTGCCCCTGCATTCCTGTGTTGCTTGCCTATATTCATCCTTTGTTATTTGTCCTAGTTTCCATTTTTTATATGACTCCTTTTTTATTTTGAGATCATGCAAGATCTCCTTGTTAAGCCAAGCTGGTCTTTTGCCATATTTTCTATCTTTCGTACACAGCGGAATTGTTTGCTTTTGGGCCCTTAACAACGTCCCTTTGAAATACTTCCAACTCTCCCCAGTTGTTTTTCCCTTCAGTCTTGCTTCCCATGGGACCTTACCTACAAGTTCTCTGAGCTTATCAAAATCTGCCTTCCTGAAATCCATTACCTCAATTGTGCTGGTCTCCCTTCTACCTTTCCTTAAGATCATGAACTCTATTATTTCATGATCACTGTCCCCTATACTGTCTTCCACTTTCAAGTTCTCAACTAGTTCCTCCCTATTTGTTAAAACCAAATCCAGAACAGCTTCTCCTCTGGTAGCTTTTTCAACCTTCTGAAACAGAAAGTTGTTTCCAATGCAGTCCAGAAACTTATTGGATAGCCTGTGCCCCGCTGTGTTAGTTTCCCAACATATGTCTGGATAGCTGAAGTCCTCCATCACCACCAAATCTTGGGCTTTGGATAGTTTTGTTAATTGTTTAAAAAAGGCCTCATCCACCTCTTCCACCTGGCTAGGTGGCCTGTAGTAGACTCCTAGCATGATATCACCCTCACTTTTTACCCCTTTTAGCTTAACCCAGAGACTCTCTACACAGCTGTCTCCTACGTTCATCTCCACTTCAGTCCAAGTGTGTACATTTTTAATATACAAGGCAACCCCTCCTCCCTTTTTTCCCTGTCTGTCCTTCCTGAGCAAGCCGTACCCTTCCATACCAACATTCCAATCATGCATCCCATCCCACCAGGTTTCTGTAATACCAATGATATCATAGTTGTATTTATTTGTTAGCAATTCTAGTTCTTCCTGCTTATTACCCATACTTCTCACATTTGTATATAGGCATCTAAGATACTGATTTGATCTTGCCTCCCTGTTGTGCCCTGACCCTCCTTTCTCCTTGCCATTATAGGCCGTAGTCCCCCCCATTTCCAGGCGGGTGCCCACCTCTTGTGGCCCCGGGCAGGCTCCTGGGAGCCGCCAGCCTGGTCCTGGGAAGAGGCGGAGGGCTGGGTGACAGCGGGTGGCTGGCTCGTGCTGTGCCAGGTGCAGGGTCTGCTGGCTGGGTGCTGGCAGGCTTGCACCTGGCACGGGCACCGTAGTCAGACCATGCCCCTTTAAGGGCTCCAGGGCCGGGAGGGGGGCAGAAGAGTTTCCCTGGTGGTGCCCAGAGTTGCCACCAGGGCAAGCTGGGAAGGGCTAGCCTCCCACTAGTTCGAATTAAGTAGCTATACAGCCCTTAATTCAAACTACTTAATTGGAATTAGGCGTTAGTCCTCGTAGAATGAAGTTTACCTAGTTCGAATTAAGCCCTCCGCTAGTTCGAATTAAATACGAACTAGTGGTTTGCATGTGTAGCGCCTATGAAAGTTAATTCGAACTAACGGCTGTTAGTTTGAATTAACTTTGTAGTGTAGACATACCCTGACAGCGTGCCTGCAAAGTATGGCACACACCGGAGTCTCTGGGAGCTGTTGTAACATACAGTAATTATAATAATAAAGAGGAACAGGTCTCTAGAGCTAGTCAGAGGCTAGTAGATGACCAAGTTATTCAGCAAATAGAGGTTTTGCACTGAATAATTTATGTAATGAATATTTCAGCAGCTCTCTTTACAGCTAGAACCTTATTGGAGAAGGGGTGGCTAACACTCTGCCGGAATGCAATACTGGAGAACACAGCACATAATTTAATTCCCTTATTGCCATCTCATTCCTCGAGAACACAGTTTAACCTCCGAGCCAGGAATGGAATATGTGTGCACATGCATTAATAGGTAAAAGATGGCTTCAGGGCAGATCATGTAGATTATTCTAATAAAGGTTCTGAGCCTGGTTAACCTGAGCGCGAGCGATGACAGACAGGAGAAGTCTGCCTAGAAGCAGAGGAATGTACCTTTGCCTTTTTAAAGACCTCTTTTCTCAGGTGCACCTTGTAAAAGGAAGTTAGCCAAATTGAAAGGAAACAGAGTGACAGCTCTGGAGAGAGATGTCTGTCCTTCATTGTTCACCAGGGCTGCTACAACACTGGGCAGCAGTAATGTAGGATGCCCCAATTAATGTGCCTTCCTACAGCCCTGAGGGGGGTGAGAAAGGAGCTCAGATTCCTTGGCAAATTTAATTCTTAATGCCTAAACTGGACTATGCAGCACTTTAAAGACTAACAAGATGGTTTATTACGTGATGAGCTTTCGTGTTAGTCTTTAAAGTGCTGCATAGTCTTGTCTTTTGTTTCAGCAAGACCAGACTAACATGGCTACATCTCTATTACTAACGTCTCAGCTGACACTCCTGGTAAGGTGCCATGGATAATTATGCGGCTCTCCTTCTAATAAGAACTGAACCAATGCCCTCAACTCTCATCACATAGGATCACCAAATAGTCAGATAGTTCTGACTTTGGGTCACTCCACCTGCAATCTGAAGGTGGAACTATCTGCATAGTCATCATTTCTCTCTAAAGCTAAGCCCATCTTCCATATGTTACTTTTCCTCTCTCTCTCTCTCTCTCTCTCACACACACACACACACTTTCCTGAAATACATATGAATTAGTTCTCTGGGACAGCAGCACAATTTTTATGTTGCTAAACCGAATTTTCTTTTCCAGCAACCCTATTCTGATATGAGGCGTGTAAACAGGGGAGTGGTTTGTTCAAACGCTAAACCCTAAAGCCCATCCACAGAAGAGATCCAAAGTCTACAGGAAGCTTAATAAACAAGATTGCCTGACAATTTCATTAGAGGAGTCTGAGTGGATTTGTAGGGGGAAAAATAGATCTTGGGATTCTTGGGGCTTTATTAATTGCCTTTAGTACCAGGAATGAGAGATGCAAAGTAATTAGGGAAGGAAAAAAATAATCAAACTTCTCTTCTATTCCTCTGAATGCCCTCTGTGTCAAATGTTCATGGGAATGGCTGGACAAACGCAGTACAACCCTGAGTCTGCAGTACAAATGCTAACTACCACAGCACATGGAAAATGTAGACCTTTAGAAGAATTGTTCAGTATTTAAAGTCTTTTATTTGCAATCAGGTGCACGCATTTTGATTCCTTTCCAGTTTGCACACCATTTTTCAAATGACTAGTGGGGAATAATTACAGTGCTTTTCACAAATGAAGTAGGGAGGATACAAGAAAAGAAACCAAGCTGCCAATAACCCTGCAACAATACACAGATATTGTCTCGGTTTGACACAAAAAAGCATTGATCTTCTCTTCTCTGTGTCTGAACATATGAAAGAAAAGAAATGGAGGTGAACAAGACTGTACAAAAATAACCTGCTTGTTTCTAGGGAAAGGCTGGGTTTTCAGCTGTGAAGACAAGCAGACAGGAGAAGTTTTTGAGTCTTAGCTTGGTTGCACCGGAAAGGTACTGTTTGCTTGGTTTTAACTTTGAATGGATAAGTATTCTGATTTATTTAAGGAAAAAGAAACAACTACTGCATATTATCAGCTGCTACTTGGAGGTCTAATGTTGCACCCACTTATTCATATTAACTAGTCTCATCCCATCTCAAGTAGTAAATTATGTTGCTGAACAGACCTAAACTATGCTCGGTTAGTGGAAATTGATGAGATTACTACCCTGCTCCAGAACTAAGTTACTGCCACAATTTGTTTGTTGGGGATTAGCCACGTTAACCATGTTTGTTGTCATAGACCAAGCCAATGACAGCGGGATGCAGAGTGAAATATACATAATATTCAAAGCAAATTGAATCTGATTTCAATGGCTGCCACACTTCTGGGAACTCACATCATGCTCCTCTGGAGGAAAATAACAAATAGAATTTTCAAGATGACTACAGATAGACAACAGAACCCACAATGGGTTAGCCTTAAGGGAAGTTACTGACCTGGGGAAGGATTCATGGATACTTGATACTAAATGTGTGATAGCTTGTCTTTGGAAGAACGGACAATGCCTCTAACATTAGTGGCATGGAGAAATAAAGTTGGAAATCCTTTCAAGGGAGGGGGAAGGAGACAGAGAACCCCATGTCAGAATCAAGTGGATTTTATGATCAAAACCAATCTAACCAAGCGCAAATGAGTATTTTAAAGAAAACCGATGCAAGTTATGAATATGATCAGTCAATCCTTATATGGAAAGCCCAGGTATGTTAATCATGATAATATAGAAAAAAAAGGACGTGTGTGTTGGAGTGAATTTGGTTAGCTTTCATGCTGCTCAAAGTGAGAATCTTTTGGCATGGATGGTGCCGAGGTAGGTTGTGGGCAAGTGCAGTGAAAGTTCTGCCAAAGTCCCTGCCTTTTTCCTTTCTGTTCCTGTCCTGAACCACAGTCACCGGTCATGCCAGACTGAATGGAGAATCCTGATGTTGGCTAGTTCATCAAATTTATTTCATTTCAATCTGTGCAGTGAGTTTTATCTTGGAACAAAGTCTCAGAAGGAAAGTCTAATATTTTAAACCCTCCACTACTTAGCCCCTGGATATGCTTTATTTTAATGACAATTGGAACAGTTAAGGAGAGAAAAGGAAACAGATCCCTTGTCCTTTTAAAACTATTCCGAGATGGAACAGATCATAAAAGGATATAGACTATTTCCCAAGCAAAGCAGCATAAATAGGGCTCTATTACTTGAGAGGAAGAACGGCGTTGCGCAAGAGGGTTTTCCTTGCGCAAGAAGTGGCAGTGTAGGCGCTCCTTCTTGCGCAAGAGCCTCTTCTGAAAAAAATGGTGGCTCGTTAGGTATGCAAATGAGGCTTGGCACGCTTAGCCTCATTTGCATATTACTTGCACAAGAAGCCGCGAGTGTAGACATAGCCTTAGAGAACTCCAGCTAAAACCCTCCACTATGTCCTCCACATTTCCCAGAGTCACTACCGTCCATAGCAGAAGGGTACTAATTGACTTGGCTACTTGGATCACAACAGCATCTACTGTAGATTTTCCCACTCTGAAATCCCAGGCCAGTGCCCTAACCACTGAACCATCCATCCCTTCTCCAGCTCTTGGCTGGGTTTCTTTTCAAAACCAAAAATGTTGCATAAATGTCTGGCACATCAGAAACTTCTCTCTTGAGTGCAGTTGGGAAAGTCTGTGTCTTTCTATAACAAGATCAGATGTTACTGACCCAATAATGAACCAGCAGAAGAATCGTTTCATTCTTCCGGGAAGTGTATCTGCTCTCCAAACATGCAACAGCTCTGAAGCTGTGGCTGTCAGCCTCTCCATCTCTCTCTCTCCGTCTGTAACAATAGCCCTCGTTGGACTGAAACATAAAAGAGCTCCCTATCAGATACATTAAGATTACAGTTCTGAAGGGAGAACATTTTAGCAAAGGCCTCTCCAGAAAACAGAAAAGAAAGAACACACAAGCCAATGGCGAGCCATATTTACATAACTATTCCAAAAGCTATGCTTTGTGTTGGCGATATGATCGAAGAGACTTGATTTGTGCATTATGTGGCTTCCTGCATTCTGGAGGGAACCCAGAGCATTTTCTTTCTTCCCAAACCAAAGTCTAACAATACTGACATAAGTTTGTGCCTCCTCTTGAAACACAGAATAGAAAGTCCAATTTCAAGCACAGTTTGAACTCACAATTCCCGCAGGGAGGAGTAAGGTGTGGGATTAACCTACCTGGGTCTTTAAAAAAAAACCCGCAAGTAACACATTGGCCAAGCATATAATGTACCCCGCTACTGGCTGGTCATCATAGAGGAGAAGAGCCTACTATTGCTTCTAGCTGAGGGAGTTAGGCCTTCAAATCAAATGTGTGAGGCCAGCATGTCAGAGCTAGAGAATCGGGATTCTTTCTCCACTGATGATCTGGCTGGGGTCATTGCCCTACATGATACTTTTTGCCACTGAGGGGCCTTCTACATCCTCTGGAGAAGTGGTCCCCAACCTTTCAGGGCTGCTGGGCACCGGGGCCGCTCATACACCGCACGTCCGGGGGCGGGGCCGCGCACGCACTGCGCGCCTGGGGCAGGGGCCGCCCATGCGCCACATGCCCAGGACCGGCACCATGCATGTGCTGCGCACCCGGGGCAGGGGCCGCCCATGGGCCACGCGCCCGGGGCTAGCACCACACATGCGCCGTGCACCCAGGGCAGGGCCAGCCCAGATCATTCGGCGGGCACACATAAATGCCCCGGCAGGCGCCAGGGCACCCACGGGCACCGCATTGGGGACCACTGCTCTGGAGAATTAACCCAATCTGGACAAAAGGGTCAGAGAACCTGTGTCTTTTCCCAGCCCCCAGCAGCAGAGCTAAGAGCTGTGGAGAGAAGAGCATGACTGGGAGCAGGAAGCTTTCTAGTTTTTTCTCCCCCCATTTCAAGAGCCACCACAGTTGCCCAAGAAAGCAGACAATGCCATGAGGTCCCATCTCAGCACCCTTCTGCTGTCTCTCCTATTGTTGAGGGAGGAGTGGAACAAAACTAAAAAGTGAACTGGGGGAAGCTCCCTTCCTCTAGCGCTGTCTGAAGGGCACCTGTTTGTGGCTAAACAGAGGCAGTGAACTGCCAAGGTGCCCACTCGGGTACTTTCCCCAGCACTGAAACTCCCCAAATAGCAAGTAAAATATTGGTTTAAAAAAGTGCCAATGTAAATGCTGCCTTAGGCTTAAAGCCACATGCCCGCAGCGTATGTTATAAACACAACAGCACCGGGCTGCTCTTCAGCTGTGCAATGGGCAGCTTTTGACATCTGAGGATCAGCCAATAAGCAGCAAAAGGTGAACGTTTTTTTGAAAGTCTGTGTAAATCATGTGGCGCAGTCTTTGTCCTTTCATGGCCACTGTACATTCCAACCCCAATAAGACTCATGGAACTTGTGTCAATAAACGTCATTAATGGAATGGGTCCATTCCCACCCTGCTGCCACTACGTTCCCTTCCCTTCGGATTATGTAGGGCACTGTGTGTGGGAGCAGCCACTCCCTCCCAAGGCGGAGGCTGGAAAGTAGCAGGGAGCAGTAGCACACTGGCGCTAATGCGCATCTGCTTTCACGCCAGCTAGTGACTTGCATAGCAAAGCGCTTGCCGTCTGCAATGGCCTAGCAGTCCCAGAAATTGCCCTCTGCCTAAACTGTAACAGAAGTTCTCATTTCACACATTGACAGGAACTGATTCTGTGCCTTTCACAGAAGCCTTCCAGATATACCTTGTTTTCTATCACTTGATAAGAACCCAGGCAGATGCTGCCAACTTTAAAACAGCAGCAAGAATAAACGGTGCCAAACAGCAAACTTGTTCCATTCTGAAGGCAGGTGCAGGCGTGTTCTTGAAGTCGGGAAGCCAAGGGAAATCAAGCCGCTAAAACTCTCCGCAATCCTTTTGTAAAGTTAGGGGATAATGTTTAATCTCCTTCCCTTAATATTTCATGAGAAAACCTCTGAAGTTGGAGTGATGGCAGTGAGTGTTTCATAGTCCACTGTTGCTCTTTAAAACCCCTGCCTGGGGTGTTACTAGCTGGCCTGCTTTATGCAGATGAGTAGTTCCAGATTCATAACACTTTGGACTCTGTAATACACTTCTCAGTGCCTTTTCTTCTTATGCTAGAGAAATAGACTGCTGCGCTACTGTGAACTGCCAAAGCCCCTTGATTGCTACGGTTGTTCCAAACACAGTATTTATCAACCGATTAAAAATGTCTCCTGAAATTGTTGAATCAAGTACATTGTGACTGGCGCAATCTGGTTTCTCTTAAATATGGCCAAGCTACACTTCGGGCAATGCCAGAGGAAATACAACATCTGGTGTAACATCCTGCTTCCAGGATGCAGAGAAACATTTTCTAAGGCTAAAACCACATTTTAAAAGGACAGCTAAAATCGTTACACTACTTTGTCTTTGTGGGAAGACAGGGGATTTGTTTTAGTCGATCTGAGTTAGGGTCACACTGCACCTCTCTTCAAAACACAGGAAGCAGTTGTAACAGGTTTAAAATAGGAGCAGCCAGCCAGACTGGATGGGGTAGAAATGTTTGTCCTACCGATATCCATGCCCAGTCAGACGTGGAAGAGTTGTGATGCCTAGTGCCCAGCGCAAACGTGGACAACAACCAGAGATGGGCAAGACTGTGAAATTTTAAAAGGCTTTGCCAAAAAATTCTCATACAATTGTTTTGGGCCTTTTTTTCTACTTTGCAGAGTCATCAGTGTGTTTTGAAAAATTCTACGTTTCTAGAAAGAAGTTCAAAACATTTCAAAATTCTTGTTCTTTTTTGGGGGGTGGGCACAGTTCTTTAACCAGCTCTAATTACAAGTGGTGAATCTTGATGTTGGGCTGCACCGTGATCAAGATCTTCAAACCTGGTGCCCATCCCTTCTGCAGTATCATGGATGGACCTGACTCCAGTTTCCCTCTCCCCCACTGATGCTGCTGGGACGCCACTCCCATGAGAAGATAAATCCCATTTTCTTTATAGAAATATGCTTATGATTATGAATACTAGCAGACTTACCCGGTGTTGCCCAGGTCATACAAGTCAGGGGGCTGGTGGCGGGGGAGGGGAATGTAGGAGTCAGGGCAGGGCCTTGGGGGTGGGGTGGGGAGTGCAGGAGGCTGGGAGAAGGGGTGGGTGTGAGAGTGAGGGCTGGGAGATGAGGAGGGACTCAAGGCCGGGAGTCTCATCTGACATGGGTCTTTTCTCTCCCCCCAACTCCCTCCCAGACATCAGGATTGTTCCCCCATACCGCAGCTGCTGGTCTGTTTTCTCTCCACCAGCCCTCCTTGGCCAGCAGGGGTGTTTTATCTCCCCTCCCCCAGACTCTCCCTGGACACCAGGGGCATTTTATCTCCTCTGAGTGCCCCCCCCATCCTCCAGGGGTCTTTTATCTCCCCTAAAACCCCCTCAGCTGCCTTTCCCCGCCCATTCCCCCCTCCTGGCACTATATGCAAGGGCCAGAAGGGAGGGAAAGAGTTTGGGGTACGGGGGGCTACTTACCCGTGTGCTGGAAGGCAAAATGTTGGACCCCCAACTGAGCTGGCCACTCCCTTGGTGGTATGGGTGCCCCCAGTGGCCACTCTCATATCGCATCCTTACAAACAGCAGCCCCTCCCTTTGCATGTTATGGAAAACAGTCCTTTTCTGGGCGCTTCCAGTTGTCTTGGCACAGCCAAACCCTGACCTTGCTTTACTTGAAGAGGAAGCTGCCTACCAAATTTGGTGGCTCTAGTTCTTACTGTTTAGAAGGCGTTCTTAAATAAATGGACTCACAGACACGCAGACAGATCGACACGCTCTCTCTCTCTCTCTCTCTATATATATATATATAATGGCATAACTCAAATCTTCCTTATGCAAAATACTTCATGTAACATCATTAGAAAAGTTGTAATCTGCTGACTGTGTCTATTCTGCTTGTTTGCAGGTACCGTTCTTGTGTTTGAAGTTAGACATGTGAAGTATAAACTTGTTTTATTAATTTGGATATGCTAAGTGAAGGCCAATAAAGGTATCTGTGACACTTGATGGTTCATTGGTAATGAATGCTCTGTAAATGGGTTTGTTTTTCCTATGAGCCACCTAGTAGGAGGGGCTGAGAGTCACCTGATGTGGTTAGGTCACCTGGTACTGGGACCCATCTTGGATGTTGTGCTTTTCCACTGAAAGTGAGAAAAGTTTGAACTGCACACAAAGGGTTCCTGCCTGGGGCAAAATCTATATAAAGGCAGAAGACCAAACAATGGAGGCTGCTGACAGATGCCAGGACACCCTGGCTGGCTCCCGAAGAGGACTGCTGGAAACACCTAAGACTGACCAGGGGAAAGGATCAGGCCCAAGCTGGAAGGCTTTCCAGCTTGTAAGAAAAGATTATTAGAACCAGGCTACGCTTACATGGCAGGCTTCTTCCACAAGAAGCTTTTTGCAGAAGAGATCTTCCGCAAAAACGTCTTGTGCAAGAGCACGTCCACACTGCAAAAGTGCATCGGAAAAGCGATGCGCTTTTGCACAAGAGAGCGTCTAGATTGCATAGACGTTCTCTCGCAAGAAAACTCTGATTGCCATTAACAGAATAGCCACCACTGTTAGGGTAAGAAATTGCACGTAGCAAGTTTCTTAGAGTATTAGGCTTAGCTGGAGTTGCTGGGTGTGTGTAAGAGTTAAATAAGAGGTCTGGGTTTTGTTTTATGTTTTATTTTGCTTAGTAACTTACTTTCATCTGTCTCCTATCTCTTATGAGGAACTGAATGCTACTTTTTATACTTAATAAAATCACTTTAATTTATTTTAAAAAGTGTAAATAATTGTGTGTGGGGGTGGCAGCTGTGCATAGCTCTATCAAGGGAGCTTGCTATGTATACAATTCTACTCAGAGTAACATAGATTTAGTGGGGTACTGGTTTCACTGGGGCTGTGCACTTGGGCACTGTAGCAAGTGCCTTTGACTGAGCCTTCCCAGGGCTGCGCAGATCTGAAGAAGTGGGCTGTGCCCACGAAAGCTCATGATACCATCTGTGACGGCGCGTTGGGGGTTCCCTGTCTCCTGCACCCCGAAATGGCACAAACAGACTGCACCAGCCAGTGGAATTGAGGGTGGTTTATTGCTCCTCCAGCACAGCGCAGCACAGATGTAATCTGGTTACAGGAACTGGGGCTAAGAGGCCTCAGTGCCCCCCCTTGAGATAGGGGAGTCCCAGCCCCCTCCCCAGCTCCTTATGCCCTGCCTTCCAGACAGGAACTAACTAACCCTCTTCCAGCCCTGCCCCCCAGCCAGGGCAGCATTCCACCTTCCTTTGTTCCTCTCCATGGGGGGTGTCTGGCCACTGGTTCAACAAGTTTGGCATTACCTTGGCCTAGTGAGGCTTTCCCTGCTGGGTCTTGCTCCAGACAGCAGGGGTCACCACAGCCCAGCAAGTACCCCCACTACGTCACACCATCGACATGTTTTTTTAGTCTATAAAGTGCTACCAGACCATTTGCTTGTTTTTTTTCTCTATTACTCTGCTGTGGGCTGCGACCCCAACTCTCTGCCTTCGCTGGAGGAGACTGGAGGATCTAGCTCAGCAAGACAGGGGATGGGGCACCCCAGAGGACAGGCACAGGGGCTTAATGGTATTTCAGCACATGTAAGTGACAGTCTCAAGGGAATCCCTGTGACGGTAGCCGTCACACTCTGCCTTTACAGTCAGGGGCTGATCCCAAGTCCGCTGAAGTGACAGGGAATCTTTTCATGGATTCTAGTAGGATTTGGATGCAATCCTCCCACCTATTCTCTATAGCACATTGAAAAAGCATTGGGCACGTTAGCGCCCATCCTGCTGATCTGTTTCATAGGGACAGGGGTTTGTGCAGATGAAGGGTTGAAACCATTCTGGAAAATGACCTGACTGTGACAGACTTCTATTGCAAAATCTCAAGGACATCATTTGAATCTAATATAGCAACAGTCACTCAGCGGAGTCATGCTGCAGGGGGTGAAAAACAGCTCCTCTCTGCCAACACCCAGAAGAAGTATCCCAACAGAAATCAGATCCCGCCAGCGTGCAGTAATCGTGTGGTAACTCTTGCTCTTTCTTGTCTGCCATCTCTTTTTAACTGGAGGCCCTTGAAACTGAAAGTGAACCTGTTTAATTGAGAAGAACGTGAAAGGAATCCCCATTGAATCTCTCACCCATGAAGAGTGATTACATTCCTTTCACGTGTAAGAAAGACCTTCAATAATGATGGGGCTTATGGGCTTCTTATTTGGGGGCGGAGGGGGACATAAATGTCTCCCCTTCATGGATGAAGTGCTGTATATTTATTATCTGGCAGTGGAAGGAAGCAGGAGCAAATAGATATATTTTGAAAGGAGGCATGTGAAATGACTCAGACACAAATAGAAGGAATAACAATGTTATTAGAACACAAGCGTTCATCTAGATGTGAAGCAGAGCAAAGGTGAGAAATCTCCATATAATTCAAATATTTCTGAGTTTAAAGCCAGGTTTAATTCTTTCAGAGTGAAGTTCCCCCCAGGACCAGAACAGGGGTTATTCAGAATTTTAAGTCCTACCCCTCGCAAGTTTTCAAAACAGGGCTTAAAGGTGCTTGAATGCTATCTGTTAAAGGGGAGGTCATCCCAGAGAATTGTATGTCATTGTGCCCATGCTGTATGCAAATTGGCTTATGAATATGCATAACTTGAAGACACTTCATTCAAAATGCCTCATGTAATATCTCAATTTTATAGTTACAATCTGCTGACTGTGTATATCCCATTTTTGTGCATGTATCATTCTTATATGTGAAGTTAGAAATATGAAATGTGGATCTGTTTATAATTCTAAATGTGCTAATGAAGACCATTACTGATACTCCAGAAACTTAATGGCTCAGTGATCAAGTCAATGACCCATGAATGGTTTTATTCTTCCTGAAAGTCCAAATGGTGGTTGGTCTTAGAAAGACATATGGTCAGGCTCCCTGATGCTGAAACTCATGTTTGATCCTGTACTTTTCCACTAGAGCCAAAAAAAGTTTGAACTGAGCACAAAGAATTCCACCTTGGGCAAAAGGGAAAGAAAACAAAGAATAGGGACAGTTGCCAGATGCCAGGAACCCTCCCCCCACCTCACACCTCTTATCACCTAAGATGCCTGCTGGAAACATCTAAGACTAAACAGGGGGAGGGATCAAGCGAGGATGCTGCTTAGCTTGTGAAAGATGTTTAGAACAACTGTTTAGGGTATGAATTTGCATGAAATAAGTTTTTTAGTGGAATAGGATTAGCTGGCATTTAAATAGTAATTTACTTTATCTAACTGTTTTTACTTGCACCAGCTTAAATCCCCCCCTTTGTTTTACTCAATAAAAACACTTTTGTTTATTATTAAGCCCAGTTTAAAAAATTGTTACCAGGCAGAAGGGAGGGAGAGCAACCAGTGCGCATCTCTGTCTTTCACTGATAAAGAGGGCAAACTTATAAGCTTTCTCTGTGTAAAACTTTTACACTGAATATGATGGATTTATTTGGGGTTTTGCTCCCTTTTGGGGGTTGGTTTCCTGGGTGCTGAGCCCTTATAGCTGAGCCCTCTTGGAGCTGAAATGGTTCAGTGAGTGTGTTGCTCCACAGCCAAGTGGTTACCCCCGTTCTGAACCTGGGTTGGAGGAGACCAGAGCTTCTGCCCCAGCAGGACAGTTGGGGAGCCCCAAAGGGCAGGAAGGTGGGTGACAGGGTCAGATCCCCAAAGGGACTTCTGTGATCTAGCCATTTCACTGCACGTTGTAATTATTTGCACGGGGAGGGAGGTATTTGCACGGGGAGGGAGCCCTAGTGCAAACTAAATAAACGGCCATAGCAATTTTCCTCTCCAAATCAGCGAGGCCTCACAGAATGGAAGGCCCAGGATGACGTGCTTCTCCCTGATCACATGGGCACGTCTCCACGCAGCTTTTGGGAAATCTGATCCCGCCATGGCTGTGGAAGGACAGGGCCAGGTTTCTGGGTGGGCGGGGCTAGCCCTGCCACTGCCCACACGGTGGCGACGTCATTGCTGTTGTTCAACCCATTGTCCCGACCGAGTTCGATTAATGCTAGCTAGAGACGTCCACAGGGGCTGCAGTCACACCCCAGTCAGGGGGCTGTACAGACATTCCATGAGGCCCGGCTGGCCTGCAGGGCAACTGCTGTGGATCTACTGCTGTCTTGCTTCAGTGCAGAGGCTGCCTACACAGATGGGGGTTTCTCCTGTCCACGAAGACCTGCCACCGCCCCAAGAGGGAGCTCTGTTGAAGGGAGGTTTCTCCTGTCAACGCAGCCCGGCCTGCGTCACTCAGGGGTGTGGATTTTTCATCTAATTGCCTAGTGCTGACCCAGCTTGAGCCGCACTGTAACCGTCTTCGGCAGAGCACGGTAATCCTGGGTCTTTGTGTGCTCTAACCACTAGACCACCAGTGTTCTCTCTCAGCAACGGGGCAGCATAGCTTCATGGGTGATTAATCAACCCCCACCCAGTCAGTCAGACCCCTGCAGGGAGCCCTGGGTCTTTGACCGGGAAGGGTGGATTAATCACCGGTGAAGATGTGCTGCCCCACAGCTTAAAGGGAACACTGTAAACCACCCTTCTTTCCTGCACCACGGAGCCAGGCCATGTTGAAGTGTTGGCCAGAAGTGGGCTGCTGCCGGACATGACACTGGCTGGGCAGGAAGGCGTCACCCCACTCTCGGTAGAGATAAGAGAGAGGAGGCTGGGGTGGAATGGAGAAGCAGGACTACAGAGGCAGGAGCTGAGGTTCGAAGGGAAAAAGAGGAGGCGCTTCAGGACAGGGTGCATTACTGTGGTTTCAACTCTCCTGTTTCACTTGGTTCTGCTGTGGGAGCTAATCCCCGAACACTCTTCTGTCACTTACCCACCACGCCCCTCATCCCGAGGATTTGCTTCATGCTGCAAACTGCTCTTTAATGCAAATAAAGCCGTAGTCCGGAGACGACTGAGCCTCAGATGCTGCTTACATGCATAACACCTTCTGTTCACTAGCCCACCGTGAGGTAATTCAGCATAGGGGAAGCCTTGTGAGTTCTTACACAACTGTGGAAAGCGAGGCCTGAGGCTCCTTGGTGTGCTCTGTGTTGTGTATTAGTGTGTGTGCGTCTCAGACCAGACCCACTCAGAGAAACCAACAGGAACAGGCTTAATTCTGTAAAAAAAAAAAAAAAAAAAAAACTATAAATTAGGATTGGATCACAGTTCAGCAGCTCCTCCTCTCTGCATGCAGCCTGTGTGCTACTTCCAGCTCAGTCCCTGCTGAGACCGTGCTGGAGGCAAAGGGTACATCCTGGCAGGAGCCAGGAAGTCCTCCCAATATGCCACAGTTTGGAATCCACAACGTGTAGTTCCCACACGTGAATACCTTAGTAACCACATTAGGGTTGCCAGGTGTCCAGTATTGACCCAGACAGTCTGGTATTTTCGCCTCCTGTCCGGTAAAAAAAATCAGAAAATACCACATACCTAAAATGTCCGGTATTTTCTGATTTTTTTCCCAGCCAGGAGGCAAAAATACTGGACACCTGGCAACCCTAGTGCCCGGGGCCAGGTAAGGGGGGGGTGGAGGGCCGTCTGGGAGCCCCGGAGGGGGGACCAGGGAGGGTCCAGGGGTTGGGCCCGGTTGCTGAGTGTTGTAGGGTTGCCAGGTGTCCAGTATTTTCACCTCCTGGCAGGGAAAAAAAATCAGAAAATACTGGGCATTTTAAGTGTCTGGTATTTTCTGAATTTTTTTTACAGGTCAGGAGGCAAAAATACCAGACTGTCTGGGTCAATACCGGACACCTGGCAACCCTCGGGACAGAGGATTTAAGAATCTTGGAAGAAATGGATCAGGGCCAACATTCAAGCTCAGGTGCTTAAAATCAGGCTCCAAAGTCGGTAGGAACTGCCGTTGCTCAGAACCTCTGAGTATCAGGTCCCCTTGGAGCCTGAACAAGGCCTTAAGAACCTTCACCCTACCTCCTGCCAGAGTTAGAAATGCAGAGATAGCACAGCTCTGTCACACACTTGTTTTAGAGGGAGGGTGGCGAGTGTGATAGAAGTCAATCATTTCACTCCACCAGCGGTGGGGAAGCTGGTGATGGAATGTCCCGCCAAAAATAGTTAAAGCTGGCCCTGTAAAATTCACACAGTGGCTTGGGTTCTCCTTTGCTTTCTCTATCCGCAAAGGAGCTCAACTTTAGAGCCCTGCAAACCCTCAGATATCTCCTTTATATCCACAGGTATCTGCATCCATGGTTATAAATGTGGACGTGGATTCAAAGTTTGTATCTAGAACCTTGCAAATCTACGGATATCCACTTTATATCCATGGGTGTCTGCCTCTGCGGATGAAAATGCGGATTTCCATGGCTCATTTTTGTGGATACAGATGTGGATATGGATTCAAACTTTGTATTCATTCAGGGCTCTACTCAACTTCACTGAGTGTGTTCATTTCCTGGCATAAAGACGCAAGTTTTCATTTCAACTTTCATTCCTCATAACCTCCAGTGAAGGGGGAGAGAGGGAGTGAAGAGAAAAAAAAAGCATTAATAAACCCTACCTAAATTAAAATCAGATCTCAAATTCTACTGGAAGTTGTTCAAAAGGAAACAGAATCAATTGAAGTCTGTTCCCAGTTCTGTAGAGGAGCTTTATTGATTTTGCTACATTAGAAACAATATAAGAAATGCTTCTTATTGTTCATTTTTTAGCTCAATACCAATAGTGCAATTTGACTGACAATTATGAGTGATCAGTTATCTCATCCAGCCAATCTCCTGCTACCCAGCCTGCCAGAGCCTGCAATCATGTATTATTGCTTGCAGGTACATTTTTAAATATTGGCTTGCTTTCCACTTTTCCACAGTGATTGTTCAGAAATAAACTGAATTTGCCAATCAATTGTGTCGACTGTATGCAACACTTATTAATGCCTTCAGTTTGAAATTGGCTTCTCAACTTTTCTGAACCCCATTGATTACGCTGGTTGGATTGTGTATTCAGAACCGCTTATCGTCGGGAAGGAAGGCTTGAGTTTTAGAACAGCATGAGATGATCATGCAATTCCAACACAATAACCTCCTTTTGTGGGTAACGGGACAAAAACTGCCTTTTAAGTGCTCCTTTCAATACGATTTGTTTTTTTTTATATATCATGAATTCCTCTCTTCCGGCCTTTGTTTGCAATGTGCCAGCGCTGTTCCTTCCGTGCTTTAGAGAAATACAGAAATACAAGGCAATTTTCACCTGCCTTTGCCTCCAAGCCTCACAGACATCCTGTCAGACTCAGCACTGAAAGCTTTTTGCCTGGCTCCTGCCCATGGCCTTGAAAAGGCCTGCCTGGCATCTCACTCTGAGGCCTATGGAATGTCGCTTGCAGCCTGACACAAACCCACATTAGTCAATGGAAAGATTTCTGCAGACTTAATGGACTCTCAATGAGGCTCCTAATTTTCCTGTGCCTTAATTCCCCCCACTGTAGAATGGGTCTCTTTCTCAAACTACGGATGTAATAGTGTAGTTGATTAACTGATAAGCAAAAGCTTATAGGTTAATGCTATAGACCAGTGTTTCTTAAACTATGTTCCCGCGGAACACTCGTGTTCCGTGAACAACTCACAGGTGTGCTGCGACCTCTTCTTTGTTTTTGTCTTTTTTTGTCTGACAACAATTTTTGTTTTTGAAGAAAAATTTCATAGGTGTTCCGCTAAAAAAAATATTATTGTTTGGTGTTCCGTGGTCTCAAAAAGTTTAAGAAACACTGCTGTAGACTACATGCATTCGCCATCCCCTTCCCCGCAGCCAGTAAATTTTTTAGCAGGCTGACTGGCAGCACCGCTCACTTCTGACTTGCGACAGATCTGGAACATACACTTTTAAAGCAGAGCTGCAGTGGGGTATTAGGAGCTGGGCAGGCAGGCTCGCGCTGGGCCTGGGACCTACCCCCGCTGTGGCTCTACATTTGAAGTGTATTAGGAGCCACATGGGCAGGCAGCCAAATTCATTTTGTGCTCATGCCAGGTCCAGAAGCTCAGACATCCCCTAGACAGGGGCTGCTGCCACCCCGTGTTGCTACCTCTTTATCAGAGGCAGCAAAACGGTGCGACAGGCAGCCAGTCTGCAAGGAGAGTTTGGCTCCTCAAGAGGGAGACCGGAGTGCACTGGCTGCTGGCCCCACCCCCGGGGACTACGGAATAGTGGACTAACCAATAAGAATTCATGAGGTTACGCAACTATTCAATTAACCAATATTTAACATCCCTGTCTCAAACATGGGTTAAGGCAGAATAACTTCTCATAGCAACAGGCAACACAGGTGTGTTGATATAAAAACTATATTGGGTCACTGCTAAGGTGTTGTGCTTGTTAACGCTGGGGTACGTTTGGCTTATGGGTATGTTCAGGAGATGGAAGCAAAAGCCTTTGGACTACTGGAGTGGGTTCTCAAGAGTGTTGTAGGCCAGTGTTTCTCACCTTTTTTTTTTATAAAGTACCCCTTTAAATAAAAAAAGGATCCCCAGTACCTACAGTTTTCAGACACACAGTTTTCTTCTACCATTGCAACACATTTGTTTAAACAACTTAATTGTAGTTGGGCGGGTGATGAAATTTTTGGGTGTAAAAGTATAAAAATACTAAAGCGCTGTGAAACGTAAAACAAAAATTCAGTTTTCTCCAAATTTCAGTTGTGTTGACGTACCCCCAGACTTCTCTTGAGTACCCTTAGGGGTACTCGGACCACTGGTTGAGAAACACTGTTGTAGGCAAAAAGATGGTGAAAACAAATGTACAAGTCTCCCTGCCCCCGCCATGAATGTATTTCCTTGCTTTTAATGTTTTGAGCGGATGGAATATGGCCTGCAGCAACCTTAAAATCCCCCTAAATGTAGTTTGCTTGCTAATCATAAATACAATTTCTTGTGAAATACAAATCTGTTACATAACACAACTGCCTAACACGAATGGCCCCAACAAAGCACGCTTTTGCCTTCACGTTGAAATGATTAAAGATGATACTGAATTAAGAGGAGCAGCAACCATTTTCCAGTTTAATCACTGCTTCCTCGTATTGCAGATTGGACCAGATAGAACTGACAACATGCATTTCTGTCCTCGGTCCCATAGACTTCTTTTTCTAAATTTCAGCTGGGAAATATGTTGTAAGGAACATCCTTCTCTTAGAGGCAGGCAGAGTGGATTATAGCCTTCTACCAGTCTGTACTATACAAGACTTTCTTTCTGAGTTTGTCCCATATTTACACATTCTTGGCTGTTTAAATGGAAAGCTAAAGAATAAGAAAATGAAAAGTGTATACATTTTTAGGGTGGGAAGCAACTGCTAGGTGTGGGAATCACTGGGAGAGGTTCTCTACCCTGCATGATGCAGGAGATCAGGGTAGGTTTTTAAAAGCAGGTTAGACAAACACCTGTCAGAGATGGTCTAGATGGTGCTTGGTCCTCCCATGAGTGCAGGGGATGGGACCTGATGACCTCTTGAGATCCCTTCCAGTCCTATGAATCTATGATTGGAATGCTTCCAGTGGGCCTTAAAAATCACTGGAAAAAAATGAATCCAAGAAAAATCAACCATAACAAATATGAAAAATGGATCTGGTCTTCCTTTTCCTCGTCCATCTTCCTGTAATCAGTGTGAAAGTGAAGCACATGCATACGTGTCTTGCTGGATCAGGTCCAGCATGCTCAACTCCTTGCAGGATTGTGCCCCGTCAAAAAGTTTGGTTTTGTCACATCTACTCCCCTATAGGTTAATGGGAGTGATCTGAAGGGAGAGCGTGGCTAGTATGTCCATGCCCACCACCCGACTGGACATGCTACACAAAGCTCCTTATGGTCTAATTCACAAACCATTTCTAAGCCTCCAAATTACAGACATGGCCATTTCCATTGCAAGTTACCAATACTGAATGCGGCCATTATGTATCATCTGGTGAAATGACGGATCAACCCATGCTGACACCACAAGCTTCCTACTAGCCATTGAAAGACAGAACGTGTCCCACACTCTTTAACGTAGCTGCATCCTCTGCTAGTGGGACCTCCACCACATCCCACTCGTCTTTGAACCGGTCCAGAGCTTTGGAGGACAACACTGTGCTAACCGGATATTTTCAACACATCACGGCAGCGGTGGACCTGCGGGCATGAGAAACCCAAGTGCTCGGGTAATTAATGTAACCAGGAAAGGCACATTCAATTTACAGTTCAGTGATAGCTTCCTTTTATGACCATGGGCAATTCACTTCATGAAGCTGGTCCCCATGACAAGCTAAGGGATGAGAATGTGTACTAGATAGAGAGAGAGAAAGAGAGAGAGAGAAATATCTACCACAGCATTTCCTGTGAAACAACTGTCTAGCTGAGGTAACTCACCCGTGACTTCACCTGGAGTTGTTAACTCTCCCAGCTGGTAATTAATCCCAAGTATTTGCTTTGAATCTCTGTTGTTAAAAGTACACATCCGATAAAAGGGGTAGCTGCTGGCATGAATTTGTCATAGCCATTTCCTCTCTTTTATCCTTGTGAGAGACAGTGAGGGCTGCTCTTTTAGTTGATACTGCTTACTCCCAGTGACATCTGTTTCCCAGTGGATAGATACACTGGCTTCAAAATCCATTCCCCCCTTTACTGTGCCTTGCCCCAGAGCAGTTTGCTTGAAGAGTCAATAACAGACTCAGAAATCTGAGATTTTATTAGTGACTAGGCCTCGTTCTAATCTCAGTTGTACTGCTGCAACATGGGAGTTACTCCAGTGTAATCAAGTGCTATTGCTAATGGAGTTGGTGATGCTGGCAGACCAGGTGCCAGCTCATGCCAGGACCTCACGGAAGACCAAGAAAGTCGGAGCTGGAAACCAGTCTGGCTTGCCCGTGTGTTAGTATTGTTAAAACAGATATTAGAGCTTCCAGAATGGGTTTAGACTTTATTGTAAGATGCTGCACAGATTAATCGCACTTATAGCGTCCATATCCCATGTTATAGCAGTGGTCCCCAACACGGTGCCTGTGGGTACCATGGCACCCACCGGGACATATGTGTGTGCCCGCCTAGTGATCAGGGCTGGTCCGAGCCATTCTTGCGCCCTGGGCCCCGGGCACTCGGCGCATGCGTGGCCCCTACCTCGGGTACACGGTGCATGCACGGTGCCGCCCCCGGGTGCACGGTGCATGCACAGCCCCACCCCCGTGTGCCCAGCAGCCCCAAAAGGTTGGGGACCACTGTTATAAGGAAATGGGTTTGTTCTGTAACCATAAAAATGTTTGCTAAGACTAGAAACCCCCTCCCTGCCACACACACTCCCTTAGTCGGGGAGAAGCATTACAGAATGTGAAATTCTAGTTTGCCCCTCCATGGCAAAAGAAGGCCTACCAACACCAGACACACCATTCTGGAACATCAGTGAACAAAAGGCTTTGTCGATTGCTTCGCCCTGTACCCCTGAAGAGGGGATGTGCGTAAATTCTTGTCCCATCATACCTTGAACATTACAGGAAAGGAATAAAAATCCCTATTAAGGAGAAATGTTTAGCTCTGAGGTGCTTGGACAATGAGCTGTGAAGATTTCTAAGCATAAGCAGGGGGTCCCCAGATGTTTAGCTTGGGATAGCCCTAAAGACACATAACTCTTGCCTGTTATAGCAGCCACTATCATCCTGTATCTCATTAGTAAGTTTGTTTATCTGCTTAAACCTTGTAAATAATTAGTTTATTTTTCCTAATTGACACATTTGTAGTTAATGTATCATAGAATTGGCTACAAGCATTGGTTTTTGGTTTGAGATATGAGGTACAATGGATTTGGGGCAAGCGACTGGCCCATTGGGACTGGGAATGACCTGAACTTTACCGTGATGTTTGGTACGAGGGACCATTTGTTACAAGGGCAGGCTTGCCTGGGTGGCGGGACAGACCGGTGTGCTCCAGGGGTCTGTCTGTGTCTCCATGTTAAGGCTTGAGGGGTTCACACCTGATGCTTGTGGGTGAAATCTAATTGCAGAATACACAACCAGTTCAGGGTTTGTGTCCTGGTTGGTGTCAGTCTGCCCTGACCCTGGTACACATCCTGTAAGCACCCACCCTTCCAACAGGTATGACTGAGCTACAGCATACTCACAAGTGACTAAGGCTTTGTCTACACTAAATGGAAGATTACCCCTGCTACCATCAATCTTCCGGAGTTTGATTTAGCAAGATTAGTTAAGACTAGCTAAATCAAACTCAGAGGGTGCTTCCGCCAGTGTACAGTACTTCGCCTTTTGCGAGGAGTAAGGGAATTCGATGGGAGCATTTCCTCCTGTCAGCCTCTTACTGTATGGACGCTGCCAAGCTTGGCTTCGGTAAGTCGACTCCAGCTTTGTATTCTACATATCTTAAGCTGAGCTGCCAGGTCTAGTGTAGACCTGGCCTTAGGCAAAATGTGAAACAGACTCTTATCGCTAGCCCTTTGCTGTAACCCTTAGACACCATTACACTGGCTCTGGGCTCCCACTCCCTTTTGATCATGTTGCACTGTTCGTGGGTGTGCTGCTCTCTCTTTGCTTGCTCTTCATTTAGCTTCTGAATTGTAAAATGTTATTAAACTTGGCCTTAGCAGTTTCCCAGTGGTAGATGAGGCTGTCACACTTTGCCAGCAGTTGATTTATTAGTCAGTTCTGAAAGACTTTAATCTACTTGGAGGGTTTTTAAAAAAAATCATAAATGGGTATCTTTATGTTTAATCTCTAGTCAAACCACTCCTTACTTGATCTTTAAACTGTTAAACATGAGGCTATGTAATTGTCTCCTTCATAGGCACATCATTCGGGGCTGTGCACAGACTAAATGGAACAGGCTTTGGTGAGAGAGAGAGATAACATTTCTCTCTGTTGCTCATTTCCATACAGTCTCTTTCTGAAATATGTGTATGGCTGTCGCATTAGCACTGGAATAGCTGTCGGGACTAGATGCCTGGCCACTTCCCATCAAAACCAAAAGACACTTGACCTCACCTCTGTTACATGACTCATCGCTGGAGGTTAACTGATTGATTTTATGATCTCTCCGACTTTTACTAATAAACGCAATAATACAACAGCACGTTACAGGAGCAACTGATGTTCTGACGTAGCGGGAATAACATGGGTGTAATCAGAGGTGGTTAAATATTATTTTTTACTTAAATAGCTTTTTTCCACCCAAATGAAAATTTGTGTCAGAAATATTTCTTTTTTGGGGTAGAATTTGTCATGGTTTTTTTCCTTAAGTACAAAAAGTAGGAAACAACATTTTTCAGTAAAAATATTCACTAAATCCACACCAGGTTCCTGGTTCTTTGATCTGTTTGAAGCCAGAACTTTTGTGCCCCAGCTCAAAGCTCAGTAGAGATGGGGCCAGAACAAGGGAGCTCAGATCCAAATTTTGACCTAAATTTCACCCCAGTAAAGCCTATGGCTACGTCTACACTACGAGTTTTCTTGGCAAAAAATATGCTAATAAGGGACTCACTTGCATGAGTTGCAATCTCATGTGCATATTTTCTGCCAATCTGTTTTTGCACTAAGGGTTTCTGAGCAAAAACAAGCAGTGTGGACATTTCTTTTTGTGCAAAACCCCCTTTTTGCGCAAGATCCTTCTGCCCTTAAAAAGGAGGTATACCGATTTTGCAGGAAAAGGAGTTTTTACACAAAAAGAAAATGTCCGGACTCCTTGTTTTTGTGCAAAAATCCCTAGCGCTAAAACGGATCGGCAGGAAACGGATCGGCAGGAAATATGCAAATGAGATTGTGACTCATGCAAATGAGTCCCTCATTAGCATATTTTTTGCCAAGAACATTTGTAGCGTAGACGTAGCCTAGGAGTATGAGCCTCTCTGTGTCTTGAATTGAAAAGGAAACTAGTTAACTCAGAGTCTGACTTTTTCCTCTATTGGCCACCACTTGAACAGGTGGAGTCCAGTCTGAGATGGGGAACAGGTGTTCAGAAAATCCAGCAAATTGAGAATTCACAAAAAACTTCATGACCTTTTCCCTGTACTACTTTCATTTTGGAGTTCAACTAGTTTATATAAATACTCACCCACAAAAATATTGGTGCAGTTCCCATCTGCTCTGTTGAATGGGATCCATCCAGGGGATACCAGTATATAAAGCAGATGGATTTTATCTGGATTTTTCCCCCCCACAGGCCTTAGGTATAACAAAGGGACTTGGATCAAAAATGTAAATGCATTCAAAGGACTCAGTTGCCCATGTGTTTGTTCAATATATACTGTAAGTGAGATGTGGGGAGCAAAATTTGCACAAGTTACAGTTCACTGTTTGCTTTCAGATACTTAATACATTATTAATTCTTATTATTATTATGTTCAGTGCTCTTAGTAACAATAGGTCTGCATTATTTGGAAAACTGTGTGTGCAACCTAAGCACAGAGGTGGGTTGCCTACCTCCATCTTTTATCTGAACCCCACGCCCTGCCCCACATATCCAGCAACAACCTCAAAGTACCAAAATGCAGTGAGTGTCTGGCTCAATCTCACATCAATTCTCGCCAGTCTCCAGGACACTCTGTGCACTAGGAGGCACCATGGCCTTTGAATGCACCTGCATCCCATAATGCCCCAGTGTTTCCAAGAGAAGCGATGTGCACACACAAACACAGGAGGCTATTTATAGCCAGGGATATTGTCCAAGAAGGTAACCAATCAGGTTCAGCACTAGCAGAACGACTGGTTCATAACTACACTAATCTGAACTGCAGGACGAAAGTCAAATGAGCACTGAGAACTGGGTTGTGCCTTTGCCAATCTCTTTTAAGGTGGAGGAAATTGCTGATTAATAGGCCCTGATGCTGGGGGCATGTCTAGACTACATCCCTCTTTCGAGAGAGCGCTGTAGTTTAGCCGTACCCTGGGACCCTTTGTGCATGGGCTACGCAAGTAAAGCATGCGGCTGCCGGTGGACTGCTTGTGTCAGCCCCGATCCTACTGGAACACCTCCGGAGCACAAGGAAAGTTTGTACCCTGTGGTCACGTTGAATTCTTGGCCTCTCTCCCAAGCCATGGACAGTGGTGCCAAGTGGCATGGAAAGTTTTCTTGGATTTTGCGTGTTTGTTTGTGACATGCATAAATTTCCACCTGGCAATTGCATGGAGACCCAATAACGAGTTCGTTTCAACAAGCCCCTGAATCTGTCTGCGAAGCCAGGCATTCCCCCAGTTGGTGTCACTTTAGAAAACTGCACAGTGCGAAGATTGCAAGGCCTTGGCCCCATCCCACACTGCCTCTGCTTCAGAACCTCACCAATCAACAGGCGAGTGTATTGGGTACACTGCTCTCTATGGACAGGTGATTCCATAGGTGACTGATTCAGTATGTCTTGAACCTTTTCCAAACACAGCTGGTCAGAGACAGGGTCCTATACTAGATGGGTCCTGTCATGAGACCCACTGGCAGATCCCTACAAATCCGTGGATATCTGCTTTATATCCATAGGTACCCACATCCGTGGATGTGAATATCCACCACAGCTCCCTCTAATCTTTTCCAGCCCTGTGTGGAACAAAGTTTGTTATCTGCACCAAAGCATGTATGGATGTGCACCCCCACTAGAAAACACATGCTGCCAGCACTGAGCACTCTGCTAATCAGCTGGGTGGCGCTCTCAAGCACTCAGCTTACAGGGAACACTGGTATCCATGGCTCATTTTTGCAGATTCATATAGAGATGTGGATACAGATTTTGTATCTGTGCATGGGTGTACCCATTGGAGCTATTCCTAATAGGGAGACAGGATATATGTTGTTTCAAAAGTAATCAATTTTCTTTCTCTTAAAATCTCCCTTCCTAACTTTTCCTTTTAACACCTTTAAGATGCCATATTTTTAAACTGTTTTTATTTGATAATTAACCAAAAACAACAACAACAAACCTGTCTCCCCATGCAATGAAATTGCAATATAGGCATGCAGCCTCTCAATCTATATACACTACATGCTGTACGATTCCTTTTCAGCAGGCTAAAGCATCAAATTTTTTATTGCTCACTAAGCTGAAAAGCCCGCAAATTAACCTTGTGCCCTAACACTGATAGGGCACGAATGAAGAACAAGTATTTAAGCGGTGCAGTGGTTTGGCTAGCACCTTCTTAAAAAAGAATACTCGATCAAGTCAGAATAAAACAGCACAAAGTCTTTGGCTAAGAGGCCTGGTTTAGATAGATCTCCTTGATGCTATGCATCTAAGTTGCAAACCAAGGGCTACCCACAGAAACTGACACAAAACACATCCCTCTCAGATTGTACCTATCTGTGTGTTACATGGCCAGGGCCTGTCTTTCCCTAGCCAGCATAATTTCCCCCTTTGCCAGGGGTTGAGCTTTCAGCCAGTTTTGGGGGTAGGGAGCCCAGATACTCCTTCTGGGACTCCCTCCCCTGCTGTCTCTAACTCTGTAACTATTAGCACTGCAGCTCTTGCTCTCTCCCCACCTCCTCTCACTCTCTACCCTGTCTAATTGAGGAGGCTTTTAAAGGCCTCCAGCAAACCCTTGTCAGGCCTGAAGTGGAGTCAGCTGGCCCTAATCTGCCTGGACTAGCTCCCTGACAGCAGCTTCTAATTGTCCTACAACCACCCCCTCCTCCTCCCACAATAAAACAATGAACAGGCCTTTTACCTTTTTGGGGCAGCTTTTTCTCCACTCTGTAGCAGCCCTCCAGCCTGACCTGGTCACAGTTTATATTTCCTAGCAGAGTGGTCAGATACTATGGGGTGCTGAGCAATGTTCCTTTTCCCCCACCCCCATGTGTGTGCAGAGTAAATTGTGTAATGTGCACTAAGGCATGTGCGAATGTGCACCACCAATAGAAGCACATGCTGCTGGCTCTGGGCAGCTGTGGGTGCTCTGCTAATCAGCTGGGGGGGGGGGCGGGGTTGAATTTCTCCTGGGTGACCACCCAAGTGCCCATTTTACTAGGAACACTAGTGCTGAGCACATAGTTTTGACCAAACCAAGGAGTGGCAGAATGTTTAGTACTTTTGAAAACCATACCAGGAGTTTTCAGAGCAGTGATAGACATCATTCTAGACATTCTGGTACCAGAAAGAGACATACCACATGCAGAGTTGGGAAGAATGGGGAAAGCACCTGTTTTTTTCACAGCCCATGACAAAAAGGGGAGGGCTGAGATTAGTGAAAACCAGGGTTTTGCTGAAGTGTTTGTTGGGAACATTTCATTTTTCCTCCTAATTTCACCTGCACCTTGGGTTTTGAACAGGAGCAAGTGTGTTCTCAGAGAGTAGTTATCAATGGTTCGCAATCATGCTGGAAGGGCATAACAAGTGGGGTTCCACAGGGATCAGTTTGGGGACCGGATCTGTTTAACATCTTCATCAACGATGGCATAGAGAATATGCTTGTAAAGTTTGCAGATGATACCAAGCTGGGAGGGGTTGCAAGTGGTTTGGAGGATAGGGTCATAATTCAAAATGATCTGGATAAACTAGAGAAATGGTCAATTGCAAAGTACTCCACTTAGGAAGGAACAATCAGTTTCACACATAGGCTGTGTCTACATTGGCATGATCTTGCGCAAATACTCTTTAACGCAAGAGGTCTTGCATTAAAGTATTTACGCAAGAGAGCGTCTACACTGGCATGTGCCTTTGCGCAAGAGATGTGCTTTTGCACAAGAGCATCCATGCCAGTGTAGATGCTCTCTTGCGCAAGAAAGCTCCAATGGCCATTTTAGCCATCGGGCTTTCTTGCACAAGAAATTCATGTTGCCTGTCTACACTGGCCTCTTGCGCAATAACAGTTGCGCAAAAGGGCTTATTCCTGAGCGGGAGCATCATAGTTCTTGTGCAAGAAGCACTGATTTCACACATTCGAAAGTCAGTGTTCTTGTGCAAGAAGTCCCCGCCAGTGTAGACAGGCAGCATGAGTCAACAGTGTGATACTGTTGCAAAAAAAAAAAGCAAACATGATTCTGGGATGCAGTAACAGGAGTGTTGTGAGCAGGATACGAGAAGTCCTTCTTCCACTCTACTCTGTGCTGATTAGGCCTCAATTGGAGTATTGTGTCCAGTTCATCACATTTCAAGAAAGTGTGACACACTTGTCATGATTGTATAGATCTCTATCGCATCCCCCCCTTAGTCTCCTCTTTTCTAAGCTGAAAAGTTCCAGTCTTGTTAATCTCTCTTCCTATGGCAGCTGTTCCAAACCCCTAATAATTTTGTTGCCCTTTTCTGAACCTTTTCCAATGTCAATATATCTTTTTTGAGATAAGGCGACCACATCTATATACAGTATTCAAGATGTGGGTGTACCATGGATTTATACAGAGACAATAAGATATTCTCTGGTTTATTCTCTATCCCTTTTTTAATGATTCCTTAATATTTGGTTTGCTTTTTTGACTGCCATTGCATATTAAGTGATTGTTTTCAGAGAACTATCCACAATGACTCCAAGATCTCTCTCTTGGGTGGTTATAGCTAAATTTGTACCCAGGAATGGCCTGAGGCTGGCTGCGGCAGCTGGCGCCCCAGGCAGAATGCAAGATCGGCGCCCTCGCCTGCACGGCCATCAATGGAGTGACATCATCATCGGGTGCCTTGGGCGCCCCATGACATCATCATTGGGCACCCTGGGTGCCCCATTGAAGGTGGCGTCCTAGGTGATGGCCGAGTCGGCCTATAGCCACAGGCCGCCCCTGTTTGTACCCAGCATTTTGTATGTGTAGTTGGGATGAATTTTTCCAACGTGCATTACTTTACATTTATCAGCATTAAAATTCATTTGCCATTTTGTTGCCCAATCACCTAGTTTTGTGAGATCCTTTAGAAGCTCTTCAGTCTGCTTTGGCCTTAACTATCTTGAACAACAAATGGTCTGGTAGCACTTTATAGACGAACAAAACATGTAGATAGAATCATGAGATTTTGTGAGCACAACCTGCTTCTTCAGATGACCGGAGTTTTGAGTTTAGGAAGTGCAGACCCAAAATAAATAGGAGGGAGGGGGAAGGGAAAGGAAAAAAAGGAGGGGAGTGGGAAACAGGGAGCTAGAGGGAATCAGTAAGTATCTTAAGATTGGGTAGTTAAAATGAAGCAGATATGAATCAAAATCAATTGATAGTATCCTTCCTGACATTTGCCGCCTCACTGTTTACCCCTTTTTCTAGATCATTTATAAATAAGTTAAATATTTCATGGGGTATTTACCCTTCCATGGAAGCAGCGCTGAGTCTGAGAGGAGATACAAAAGAACCATAAGATGAAGCCGGCCAAATTGATATGCGGTATAATACCCCTGAAGTCCAAGCATCTGAAATAACATGCTCTTTGCTTGCCCTTTGTGTGCGGACAAAAATAGGTATGAAAGACTCATTCCAAGTCTTTGCATGGATAATTAGCCTTGTGGGTAGTAAATTGCCCTGTGTATCTACAGGTTGGCAGGTGCCCAACCTTCTGCTCAGCCATTTGGTGCATTTCTCCAGGAAAATGAACTCCTGTCCTGAGTTTTGCATGACGGATCATGCTTTGAAGCCTCCGGGGGAAAGCAAAGGACTCAAGAAGTTACCGGAAAGCAGAGGAGTAACCCAAATATTTTCGTAAACTGGTTTCATGGGAAAACAATTGCAAGCAGAATCTAATTGTGCAGCCTCTAATTTTCTTTCCTGACAAAGAAGGCATCGTTTACACCCATCAGCTGCACACAGCTTCTCCCACCAAACCCATGGGTGGAAGTGATTTGATTTTTTTTAAAGGCAGAAAGATGGCTTCCTATGGCTTCCTAAGCCTGTATTGACTCCATGCTGCATCGCCTGAGTCAGGCTCAAAAGATTATAGCAGAGCACAGGAAAGGGAGCGGATTGGCCCAAATGGTTTCACTTGTCAGATGACAAACATGTGCTGAGATAAAGATAATAATTTAAGCCGGCCTTACTTATTCATTTGCTCCCTGTTGCCCTTTTCAGAGTACACGACATGCTACAATTTTACACGTTTGCCTGCTGTTGTATACCATTGATTAGCTGACACCTGGCACACACAACCGACCCATTTTACATAAGAAGTTGGAGGGTGTGACTCTGTGGGTGCTCAGGTTACCTGCTTTTGCACCTTGCTTGTTAGCAAGGTACACCCATCTCAGATAAAGGATGGACAAATCCCAGCCAACGTGCACAAATGCTGGAACAAAATCTCTGCTGGTATAGCCGGGTGCAACTTGGATCACTCTGGTGGAGCTGCCAGGCTTTACACAAGCAGAGAAAATGACTCCTTTTTCTCAAACCTGGCCTGCGGATGCTTTCACTTTGAAGAGCCAAGTTCAAACGCAGATCAGCTTGGAAAAGGATTTTTTTTAAGGGTGTCACAGCTCCGGTTCATTACTTGATTCTGAGTAGAGGACCCAGGAGATCTGCAAAAGAAGGCCCCATGTTCCAAAGTGATTGCTAATAGGGACACCTTTTTACCCCCATGCAGCTGCGCCCATTCTAGTTCAGAGCATGAATAGTAGAAAACAGTTAGCACCTGGTTGCTGGTTGGTGACTTATTTAAAAACAGTTAGGCTGTGTCTACACTGGCACCCCTTTCCGGAAAAGGGATGCAGATTAGCCAAGTCAGAATTGCAAATGCAGCGGGGATTTACATTTTCCCCGCTGCATTTGCATGAACATGGCTGCTGCTTTTTTCCGGCTCGGGGCTTTGCCGGAAAAAAGTGCCCGTCTAGACAGGGATCTTTTGGAAAATAAACCCTTTTCCGGAAGATCCCTTATGCCTCTTAAAATCAGGAATAAGGGGTCTTCCGGAAAAGGCTTTATTTTCCGAAAGATCCCTGTCTAGACTGGCGCTTTTTTCCGGCAAAGCCCCGAGCCGAAAAAAAGTGGCAGCCATGTTCATGCAAATGCAGCGGGGAAAATTTAAATCCCCGCTGCATTTGCAATTCCGACTTGGCTAATCTGCATCCCTTTTCCGGAAAAGGGTGCCAGTGTAGACACAGCCTGCGGGTGAGTCTACACTGCACTGTTATTTCAAGAGAACTAGTGTTATTTTGCAATAATAATGCGCGCGTCTACACAGCCATTCCATTATTTCGAAATAATTTTGAAATAATGGACGGCTTATTCCGAAATCTGTAGACCTCATTCTATGAGGAATAACGCCAATTCCAAAATAGCTATTTTGAAATAACACGTGTGTAGATGCTCCACTGCTGTTATTTCAAAATAGCCCCTCCCCAAGGCCATTCTAAGTTGTTCCTACCCAGTGCCTCCTGGTGCTCTAAATCGAGCTAGCACGTCTACGTTAGGGAAGCCTGCCTTGGACTAATGTTGAGGCTTCCCTGCAGTGTAGACGTGTTATTTTGAAATAAGCTATTTCGGAATAACTATATCAGAATAGCTCATTTTGGAATAAGCGTGCAGTGTAGACGTACCCTTAGGGATTTCAGTCTACTTCCTGGAGGACAGATACTGTGGTGATGGGCTTGATAGAAGAACCAGAATGGAACAGATTGGAGCAGTGGATTTCAAACTAGGGGTCGCGACCCATTACTGGGTGGTGGAATGTCGGGCACTGGGGCTTGTTGCTGAAGGGGGATCAGGTGACCAGTGGGGGGGGGCTAAGGCAGCTTCCTGCCTGTCCTGGCACCGCAGACTTTGCTGTGCCCCAGAAGTGGCTGGCAACAGGCCCAGTTTCTAGGTGTGTGTGTGGGGGGGGGGAGGATGCCCAAGGGTCCGTGCACTGCCCCTGCCCTGAGCACTAGCTCTGCACTCCCATTGGCTGGGAACTTGCTGGTGGCTACTTCTGGGGTGCAGCATGGTCTGCGGTGCTAGGAGAGGCAGGAAGCTTCCTTAGCTCCCCCCCAACCCCGCTGCTGCAGCATGGACTGGGAGTCACTCAAAGTAAGTCCCTCCTGCCCCAACCCTGACCCCCCTCCCAAAGCTGGAGCCCCCTCTAACTCTCCAGAGCTCTCATCCTCAGCCTCACTCTGAACAAATCATACTGGGTTGCAGCCATCCGTGCTTTTTTTCAACAGAGTCTGGATTAGGGGTTCCCAGCATGAGGAAATTGCACCTTATTAGAGGTTCATGTAGAGTGGCCAAGGACTGGATAACCACAGTCATCATCAGATCACTCTGCTCTTTCCTCTCTCCCAGTGGGGCAGTCCAGGGTTTATACCTGGGTAGCTTTTCCGAGGTTTGAGTCGATCTGCTTTTCAGCCTTTTAAACACTGACGGGACAGGGAAGGTTCAATGACAGTTCCTGTCTCCCACGTTTGGCACGTGGCAGATGGAAGAGGTGAGCACAAAGAACTCAGCCAACCCCTTAAAGAAGCTGTGAATCACTAGTCAGAGGATCCTGGCTCCGATACCTTCAATGTGGCAGAAAAACTGCTTCCCAAATTAGCTCTCCATCACAGCTATCCTTCCCACACCCTGCCTATTGCGTTTCCGCCGCCCGCCGGCCTGCCTCACTGACTGAAACAAAGGGATCCCTGCATGCCTGATATTCCCAGGTGACCGTGTGCTGCTGCTGAGCCGTTCGCCCGGCACGCCGCCTGCCCGTTGCTTCACACAAGGGACGAGTTTGGATGGGGATCCACCGGAGAGGCAAGCTGTGGCGTGACTAATAAACAAACAATCAAAAAGACAGTTTTCCTTGTTGCCCTAATTATTTTCTCACTCCTCTCCGCTGGCTTTAATGAAGCCAGCCTCAGGCGTGAAAGTCTGGCAAACGTTCCTAGTCTGAGCATCCCTTGTCATGTGGGATTTGGGGTGCAGCAGGTGTTTCTAGCTCAGCTCTCAGCAGGCCTATGAGGCAGGCTTGGGGGACTTGAAAGTAAGGGGTGTGTCTTGAAAGTAAGGACACCAAAAGGAGGGCCTGATTCCTATGACTCTGCTAGCCTGGGTAGGACTCTCAAGTCACTGACTCTAGGTTGGCAAGGCTGCAGATCCATGGACGGCACCGAAATTTCCCCCCTGTCTCTGCTGGTGCTAAGTGAGATCACACAGGCTCCCCCGCTTGCTCTTCCTGCCACAGTCGCCCTAGTTAAATCAACAGCTTGTTGCTAGAAGGTGGTTCTCACAAAGGCAGATGGTGCGCACTGTTTCACGGCATGAAAGGGAGGCTTTTTGATCCGGTTAGACACACGGGCCACACACGGTGCTCTGATGAGAGTTCTTTCCCGCCTCCCCCAGGGTATTGCCACCCCCTCCCATGGAAATATTCATGTAAAATTAACAGGAGTACAGCAGGAGGTCTGCGCATCTTTCGAGTCTTCACAGAGGGAGTTCGCTCTCCCGTCTGACAGCGACTTCCATTCTTTCCATGTGTTTGCCTTATTCTTGCACTAATGCCTTCAACAGCACTGGAGACATCTGAGACTCACTGTTACAATGAATCAATTGTTTTCAAAACTCTGGGTTGCGACTCAGCACTGGGTGGTGGAATGTGGGCCACCGGGGCTCCTTGCTGCAGGGGGATCAGGTGACGGGGAGGGGGGGGGGGGGCTAAGGCAGCTCCCTGCCTGTCCTGGTACTGCATACTGTGCTGCGCCCCAGAAGCGGCCGGCAGCAGTCCCAGCTTCTAGGGGGGAGCGAGCTCGGTGCACAGGGCTCCCTGCATTGCCCCTGTCCTGAACACTAGCTCCGCACTCTCATTGGCTGGGAACCTGCTGCCGGCTGCTTCTGGGGTGCAGCATGGTCTGTGGTGCCAAGAGAGGCAGGAAGCTGCCTTAGCATCCCCATTGCACCACTGACCAGGAGCCGGTCAAGGTAAACCCCTCCTGCCCCAGCCCTGACCCACCCCCTGCCGAGCCAGAGACCCCTCCTACATCCCAAAGCTCTCATCTTCAGCCCCACACGCTAGTCCAATTATGTTGGGTTGCCGCCGTCAATGATTTTCTTCAACTGGGTCATGAGGAAAAAAGTTTAAAATCCCCTGCAATAGAGCATGTACTGACAACAATGCACACAGGGTAGTGCAGCAACATTTCTTCTTGCACAGGACTACCAGAACACAGATTGCAGCAAAATCATATTTCTCCTCTCCCTTTAGTGTCTGGTCTACTTGTCTACCTAGCTGCCCAAGAAATGACTTTATACAGCAGGTTTACCTGCAAAACATGCCTTCCTGGCACATCTAGTGAGAATAAACTGGACAAAAATCGAAGATGCAGGAAGCTCTCCTTTTGACTTTCAAATGATACTGCCTGTGTGGGTTTCTAATGTAGCAGGAAGCATATTCACTCTCTTTGCAAGCCTTTACATGTGTATGAGAGATTTATGGCATTTCCAGAAGACTTTAACTCTATTGTCTGATGTGTGGTGTTACTGGATTTGCCCATTACTCTAGGGTCTGCTCATTTATTAGGGTGACTCTTATGGGAGAGGGGAAGTTGATAATTTTATTGATGAGCAGCTTTATTTCGCCCTTTAGCCAATTCCCTCTCAATGAAGCTATCTTGCAGAAACTAGGCTCCCCAGGATGGGGTTCTTTCCACCCTAGAATTGGATGAACATGGCACATACACACCCCTAATACCAGAGCATGTCCTAGGATCAGTGAATCAGCACTCACAAGCTGACCCCTTGTATGTTCCCTGGACTCAGTAAGCTGGTTGCACAGCAATGCCAAGCTGTGACCATCATGTGCCCTCCGACTCAGTGGGCTGGGTTAAACAGCTCTCTAAGCTGCCACCCTCATATGCCCCCAGATCCAGTACCTCCCTGTCTCCACTTTCACATCACAACCGTTCTGCTAAGGAGTGAACTCCACAGGATGTTTGGGCACAACAGGGATCTTTAGCTAAGGTACCAGAAGTGTTGTTGCAGAGTGACCGTGGAAGCCAAAACAAGGGGAGGGGGAGAAGAGGGAGGAAAAGAGAAAAGCAACTTTAAGTTATTTATTCCTAGGTAGTAACCATACAAGAGGAGCCAAACGAACTGAACAGGTAGGCTACGTCTACACTGGCCCCTCTTCCGGAAGGGGCATGTAAATTTCACTAGTCGTCGTAGGGAAATCCGCGGGGGATTTAAATATCCCCCGCGGCATTTAAATAAAAATGTCCGCCGCTTTTTTCCGGCTTTTAAAAAAGCCGGAAAAGAGCGTCTAGACTGGCCCCGATCCTCCGGAAAAAGTGCCCTTTTCCGGAGGCTCTTATTCTTACTTTGAAGTAAGAATAAGAGCCTCCGGAAAAGGGCACTTTTTCCGGAGGATCGGGGCCAGTCTAGACGCTCTTTTCCGGCTTTTTTAAAAGCCGGAAAAAAGCGGCGGACATTTTTATTTAAATGCCGCGGGGGATATTTAAATCCCCCGCGGATTTCCCTACGACGACTAGTGAAATTTACATGCCCCTTCCGGAAGAGGGGCCAGTGTAGACGTAGCCTTACTATATTAAATCTAACAAATCTAATTACAAATGTCAGGGCCAGCAAACCATAACTGATCACATAAGGCAGGGTCAAGAGGCTATACAGAGAAAGAGAGATCTCACTGTTTCAGGAAGTTGAACGTATCGAGGTTCCCAGGTGGTGATGGTAGCTGGGGGTCTAAAGTGTTGGAGACAGACAGAGCAAAGCCCTCAGCATCATCAGTGAGGAGAACATGAAGTCCCAGTGGAACTGATGCAGACTTTAGATACAGGCACGAGAACATTTCACTTGGGTATGTCAACACTGCCACACTATTTCGAAATAAGTAGCACTATTCCAAAATAACTTAGGGTACGTCTAGACATATCGAAATTGCAAATGAAACCAGGATTTGACTTTCCCGTGCTTCATTTGCATAATGGCATCATGGCGGTTTTTTTGAAAAATGCTATTTCGAAAGTGAAACCGCAGTCTAGATGCAGTTCTTTCTGAAAGAAAAGCCTTTTCAAAAGATCCTGTCCTCCTAAAAAAATAAGGTTTACAGGATCTTTCAAAAATGCTTTTCTTTTAGAAAGAACAGAGTCCAGACCACAGTTTCAATTTCGAAATAGCATTTTTCGAAAAAATGCCATAACGCGATTATGCAAATGAAGCATGGGAAATTCAAATCCCAGCTTCATTTGCAATTTGAATATGTCTAATTTACATTCATCTTTCGAAAGAGGGATGTAGTCTAGAGACATAGCCTTAGTCTACATCTATGCAGCAGGTAGTTATTTTGAAATAGTGTCAAAATACTGTCAAGCTGGAGGATTTCTTACTCCGGCTCCTGTTACCCTTACTATACGAGGAATAAGGGAAGTCAGAGGAAGAGGGTTCTATTTTGAAACAAGTGTTGTGTAGCTGCTCTCTATTTCAAAATAAGCAATGCAATTGACGTAGCTCAATTGGCACAGCTTATTTCAAGGTAAGCCCTTCTGTGTAGAAGCACCCTTGGGGATTTGTAGGAAACCATCAATGGTTAAAGAAGGAACACTAGATTTGCTTATGGGTAAACAGATGGTTCAAGGGAATGTTCTGTTCAGGCTGGACAATAGAAACTGACCATTCCCAGCCATGGTGTTCCTTCCAGGGAGCTCATCATGCAATTAGGCAGTTTCAGGATTTTGGATCTCAACAGAGGATCTATTACTAAAATTGGTCTGATAATGACTGATCTAGGTGTGGGTTCATCAGCATCTGGAGCAGAGTTTTCCCACCAGGCAGTGTTTTCCTGTATCCCACAGTTAGGGTACGTCTAAACTACATGGCTCCGTCGACGGAGCCATGTAGATTTGTTTGTTTGGCAAAGGGAAATGAAGCCGCGATTTAAATAATCGCGGCTTCATTTAAATTTACATGGCTGCCGCGCTGAGCCGACAAACAGCTGATCAGCTGTTTGTCAGCTCAGCGCGCTAGTCTGGACGCTCCCCTGTCGACATGAAAGCCTTTTATCGACCGCCCCGGTAAACCTCATCCTACAAGGCATAACAGGGAGGTCGATAAAGGGCTTTCAGGTCGGCGCGGGAGCGTCCAGACTAGAGTGCTGAGCCGACAAATTTGTCGGCTCAGCACGGCAGCCATGTAAATTTAAATGAAGCCGCGATTATTTAAATCGCTGCTTCATTTCCCTTTGCCGATCAGCCTAATCTACATGGCTCCATCGATGGAGCCATGTAGTTTAGACACAGCCTGTGTGTGGTTCTTGCTTTGGAAGTGCTGTTCTGTATGCTAATGGAGATAGCTTTCTATCCTATACAAATGAGTCTAGGAGTGTTTCCTTAATCCTATCACCCTTGTTGGGAGGGGTCTTCCCTTAGCTTTGTATTGATTTTTTTTGTATTGGCTTTGGTTCAAGCAGATGATGGGGGAGGGGCTGTCTTCCATGAGTACTATGTCCTGGTTCCCCAAGAACACAGAGCTCGTAGTTAACAGTGTGTATTGGTGGGTGGGGAGAAAGCCTTTGTAAGATATACTAGCTGATGAAAGCGGTATCTTGCGGTGTACACAGTATCCCTCTAGTTTACAAGAGACAGTATAATAGAAACCTGTTCAGACTCCTAGTGATGCATAAAAAAATGTTTCTCCCATTATAGATGATGTGCTGAGACATAAGTGGATTCCTCCATCCCCCGTCCTTTTCTCACTGTGAATGAACAAAATACAATGCAGAACAAATCTAGGTTGTAAGCTCTTTCAGGGCAGCAACTGTTTCTTACGTGTTTTTACAGTGTCCTGACCTCGGATAATTTGGCCTGTCTTCTAAGTGCTACCATAACACAGATGTTAAAAAAACTCTATTATTCTTATTCAAGTTCTTGGGGGCAAGGACTTTCTCTTACAGGATAAACTTAAACAACAACAAATAGTCTGGTAGCACTTTATAGACTAACAAAACACGTAGATGGTATAAGTTCATGATACCATCTACGGGTACGTCTAGACTACAGGCTTTTGTTGACAGAGGCTTTGTTGACAGATACTGTTGACAAAGCCTCTGTCGACAAAAAGCGTCTAGACTACAGCCAGTTCGGTCGACAAAACAAGCCGCTTTTTCGACAGAGAGTCTCGACGCTTTCTTTTGAAAAAGCACGTGGATGCAATAGCGTCTTTTGTCAACAGAATTCTGTTGGAAAAAGGTGTTATTCCTAGTAGAATGAGGTTTACCACCATCGACAACACTGCCATATTCTGTCGACTTACTGTCGACACAACATGGCGGTAGTGTAGATGCAGGTATAGTTTTGTCAACAAAAGTCCCCTTTTGTCGATAAAACCCTGTAGTCTAGACATATCCTACATGTTTTGTTAGTCTATAAAATGCTACCAGACTATTTATTGTTGTTTAAGTTTATCCTGTACAGACTAACTTGGCTACCCCCCTGAATCTTCTTACAGGTTTGTACAGGGTCTACCATTATGAGACCCCAGGATCCTAACCAATGCAATAACAATTCCCAGACTGTCTCCCAAAAGATTGCTCACTCCCTTCCCCCTGTCCAAACGTCTCTCGCTCCCCATCTCTCAGTATTCTGGCATATAGGAAGCTGGGGGCAAGATTAGAATGAACAACAGTTAGGGCAAAAAAAGTATGTAATTGGGGTGGGAGAAAGGAAGGAAGAATCTCCCATAACAGGTGAAATTGTGAATCATTACAGTGAATTTAATGTAGCCAGCCTATCAATCTAGTTGCTGTCAAACTTAAGGGATAGTTGAAAATATTTCAGTAGAGGGCACTCAAGACCTAGGAATGTGTGCTTGCCAAATCCTGCATATTTACTCTGTAGTATTTTACAAGACTTTAGCACATGAATCTCCGTAATGTGAGCACTGGGCCTCATATCTCACATTGATTGTGGTAATATTATACCTGATGCACATAAATCTAAACAAAATTCATGTGCATGTGGCTAATTCAAATGAACCAGTTTAGATACCGATTGCTTTAGGGTTTTTTTTTTTTTAATGGTCTCCACTCTCCGCCCTCCCCCTACAGTATTGTGGAAAAATGTCCTAAAGTCTCTTCATGTGCGTTTCATACTTTTTAGGTGGTCTGACACATTAATCTTATTTGCAAATAATCCTTTGCTGATCAGCAGATATTAATAAAATGTTACAAAATTGTGTTCTCTTTTGTAAGCAATTCCTTTTATGCTTGAAAAGACAAAGCTTTGCATTAAAATTAATGGCATTTAGAACTTCCGTAAATCTGTAAGTTTGCCTGGCCGTGAGATAATATTAAGATTCTTACATATACAATGTACAGTATGTTCATGAGTGTCAAATTCCTATCAGGATAACAAATACAGCCTGAATTACTGTGTGTAACCACTGCAATAACATGTAGTACTAAGATATCTTTACGCTATCTCTGACCACACAACTTCTTAATTCATACAAATAAAAAGTATACTATGTTTACACACTGTAAGTACAGTATAGAATTTGCATTGAATACAGATATGTTGAAATGACGAATTACTGCAGTAAAACTATTTTCACTTTACCACAATCAATGGAAATCACATAAGAACTGTAAAATAACATTATGCTATTTTAGTGAAAAACAATGGAACATTCATTTCTGTTAGGGGTTCCAACAACTTGCGGTGACTTTCTCTTTCAAGTCTCCCAGGGCAATCTGTATTGTGGGTTTCATTAAACAGTAAGCTCTTCAAGACATGGAATGAGTATTTATTATTATTATTATTATTATTTTGTACACCTTACATGCACTGTATAAATAATTACATCGTGCAGAAATTCAGTTTAACGGGGGATGTGCAACATTAATTTTGCATTTCACAGAGCAGTTTTCATGATGTTTACAATTGGTGTGTTATTTCCACACTTGTAGAATAATTCATCTGTGGTTTACTTTGGCTGCAGTCAGTGTATGAATATGGCCCATTAGTAGCAGGCTGTCATTTCACCCAAGTGTGTTGAATGCATCTTCTGCACCATGTTTCAATTGGCATTTGTATGTAAAAGCACAGATGTAGGGTTACAAGCTTTCTTCCTGAAAATATTCAGATTTGACTAGGACAAGGACTCTGAGCTGCATTTTTTTTTATTTGTTATTGATCATGAACAACCCTGGGCTGCCAGACTTGGTGGGGCAGTGGAATTTTTTCTCTGGAGGGAGCATAAGCCACAAAAGAATAAAGCTGTTACATTGCATGTGCAAGAAAGAAGGGTGCTGAAAGCTGTCCAACCAGTGAGAGAGCCCAGGTGGGACTTCAGGAATACAAGGGAGGATAGGAAGGGAAATAGACCAAGGAATTGCCATCCAAATCAATTTTTCAACCTGCAGGACTCTCCAATTCTATGGGCAGGAGCCAAGAACCCAGAGATCAATTCCAGCACATATGCACCACATTTTCTTCTGCTAGACTTTGCAGGCATTTTTGTTTGGTTTGGTAAAGTTTTTGTTGTTGTTTCCTTTTCTCTCTTCCTGGCTCTGCTCACAATGCAGAGCTCTTTCTGTAAAAGCTTGCACCATCCATCCCAAATCAAACAGCAAAAGATAAGCTACACCCATGCTCTGTGATTAGTATTTATAGCGCACTGCACCCATCCAGTAACCAACTTACTAATGCATCAGCCTGCAGTGAGCATTTACACCTGAGGATTTGCAGACAGAGACCTCTCTGGCCTGAATGAAATAAAATGAACCTCCCTTCTCTGCAAGTCTGGCAGCAACAAGGAACAAATTGCTTCTCAAGAAGGAAAGCCTCCCTCCTTCCCCAAGCCTGCCTGTTTGTGTCTCAGTAAAAGCAACCCTCAGCCCATGCCCTTTATAAAGAGCTGCAACTGTCCCTCATATCAACCTTTAGCGGGGAGATTTCTCCTCCATGCCCTTCCCTGAATGTTTAACCCTCTGCGTACCAAGGCACTGTTAGGGGATGGCAGAAATTGTCTTTGCTTGGAACAGGGACATGTGTACCCATGATGTAGGTAATACAATTCAGGAGCTCAGGGTCTCTGCATACCCACAGTGCTATAGGCTATTAGCATTTCACTGGGATTTAACAGCTGTGCAATTGACAGCTACAGAACCCTGCCCCCAACACTTGGTAATTGACCTAACCACTCCAAGGGGAAGGCTGAGACATTATGCCCAACAGCCTCTGTCACAATGTTTGTAACTTGTCTGCAGCTTAAGGCGATATATTATCGCTGCTGTCCCAGCCAGTTATCATGTGTTTAGTGGAGAGACACATATAGATGACTAGATACCAGGGTGAGAGGCACCTGGCCAACCTGCTGTGCTACACAGCTGTGCTCACTAATTGCTGCAAAGCATCAAAATCAGAATCTTTCGTTTTGGACTTCAGACTGATAGGGTGAAGGTGGAGGCTTTTCCTTTTTAAGGATAAATGCAGGTTCATGAGGCAGGCTAGTTCTGTGTTAATTACTCAGTGAGAGGCCAGAGATATTGGCTTCTCTTCATGCTGGGGTTTTTGAGCCTCACTGAGGAACTTAAAAAAATATCCAGGAATAATAAAAGGATGAATAAAAACGAGTGGTCCCATGGCACCTTAGAGACTTCAAAAATACATAGACTCAGGAGCTTTCCTTGGGCAAAACCCACTTCCTCAAATAAATTGGAGTGGAAATAACAGAAACCAAGAGATTTATATAACAGCAGAAGTACCTGTCAATTGTAGACTAATTAACAGGGGTTCTAATTAAGTGGGCCGGATGTGTTCCATTCATCACACCTTTTGATGTGAAAACGTGCATGTTAAAGGCAGGAGAAATTGGCTTTGTAGTGTGCCAACCAGTTAATGCCTTTTTTCAAGCCCAGGGTGACAGTGTCAAATCTGAAGATGAATACTTAGGAGACTAGTACTACGGTAAGAAAATTAAAGATTTGCTCTGCAGAAGTTCCAGGAAGAGCGGTTGTAGGCAGCTGGCAAATGGGAGCGACTGAGGGCGATGGAAGAACAAACCCTTTAAAAAAGGAAAAATAAATGCGCTTCTCTGATGGATTTCCTGCCTTTTGTCTCTGTCAGGGAGGTCATTAAAGCCCTGAAACTGCGGGCTGCTTTGCAGCAGCTCCCCGCAGCTCCCGGATTCTTGTCGCCTCCCACCGGGTGATCTTTTTTTGGAAAACGATTCTCATCCTCCTGACCTCGCCCCTTCACCTGCCAGCTCCTCCCGGCGAATGCTCAGGTTGCAAGCTGCTCGCTCCCTGTTCTCTGGTCTCACCCGGTAGCCAGGCCAGGCTAGCCGGAGCCGGGAACACAGCCCCACCAGACAGGTCTCCCCATTGCCGGGGAATGGGATGCTGCAAAAGGCTGCACCCTGCAAGGCAGCCCCAGCCTGGCAGCACCGGGGAGGGGCAGAGGGTTGAGGCCGGTGCCGGGAGGGAAGCGCACGGGCCCTTGGAGAAGTTTCAGCCAGTCCCTGTGTCCCTCCTACCCAAGGGGACTCCTAGCCTGGCGAAGTTCCCCTCTCCCGGCTGTGCCCTAGCCAGGTCCCCTCCCCCACCTCCGACCGGCACAACTTCTCCCATTCGTGCCCGGTACCCCACTGCTGCACCCGCCCCCAAGCGCATCAGCTAGCGGGAGGGCGCCCCAGAGACTCACTGGCGGCCTCCCTTCCGCGCGCAGCCGTGCGCCCTGGCGCACGGCTGCGCGCGTCCTAGCGCCGCCTGCGATCTCCTGCGCCCCCCGACGGGCAGGGCGGAGCCATTGCCTCTCCTCGGCCCCTTCGAAGCGCTGTGGCCCGCCTGCCCCTTCCCAGCCCGAGCTGTCCCCCCCACTCTCCGCCTCCCCAGGGGGCAGCTCTTTGGGGTTGGGGTTTCAGTCCCCCTGCCAACGCGGCTCCCCCCCCCCCCCCCCGTGTGTGCGCGCGTGCAAGACTCCACTCCGGGGCTTTGCGCTCACCAGCGATAGCATCAGTGGTAGGAGGGGACAGCGAGACTCCGGCAGGCTGAGGCTGAGCAGTCAGAGCTGGTCTGCAGGTGAAACCCGGATCGGCCCAGGCAGGCACCGACCGGCGGGGCTGAGCCAGCCGCAGCTTCCGTGGGACCGGCTGCGGAGTCCTCTAAGATGTGCCATGCGCCGCCGCCCCTCGCCCCGGACTGCCAGCTCTGCTTAGCCCCCGGGCGCCGCCAGCCGACCCCCGCTCTCCAGCCAGCCCTGAAGTCGTAGGGTCGCCGCGCGGAACTTGCCGGGAGGCGCTCCCCCCCCCCCCCAACGATGCCCCATTTCTGGCTCGCTCTCAGGGGGGCGCTTGTGGAATATTGGGCCGGGCTCCTGCTTTGCCTCTTTGGGATTCGCGGCGCGCATGGGATGCCCCATGTCATCCGGATCGGTAAGAGCCGCGCTCTGGCGCCTCTTTGGGGACCTGGGGGAGGAGGAAGGGGCGTAGGGGGCTGTTTGCCCTCTGGGGGGGGGCTGCTTGAGGGGCGAGGGCTTACTGCGATTTCTGGGGCTCGCCAAGAGCACTTTGCGGAAGGACGCGCCCCAAGCGCCCTGGGGGAGAGCCCGAGCCCCACAGAGGAGTTGGACTTCTCCGGGCGGCTGGGGAGAAGGCTGGAGAGGGACGGGGAGCGCGGGGGAGGGAGGGTGTCAGCTGCCTGCTGCTGGCACACACGGCGCTAACTCCAGCGTGCGGCTCTGCCAGCAGCGACGGGGCGGGGAGCGGGGCCAGGCGAGCGCCGGGTCTCCCGGAGGCAGGGTCGGCGTTTGCGGAGACGCGGCGCGACACCCGCTGCGCTGGCTTGTGGGGACAGAGGCGGCCACGCTCCAGGAGGCAGAGTTGACCCCCGTGACGCCTGCAAGAGGGGAGCTGGCCGGGGAGCGAGCGGGCGGGACAGCCCCGCTCCGGTCCAGGCAGCGGCACCTCCCCGACAGAGGGGAAAGTTTAGACAGTGGCGTCTCCTCTGCTCTGTGGCGTGGAGGAGGGGGGAGCGCTGGGGGGCGCCCGGATCTGGAGAGGGGCTGGGTGCACCCGGAGCTGGAGAGGGGCTGGGTGCACACGTGGGGGCTGCGGGGCGGTGTCCTGAATTCGGATCCCCCTTGATTCTGGTTGTTCCGAAGCACTGCAAGGTCAGGGGCTGTGAGCAGGGGGCCAGCTGGGAAGTGCAGCAACCCCCCCCCCCCCCCCCACTCCGGACACACACACTGGCTTGGATGCAGCTTGCCCCTGTATTTTCTAGGCTGAGGCAGGAAGGGGGAGGAAGGGGCTGAGGCAGGAGACGCGGCGGCTCCCACTGACTCTGGCCACACGGACCCGAAAGCCAGACAGCGCTTCCCGGGAGCCAAGTTTGTCGGGTGGAGAAGCCCGAGCTGATGGGGGAGTCCACCGGCTCACCAGTGTCCCCTAAAGGCGCTGCCCAGCCAGGCCGGAGAGAGTGGCACAAACGAGCCCTCATGAAAGCTGCAGTTCTGAGGCATGTGGCTCAATGAAGGGGCTGGTCTCTCTCGGCTCTTAACTCGAGGGGCCTTCCGCACTGGCATTGTTTGGGTTTGTGGGTTTGTTTTGGTTTGGTTTTGGCGCAAAGTCCCCTGGCTTTGCTCCCTGCCAGGGGTCCTGAGAGTTTCCCTTGTCGCGCATCCCTGGTGGCTGCCCAGAGCGCAGTGGAAGGAGGACACCAGAGATGGAGACAGAGGGGGACAGCATCTTACTGACCCACATGCGACGTCACAGCTGCCCTCCCCTCCCTTAAGAGGAACAGGGTGTAGTGCTGGACCCACAAACACAGCTCTGTCCTTGGCAGGAGAGGCAGCTCCTTTGCCAAGTGGTATCCCTCCCCCTTGGGCATGGTTCCAGCTGCTGCAGGACCCAGCCCACGCTGTGGACTAAGGGCCTCATGCAGGGAGCACCTGCTGCTTCTGGGAATAAGCCACCATGGGCAGGTGCATCCAGGCTGGTGTCTTGTGCCTGGCCACTTCATCATGGATACAGCTGGGGGGATGCTGCAGGGTGAGGGCCTTTTGCAGCTTTGCCTGCTCACTACATCCACGCTGTGTGGGGGCTCCCCACCGGGGAAATCCTTGGTCCTGTGGCCAGGTTGCGCACTGAGGAGGCCCATCTGGGAGGGAGCTCCCCATCCAAGCTCTGTGAAGGGATGCTCCGTTACCACTACCACAGCGCCACGGTGGGGGCTCGGCTGTGTCACTGCAGATCTGCAGCTCTAGAATGCTCCTCCCAGCTAGGGGGGGCGGAAACTCTGGCAGCAGAGGGGAGGGGTGGGGGGTGCAGACACCCCTGCATGGGCCCCATGTTTCCTCAGGTCTCCGTCAGGGCCTGTGGAGCAGAAGTGCACTGTAGCTAGCCCAACAGTCCTTACTCAGGTGACATTCCCACCCCAGCCCATGGGAGGGGTCAAGCATCTCAGATTCCAATCCTGCAGCTGGATATGCTTGCACCGGAGAGCAGGGATCCAACCTTAAGTTGCTCCAATTGCAGCCCCCGGGGCATTGCGAGTTCCAACTTGTGATCAGCTTAGAGCCACTGGATTCTCCACGGCCAGGCACCCAGTGCCGTCTGTCGACCTGCCAAAGGCGCTGTCAGATGCTGCCATTCTGACTTGCGATTTAAACCCCGGTGCAAAGGACTGCACTAGGTGCAGGAGAGTGGAAAATCAGGCCTGGTCATTTGCCCCACAGTGGCTTGCCCTGTCATCTGCCTGGCTCACCAGAGCTGCAAGCTTCTCCGTGACTTGCTCAGCAGCCGTGTGAAATACCCAAGCAGAGGTTTGAAGGAGTCATTGGGAGGGGAAAGTGCTTAGCACCCTATAGGATTAGGATCCTCTTCTTGGGACCTCGCTATGACCCAGTGGAATCCTTCAGCAATAGACTCCAAGGCCGAAGGGCCCCAGCTTCCCAAGAAAAGTATTTTCTACTGGTACTTGAAAAGCCTCCAGGCACTTGCAGCAAGAGCAGAGAAGAAAGGGACACTTGACATTCAGATGCTATTACAAAAAAATCATGAACCTTGCACCTGGATTGTTCTTACTGGCGGAAACACCGTAGATCTGATTAGGCTTTGCCCTGCTCTCCCCTACACCAGTGCCAATTGCTGCTGGGCACGGCTTTATACTCACACTAGCCAGGCAGAAATGACCTCACATCGAGCAGTCTGACCTTCCTTTCCTTGCAAGCCCCCCTGCCTGCTGCTCCTGTCAGTGTTGTTAAAAGAATTGATTGGAAAGAGCTGTTTTTAATTTTCTAAACTTAAAGCCCCCCTCTAGCCAAGGGGTAGCTCAGCTTTGGTCAGGAAATAGGAATTCTACAGAGAGGCAACTCAGGAAAGCGAGAAATGCCTTAGCGCCACGCTTTTAAGATCAGCATTGTGTTTTCCTCCCGTCAGGTTCCGCTGAAAAATGCAGATTTTTCTTTCTGCATTACTTGGCCTGTCAGTTTGTGCCCAGCTACGCCAATCCCAGATTCTGATTTTCATGAACAGAATACATTGGGACATGGAAAACTCTTGAAGGAAGTAGCCTTTGGGCTTTAAAACCAGTCAGGTTTGGCTTCAAACGAAACTGACAATTGAACATATGCCATTGGAATTCTAGGGAAGGCATCCAGGACAAAGACGGGAAGTCAGAAAGTGCATGCACTCTCAGACCCACCTAACGGGGGAAAGGAGGGAGGGAAGAGATCGATAATGCAGAAAATTCATACCTTTATTTTTTATTAAATGGGAGTTTGCCCCAGCTTTTTCAGGATCTATTTGAATTTTATGTGATCCATCAGATATTTTCCAATGTTAGACATAAATGTCTGACTAGATCTCTCCAGTCCGGGGGCTGGATTCAGAGCCCAGTAATGCCAGGGTAGATCCAGAATAACTTCCCTGACTTAAGTTGAATGACTCCATATTTGCACCAATGCTACTGAAGAGAATTTTGCCCCCAGTGGTTTGTGATAGACTCCGGGCATGAATATAATCAATGATAACACTCTTTGTAGTAAGTGCTGCTCTTGATAAAAAGTATTTGCAGTGTCATACCCCGGATGTAGTAAAAGCTGCTGCTCTGACTATGTGTAATATGATTAAGCTATTTTAAACAGCATATTTATCTAGCCTTTATTTTTCATTAAAAAAGCAGCAGCTCTCTTCATGAGTGATCCACGAGAATTTGATGTCCTCGTGCAATGGCTGAAGTTACTAACCGTAACAATGCAAAGTGTCATTCCTAGAGATGATGTCACATGCAGGATTTCAAGCGTTTACTGCTTTTGATAAATGAATTTCAGGTGCTGTGCTGTATCAAAATGTCTTCAGAAACTACCCAGAATTATGTCCCTACAAGACCAGAAAGCAAAACATACGTAGATATGAACTAGACAATATGAACATAAGACTAATTATAAATAGCAATGTATAGGAGAGACAGTGAGTGGTAGAATGTAAGCCATTATTTTAATGTTTGCATTTTTTGTTGTCTGATTGTTTGTTATTATGTAGCAACAGTATTACATATGTCTAGCGCCCAGTCCAACTGCCTTCTGTACATGGGGCATCCTACCAGCTTTAGTGGATTACTACAGTGAATAAAGGCTGCGGGACCATACCCTTTTCTGAAGTGCTCTGGGATATGTAGATGAAAATTATTTGAATGTGTACTTCATTTCTTATATTGTTACCTAACATAGATACCAGATTTCTTTCTCTGCATGCAATTGTGGGGAGCAATTTCCTTGAATTTTCTGAACATTTCAAAGAATATTCATTTTTCTTCAGCTTTACATTTTTTGTTACTAAGATTACATTTTTCTTTTGATTTATTTCTGCAGATTGTTACAGTGATAGTAGGGCCCAATCCTGTATCACTAAAGTCAATGGGTATTTTGTCAGTTATGACGCTAGCAGCAGGATTGGACCTTGACTGAACTTTTAAAGTAACAGTCTTAGATAGCTGAATTATAGGGCTTTCTCTCTTATTTCTCTTTTGTAAATTGTATCAGGTAAGGGAAGAGGTCAGGGCATTGATTGCTTGGGTGATTTGCAAGTAATGCAGGAGAGAGAGGCAATTGGATTGTAGCTGGCGCGGGAAAATGATCATTGATTATTTTATATAAATACATAGAAAATAATTTTGGTGCATAATTACTATTCCCTGTGAGATAGTCTTTTTCGGGGCTCATTATTATTGTGTGCCTGGGATGTTTTTAAAACCAGATTTCTAGCTGCAGCAAAGGGAGTTTTATTTTTTTAAACCTCCCAGATTTGCCTACGTGAAAGAGATGTTTTCCAGCAGCGATCTGTGAAGGCTGCAGGAGGTAATTCTTAGAAAGGCTGGTCAAATATGATTCCATATTGGTCTGGCTTAATTAATAGTTTGGAGAAATTCTTGTTTCAGTGAGAGGTTGAGAGGAAGAGCTGACCTGAATTATTATAAGGCCATCGAATGAGGTATGAGAGGTTGCAAGGTTTGTGCCTGTGGTTTGGTAAATATTGTAGTTTTTAGACCCAAGACGAGTAGATAACGGTTTGCATTCAGGGGAGTTCCTTTCCAGGGTTGCCAGGTGTCCGGTTTTGAACTGGAACGTCCAGTATTCGAGCTTTCTGTTCGGGAAACAAATTGAGAAAATATAAATGAGAAAATATAAATGTCTGGTATTTTCTAAATAAGATGTAATGTACATTGTGATGTAATGTCAAGTGTGTCCGGTATTTTTGTTGAAACCATCTGGCAACCCTATGAATCCTTGCCCTTAATCCAGGGTGTATTTGGGACAGAGATCAACCCCATTCATACTTCTATCATGAAAGACTCTAACATCTTATTTACATAGTTCTTTTGTATAAGCTACTCCTAATCCTACACACACACACAGACCAAGGGCCAGGCTCCAATTAACTCCAGTTTTCTGCTCATGGAGCCCCGTTGGCCTCAGCGGTACCAGATACACTGGTGCAAGTGAGATCAGACTCGAACCCATGCAGTTTGCGGCAACTCTCCTGAGCCTGTGATGATTCAGAGGGTCCCGAATGGGCCCAAATGCTTGTCTTTGAGTTTGGGACTTGCTGAGTGTAAAACAATGAGAAATTTCTTTCAGTGACTGGTGAGGCAATGAAACATTGGCGTGTAGGAGCAGACAGAAGTTGAATGAAGATCAATATGTTTTTTTTCACCCCCTGGAAGCAAATAGCGTTAGACAAGTGGCTTCCTGCCACCTGGGACTGCCACACAGACTTAGAAAACATTAACTTGAGGAACCTTCCCTTCCAGCATTTCATCCTTTAATGGAAGGTGTAAAGGGAAAAACCTGAAACACAAATTCAACTGGGCTGAGTTAGCACCAGTTAGTCAATTCCAGCCTGATTGCTAAATGCACCTTGGCCCTGATTCTAATCCATGAACACGCCTGGTGTAAATCTGGAATGCCTCTTCAGAAGTCAGTGGAGTGACTTCCAGTTTACAAAGGGGTAAATGAGACCCAAACCTGGTCCCCACTTATATCAACCGGAGACGCAAACCTTCACAGGACAATTGGGATTCTCTGCGGCTACGTCTAGACTGGCATGATTTTGCGGAAATACTTTTAACAGAAACGTTTTTCCATTAAAAGTATTTCCGCAAAAGCGCGTCTATATTGGCACGGATGTTTGCACAAAAGCATCCGTGGCCAGTCTAGACGCGATTTTGCGCAAGAAAGCCCCGATCACCATTTTAGCCATCGGGGCTTTTTTGCGCAAATCAATTCTTCCCTGTCTATACTGGCCCTCTTGCGCAAGTATTCCTGCGCAAGAGGGCTTTTTCCCAAGCGGGAGCGTGAAAGTATTTGCGCAAGAAGCACTGATTTTGTACATTACAAAGTGAGTGCTCTTAAGCAAATTCAAGCAGCCAGTGTAGACAGCTGGCAAGTTTTTGCGCAAAAGCATATGCTTTTGCGCAAAATCTTGCCAGTCTAGACGCACCCTGCTTATTTTCATGTTGCATTTTTTGCATGTTAAGACTATAAAAAACCCAACCCCGACTTTGCCGCTTTTGTGGCTGTTTCGGTACTTCCGACACTATGGACCCATTGTTCCAGTTTTTTATGGCTCAAAAACCCTCACGTATTTATTGAGTTTTATTTCGGGTCACAGGACTCTTCGTATCAGGGAGCACATTTTTAGTAATTTCAGCAGGAAAGTACAGACAGCAGTGTAAACTTGGGGTGGCAGCGGCATATTCCTTCTCAATACATTTGAATAACAACATTACTTCTTTACGGCAGAGAAGTCTAATTATTTGCTCTCAGCTTCCTCCTGGGAACTTCATACAGGCTATTAAGATGAAACATGACAACCAACCCTAGTTAAACACATGGGTGGGAATACAGCTGAAGTAAATATAACAGGCCTGGGTGCTGCCGCAGCTGCTTCCTCCAATGAAGCAGACCCACTCTCCAGACTGGGTGTGTGCTGGTCCATGTGCACTTTTGCACAGTGTAATTTAATAGGCTTCTGTAGAATTGAAATGAAGCAGAGGCCATGGATAGACTCTGCATGAGGTGAGTTTCACCACTCAATCCTTAATGGTAATGGGGCCATTAACTCTGGTACCTGGCTCCATAGGGTCTGTCATGAATGCCCTGTAATAAAGGCTGGATTGTTAATTTCATGCCTTGCCACCTACTGTTTTCTACCTGCTGTGCAAACCCCTCCTTCTTAGCTTGATTTCTCCCTTCTCTGGACTCTTTCTGTTGAAAGAATTAAATGAGAGTTGATTTTTAAACCTTCAGCCCACTTATGAGAAGACTTAAAAAGCCCTTTTTGATTTAATAATTCAATTTTACTCTTGCACAGAGCAAGAGTAAAACCCAGCCAATCTACTGCAAAGCCGTCTCTTGCTTTTCTTGCAAACTGAGCAACTCTTTAACCAGGAAAAGGAATTGGATTAAGTTAACCACTCTGAATAAAATATGGGCTTGCCCCATGATACTCAGTTATTGCAATATTGCTAAGAAACTGAAAAGGTGGCAGCATTAAAAGAGAACTAATGTTTCAGAAGTGCTTATTCTCTCATTTCAGCAGAGGGCAGTGTTTTTCATTTACAAGTCAAGTACTTTGTAGGTATAGGAAAAAAAATATTTCCAGCCATGTCTTTCCTTCTAGCTGTTGCATGTTGCTTTTTTATAGTAGCCCTCAGCAAATTTCCAAACATCTGCATGGAAGGGCTCTGCCAACCTAGTTCTACAAGGTTCTCTGACAGAAACATAATATGAAAAAAAATCCCACCCCATCTCAGATTGCATAGACTGTTGGTTGTGAGCGTTAAACCTAATAATCCAGTGCACTGTATTTTCCCTCTTCTGTAATGCATTCCTCTCTCTCTCTCTCCTCTCTCTCTCTCTCTCTCTCTCTCCTTTTTTCTTGGCTAGCGGTTTAATGTAATGCAGTCTAGACAGTTTTTTTTTCCTGGCCTTCTCAGTGCATAGACTGGTCAGAATCTCTGTACAACATAGATAACAGCTAGAAATCATCAGAGCCCAGTTTTAAAAACACACACACACAAACCCAGGAGGAATTCAGCCGCTGAAAACAAGGTTAAAAATGTGTGCTACTCGTGGTGTTGCCAAATGGAATAAATGTGGAGTCAGGAATAAGGGATTTTTGCTGAAGCAGACACGGATGAGTTTGATCCTAAAGCTGTTTGTATCTAAGTTTATGGGGACTCTGCATCAGCCTCTGTTTGTTCTTCCATAGAGGGATTTTGGTGATCCGTGATCACACATAGTGACTTGCTCCCTGTCTTAAAATACACGAAAATGTGAGCTCTTTGGGCAAGGCCTGTCTTTTATTGTGTTTGTGCAGCACATACCTTGGCCTGGCGGGACCTCTGAGTATCACTGCCATGTTTAATGACAATAATGAAAAGGTGTTTGTTACCCTGGATATTCAGTCAAATCCAAAGGTGACATCACAATCCGGAGAGCTTTAACCATGGGGGAAACCCAGTTCCATTCTGCCGCTTTAGTCTGATGACAACATTCTACATACATTCAGCTTATTTGGGATTTTCTTTTCTAACCCCCTTTCCAAATCCTCTGTCCCCAACTATTTCTGTGCAACAACAGTGCCCCGTTAAGTCACACGCCAGCAGCATCCAGAGTAGGGATATTAAATATCAGTTAATTGAATAATCGATTAACCTCATGAATTCCTATCGATTAGTCACCTATTCTATAGTCCCCGGGGGGCGAGGCTGGCAGATATTGTATTCTGGTTCTCACTCCCGAGGAGGGTGCCAGGTGGGAGCTGGTCTGTGAGGGAAATCAGTTTAAAAACCAGCTCCCCTCGTAGGCCGGTGGCCTGTTGTCCTGTGCTACTGCCTCTGAGATAGAGGCAGCAGTGCGGAGTGGCAGCAGCCTCTGTTGGGGGCAGGGCCTGAGCTTCTGGACCTGGTGCGAGCCGGAACTGAGCCAGGCTGCCTGCCCACCTGGCTCCTAATATACTTTAAATGCAGAGCTGCAGCAGGGGTAGGTCCCGGACCTGTTGCAAGCCAAGACCGAGCCAGTCTCCTGGCCAGCCTGCTAAAAAAATGTACTGGTGGGGTGGGGGGAAGGAAATGAGCATAGTCTATAGCATTAACCTATAAGCTTTTGCTTATCAGTTAATCGGTTAGTGGACTACACTATTACATCCCTAATCCAGAGCCCCAGCATACCACACTGTGCAGCTGGGAACAGTCTCCTTTGCATTACCATTTTCTTTCTTTAGCTTTCATTGCAGACAGGGAAGTTTCACATGCCCAGTATAACCCGAGATGTTTAATCATCTCTGGTACATTGACATCCTCAGGCCCAGAGAGATACTATATATTCTGCTACAACCTGATAATTTTACGGCACAAATATATTGCCACGGACAGAGCTAGTTTGTTCCGACAAGGAGAGAAAGTGGCAGTGATCAATAAAATGTAGGATTTTCAGATGTTGCCTGATAGAGCCGGGGCATGAATAATTCCATGACTCAGCTCAGATTTTCTCCATGGATCTACCCAGTTGTTCTTCCTTTGAAATACAGTTTAAAGAGATGCTAAAGCAAACAGCAATTAGCGGTGATAAAAGGCCTCACCACCGTCTCGTTATTAAACATGTCTATTACATTAGAACTCATGTACCCCAGGTGGCATCTGGCTCCTGTTGTAAGCACTGTATATAAATAAAGACACGCTTACTGCCCCAAAGAGCTTACAGTCACAAGTGTCTTTTCTAGTGCTTCCAGATGCTCCAGTGCCAAGCAAGGATAGTAATAGAGATGTAGCCGTGTTAGTCTGATCTTGCTGAAACAAAAGCGAGGACTATGCAGCACTTTAAAGACTAACAAGATAGTTTATTCCACTAGACAAGAAATCTACTGTACACACTTCTACTCCCTACAAAAAATAAAAGACAATAAACTTTCTAAACTACTCCACACCACAGGATACTACAACAGCAACTACCTCAACCCACCGGATAATATTATTAACCTCTCTAGCTACAAACTCAACCCAGAAGAGGAGTCTGTCTTATCCCGGGGTCTTTCTTTCTGCCCCACCTTCCTCACCAACTGGATTCAATTTTGTGGTGACCTTGAAGCTTTCTTTCGCCGCCTCTGTCTACGAGAATATTTCCAAACTACCAATGAACATCAATCCGACCAACCAGATCCCCCCTATCAACACCAAAAGATTAATAAACCATCTTGTTAGTCTTTAAAATGCTCCATAGTCCTCTCTTTTCTTTAAGCAAGGATAGGTTATAAAGACAGCGATAAGTTTTGGAAATGCCATACACACTCCTGCTTCAGGGTATGAGCCCACTTTTAACCAAGGGGGTCAGGAAGGAACTTTATCCAAGGAGCCGATTATCCTGTAGCAGCTACTGTGGGGGGTTGAGTTTCCTGCCCCATCTTTGGAAGCAGTTGGTGCTGGCCATGGTAGAAGACGGGATGTGCACGAGATGGACCCCTGTGCTCAGCCAGTCTGGCAACTCTCATGTTCCTGTGTTTAATGAGGCAGAACCTGCTTGGGATGTGAATGCCATGCTAAGAGATGGGCTTTCTTAGGTCATGTCCCACGTGGAGTGAAGAATAGACCCTTCGGCACAGCATACTGTGCAGAGAACAGCCCTCCCCTTTGTTCTTCAGCAGTTCGTGGTGACATTCAAATGCAGCCACTGCAGCGCGGTATCTTAGACTGGAGACTTCCCGCCAGCCATTCCCTTCCAGTCTGTGCCATTTATCTGCCTCCCCGTGGCTGACCACCCCCTGCTCTCTGGGCAGTGTCCTCTCGCCCCTTTTGCCTGAGACAGCGAGCGGCAGGCACACCCTGAAATAAGCCATTTGTGTGTGAAGTAAAACTGCTCCGGAATGCCGGGAGCTGCTGGCGTGGGCTGCGGCTTCCTCATTCCCTATATCCTGGCTTGTACTGCTGGGGAAATGAAGTGGGGAAAGGGGTCTTACTCCACATGGGGGCAGGCCAGCACAAAGCTGCAAACACCCTTTAGTTTGGGTTAACTGGTGAGGGCTGGAGCAGCTCCCTGCTTGCCACAGGCAGATGGCTGATTCAGGCCTGTGGGATCCACCATGGACAGGGGCTGCCCAGAGCAGTCCTGCCCCCAGTGAGCCCAAGTGCATCTCAAGCAGGGGCTGCTCAGGTGGGGCTGGACCAGCCCCTGCCTATGGTGGGGGGGCACTTCAACCCCCCCACCCCTTCTTTAATTGGTTAACCAGATAAACATCACGTTTAACCGGTTAACCAATTCAATGAGATTTTACATCCCTATTTAGTTCCTCCTCCAGTCCCAAGGGCTGAAGTCATGGCTAGATCTTGGGTCACGGGTAATTTGACTGCATGTCCATTCTGCTGTCGGAAAGAATGAGACCAGTGCATTCTTGCTGGGTTAAGGTGTTTGTGCTTTAGTTGCAAAAGGCCAGTCTTCCTGGGCAACTGGACCTTTCTATTCTGCTTGCAGGCTCCCTGAATCCCTGAAATTTGCTCCTAAATCCCTGAAATTACCATCAGAATCTGGATCAGAAAAGGATTCAAGTTTTTTTTTTCAGTAGATGCTTTAAGTGTTGCTCATTTGGTTTTGAACATACAGGGAGGTAGTGTTGCCTAATGGATAGGTACTAGACTTTGGCTCAGGAGATGGGGCTTCAATATGTGGCATTGCCCCGAGCGACCTTGCGCATGCTACTGCATGGCTCCATGCCTCAGTTTCCCCATCTGCAAAACTGGGAAAAGGATGCTGACCTCCTTGCTAAAGAGCTTTGAGATCTGCAGAGAAAAAGGTGCTGTGATATAGCATATTAGTCATACGCTATTATATATATTATACTGTAGGCCTTTGTGTCCGAATAGTTCTGAGATGAATTATTACGCATGAAGGATGCACAGTTCACATCTGAGCGCTGTCAGGTTTTAAATGGAACATTGGGATTATGTTAATTCTCCTGGAATCTTTTATCTGGTGCCTGATGCTGGAAGCCTATCCGTTACTGAGCTTTATTAAATTGTTTTCTACCGTCACATGTGAATCAGGGCAGCTGGCAGGGGATGCTCCGCTGGGCCGGGGAGTGGGGGACTCCAACTTGCTGAAGAAGCTAAAAACCACAGGAAGGGAGGGGGCAGAGTCATCCGGAAGGGGCTGGGGAGACTCCGAGCACAGGGCAAATGAGAGGTTTATACAGTTCTGTTCAGAGCCCTGTCAGGTAATGAGGGTATGGGCAAAAGCAGGAGAAGAGAATGTCCCCCCGGTGACCACACAGTTTAAAATAATGAGCTGGAGAGGGCTCCTGTGGGAGCGCTGGATGAAATTGTGAAGCCGTTGGCACAAAGCGTAATTGAGCTAAAGTAAAAGAAAGAAAAGGAGGAAGATACAAGCTGCCGGGCTGCCTGAACAGAGGATCCCAATGAGTGGGAGGTGATGGTGTCGGGCATTAGAAAAGAGCCTACTGTACAGGGATTGCAGAGTTGAAAAGCCCACGGCGAGCTGAGGTGAAGGGGCAGCGCCACTGAGAAAAGCGGCAAGGAGCTTTGCTGCACAGAAAAGCTGGAGAAACCCGGACTCTGTTTCCCAGGGATGATTCGTTCCCTTTATTCCAAGAGCATCAAGGGGCAAAGGCCGGCAGGGACAGCCCCAGGGAATGCTCCTCCCCCACCCCCACCAGCGTATAGATGGTGGGAATGGCTCTGTGCTGGATGGGGGCGAGGGGACGTACACCCATGGGCTGTGTCTAGACTGGCAAGTTTTTCCGGAAAATCAGCCACTTTTTCAGAAAAACTTGCCAGCTGTCTACACTGGCAGCCTGATTTTCTGGAAAAGCAATGACGATCTCATGTAAAATCATCAGTGCTTTTCCGGAAAAACTGTGCTGCTCCCATTCGGACAAAAGTCTTTTTCCGGAACACTGTTCCGGAAAAGGGCCAGTGTAGACAGCACAGTAGTGTTTGCTGCAAAAAAGCCCCGATCGTGAAAATGGTGATCGGGGCTTATTTGCGGAAAACCGCGTCTAGATTGGCCATGGACGCTTTTCCGCAAAAAGTGCTTTTGCGGAAAAGCATCCTGCCACTCTAGATGCTCTTTTCCGAAAACGCTTTTAATGGAAAACTTTTCCGTTAAAAGCATTTCCTGAAAATCATGCCAGTGTAGACGTAGCCATGGTGCTCTGCACTTTGGCTATTCCAATTGTCTAAGTACAACAGCCCCTGGGGCTCCACCAGGCCCAGAATTTGGGAGGTGCAAAGGCAGTTAAAGTTCTTTTAGCCTGAAAGCCTGCTGGGCCGTGTCTCCTCAGAGGCCCTGCTCAGAATGCAGCCCCTGTTCTTGTCTGCACTGACTTAGACAGTGGCAAGCCCTTATCTTCTTTCATTCTGAGATCTAGAGGGGGAGGATTTATTGGCGATTCCCCAAGGAATGTAACCCACCGACTGAGAAGGCCCCACTCACGTGACTCTCTAAATACAGGAACTCCTCACTTAGCATTGTCCTGGAGAACGTTGTTTCAGTTACGTTGCTTATCTATTGGAGCACGTGCCCGTTTAAAGTTGTGCGATGCTTCCTTGTAACGCCTTTGGCTGTCTGCTTTGTCCGTGACTTGCAGGGTTTTGTAGAATAGCAGCCTGTCCTTGTGGGGGATTGGAACCAGGGTGGAACAGCAGCCCCTCATCAGCTCCCCTAAATTCCCTGTAAGGTATGCGGCTGGGCAGCTGCAGTTCAGCTGTCTCTCCCCCACACTGTCCTGCTGCTCCTGCCCTCTGCTTTACAGCCAGAAGCAGCATGTGGAGACATGTGCCCCAAACACCTTGGGTGGGAAGGGCCAGAGACCAGCCAGCAGCCGGTGGGGCCAGAATGTCAACAGAGGGGGGTCTGGCGCAGGCAGCAGGGGTCCAGTGATGTGGGAAGCGGAGCAATGAGGCGCCAGCTTGCTCTGCTCTCCCGGCGCGTTGCTCGGGGGCGGGACCCACGGGAAGTGGAGCGACATGGCTGGGGGAGCAAAGCAAGCTGGGACCATGTTGCTCCACTTCCTCCACCGCTGCCGGTGAGTGCAGAGGGGCCGGACCCCTTGAGCAGGTACCAGACTCCTGGCCCTGCTAGTCTTCCAGGCTGCCTTGCTCGGGTGACGGGCTTGGGGGGAAGAGGTGGGGCAGGAATAGAGGAGGGTTGAGCGGGGATGGAGGAGGGCCACCAATCGCTCCTGCTTGGAGCTACTCCCAGGAGCCCCTCACTCCCTACACCATGTCCACAAAGCAGGGTATCACAGCTACAGAGTCCTGTGTCTGGCCTTCGGGGCCTATTTACAAGGACAATGTACTTGAAGTGGGGCCAGCGTACTTAAAAGGGCAATGCACGTCTCTGCCTCTTTCTCTCTCTCACACACACATGGGTGGTGGGTGAAGGTAGAGTGGGGGAGGCAAACCCCAAACCCCTTCCGCTCCACCCCTTCTGCCAAAGCCCTGCCCCCATGAGAGCCAAGCCACCTTCCCTCCCCCACCCCCCGCACCATGGGAAGGTGGGACAGCATGCTGTGTCCATGTGTGCCACCCCAGCACGGGGAGGGGAGGAGGGCAGTCAGGCACGTGGCCCCCAGCCTCCTTGGCCACGGAGCATGGAGACGACAGGTGGTGTGCAACCCCAGTCCTTCTGGCCCCACAGTACAGGGAGGGAGGAGGGTGCGCGACTGCAGCCTCCTCCGGCCCAGGAGTTCTGGGAGGGACGGCGCTTGAAGGCAGCAATGCTCCGCCCCCAAGCGTTCTGGGGGCAGTGTGGGCGGGGCCAGGCTGGTGACTTGGCAAGGCTGTGCCCTCTCCTGCCTCGCATACCCGCCAGCCATGTGCACACAGTATGTGTGTCTCTGTCCCTCACACACACACACCCCTTCGCATGGTGCAGCTGAGGGGAGAGTGGTGCACTCCAGCCGGAGAGTGTGGGTTCATCATGGTGTTCCGTTTCTGCAGGGACGTGTGTGCAGCCACTGCCCTGTGTGCAATGTGTTTCCACCCTCCGGCCTCAGTCCAGGCTGCCTCTAGACGAAAGTGTGAGGCTATCCTAACAACACGTTAACTCTTGAGACCTCAGCCGAGTGCTAACTCATCATTCAGCAGCAAAACATTCCCCGGGAAATATTCCACCCTCTGACTCCCCAACCTCAACCAAGCTTCGCAGCCCCCCCCCTGCTGTGTGCAGTGCTACATTGTTTAAAATTGTTGAAGACATACACTGTACATGCCTCCTTTTGTCTGCTGAAAAAAATTCCCCGGAACTCCCCTCCCCATTTACATTAACTGTGATGGGGAAATTAAATTTGCTTCATGTTGTTTCACTTACAATAGCACTTACCAAAGCAGCATTAACTGCCACCGTAAGGGCAGAGTGACTGTAACTATATACAGTTCTGAAGGAAACTCAGTGGGGAAGATGCAGGGTTAAAAAATGGAGACCAAAGAGTATTCCCAGACGGTGAGCATTTTAGGGCTTATATGACCCCTAGAATAATTGGGCCCTGGTCCCCCCATCCCTCCAGGGGCATTTGGGCACAAGCGCAGCATCACTAGGTCATAATAGCTCACATGAAGCAATGGAGAAGGAATGCTATGTGAAACCAGAGAGGGCAAGACCAAATGGGCTTCCTGCAGCCTCTCCTTGTTTGTATTCCTAGTGGCTTATGAGGGTCATCTGTATGTAATTCCTTTGTGGGGGAAACAAGATGTCACTGTCTGGCAGCAGTGCAAGATACCCTAGCTCATTAGATCAGGGAAAGAATATAGGCCATTATGCATTACAAACGTATGTCTTCCTTCATGGTCTGACAAACTGGAAGGTTTGTCAAACCAGCTGCCATATTCTCTCCAAAGAGGCAGATGCTTTTCTCGCGAGGTGCATTAATCCCGTTTTATCTCAGTTCGGCTGATTTGGTCTCAGAATGAACACCGGAAATAAAATAAACCAACTCCCCAAATCTCCCCCAAATAAAAATAGGCCTCTTAAAAACGTTATGTGGGGAGCCGCTGTCTCTCTCACCTGCCTGCGCCAGATTTATTCGCCCCAGCACCAAACACGGGATATTTGCATCTTGCACTAATGGGATGAAAAATATTTGTAGAAGTTAATTTATGGCTAGCAAAAAGTGCCAGAGTATTGATGCTGGAGACCCTCTTCACACTCTCCAAATAGGTACAGCTCCCAGAGAAGGGAATGGGTTGGTGCTCTACTTGTGGGCAAGATATTTAAGCTTTATTCGCTTTTCTTCTCTTGTAGCTATTGAGATCCTGATTCAGGAAAACATCCCCATTCTAACTCTGGCGTAACTCACCAGAAATCAATGGGATATATGTACTTTCCTCCTTTCAAGCATTTGTTGAAGTGCTTTCCTGAATCTGGGATTTATATTTCATTTAGCACTATGGGATCTCAGTGCTGACCACCTCTTGGGACATCTATCTGATAGATGCTTGGTGAGACCGATCAGTTGGAATGAGCCTTCAGTCCTGAATACCTGCTTAGACTAAATATAAGAATGTCAGTTTGTGCCAGGATGGCATTTGTGATGTCCAATAAGAACTGGACCAAAACTGTCAATTCATCTTCCATGGAGTATTGGCTGGTCATTGGGTGATCATAACATTTGCTCACTGCGGCATGGTCTTTATCAAAGAGGGGATCTGGAGGTGAAAAGTCCAACCCTCTGACTGAGTCATTCTAAAAACACCGGGGGGAGGGGGGGTGTCTAGACTGGCAAAAACTTGCCAGCTGTCTACACTGGCTGCTTGAATTTGCGCAAGAGCACTGACTTTGTAATGTACAAAATCAGTGCTTCTTGTGCAAATACTTTCACGCTCTAGCTCGGGAAAAAGCCCTCTTGCGCAAGAATACTTGCGCAAGAGGGCCAGTGTAGACAAGGAAGAACTGTTTTGTGCAAAAAAGCCCCGATGGCTAAAATGGCGATCGGGGCTTTCTTGAGCAAAATCGCGTCTAGACTGGCCACGGATGCTTATGCACAAAAGCACTTTTTGCGCAAAAGCATCCGTGCCAATCTAGTCACACTTTTGCGGAAATACTTTTAACGGAAAAACTTTTCCATTAAAAGTATTTCCGCAAAATCATGCCAGTCTAGACGCAGCCCGGTTGTAGTAGAACAAACCCCAAACACTTTTAAAGACCCAAGAGTGAGTGTGAGGAAAGAACAAACATCTGTTATAGACAGTCAAATGGCTGGCTGTCTCTTTCAATGGAGCAGTGAGTCAAATACAGAATAACTCACAAATTTAGCTGACTTATAGTGTCTGTTGGGATTGAGTGTCAGACTTGTTGGTTACTTTTTGCAGTAAATTCAGAATACTCAGACGTAAATTGCTTTAAAATCCGCCCCCTGGTTGTGAAATAGACACTCTCCCTGCTAGATACTGCAGCTGTTTGGATACGTATCTGATGTGATTTTTCCTATGCTTGCAATGGAAGTAGTACATCATAAGCTGAGCTGATTTGCTGGTGAATGGAAAGCATCTTACGAGCACGTGTTCAGCAAAGAATTTCAGAGTAGATTTTCGAAAAGGTGGTGGGCCAGACACTTGTCCTGCAAGTGCATATTGCAAGCGGAAATTTGCACCTGCGTTTTTGCATTTGCAGAAGGAAAATTTGCATCTGCGTTTTTGCATTTGCAAAAGGAATCTCAGGTGTAGAACAGAGTAACTTTAGCTCCACCTGACTTATGTCTCTCCACTGCTCGTGTAAAACTGTACTTGCAAAAAAAGAAAACTGGCCTTTTGAAAATATGGCCCTTAACTCTGCCAGGCAAGGGCAACATGCGCCTTTTTCTGGGGGTATTTGGAAGGGAGCAGTGTTCCCTGTAAGCAGTGTGCTTGTGTGGCTGCTTGGGGAAGATTCAGATGTTGATTAGCAGAGCACCTACAGCTAGCCTTTTTGTTTCCACTGGTGGTGCACATTCATACTTACCTCAGTGCACATGAAAAAATTATTCTACACATGGATGGAAAAAATCCACACCAAGATTGCAAAGATCAGAGGAAACATTGGAAGGGAGATGTAAGTGTTCCCACTGCCAGAAAAAGCTTCCCCTGTAAGTTGTACAGGTGCCATTGTGAAATCCTAAATATCTTTGGTGCAAATCTCATGTGGGCGTAAATTATTCACCTCTTGTACATTCTGTAGAATGACAGGTCGATAATTCCTCCAATGAAAATTAAACCAGATGAAATCTATTCTTGTTTCTAGGATGATTTGTATCTAGTATGTAACTCGAAAGCATTTTGGAAAATGTAACAAGACACTGGAAGAAGTTTTTTGGTTAATATTCTAATATGTATGCAGGTTCCAATTTCTCTGCTGTGGAGTAGGAAGGAATAATTGTCTGCGTGACAGTACAGCCTTAGACATTCCTTTATAGACTCACCCTATGCCTGAGACCCCATCCGGTCTTACGGCATGACTTGTAGAGACAACCGGTGGCATGAGAGTGTTCTGCGTCTATGACCGTTCTGTCCTTCATCTGTTCTGACCTTGGCTGTCCTCCTAAGGCTTTCAACAAAGCAGCTGGCTGGGATAGTGACAGTCATGAACAACTGGATTAAGGTGACCAGAAATGCATCCCACCAATGGCACCCGAGCAGACAACACATAACCGTTGTTTTTCATTCACTGCCGAAATGGGTTAGAACTGGCCCGATTCCTGGTCTGACTGAAGTCAACAGAGATTTTTCCATTGAATTTAATGCGGATGGGATGAGAGCCGAAGGCATGAGTTACTGGTTCTGATTTGCTGAACCATTTGGATCCTCTCTTCCGGATCCGAGCATGGGATGGCCACAATGGATGGTATCAAAGGGGGTCCACCAAGAAAAAAGAACATCCCTGCATTAGATCATTCCTCTCTAAAACATGCCTGTTACTTCAGCCTTTGGTGTCATTTATTCATACAGGTTGAACCTCTCTAGTCCAGCACTCTAGTCTGGCAACATCCGTGGTCCGGCATGATTTGAGTGAGCTGGATGTCTGCTTTTCACGGGCTTGGCCAAGTTTCCCCAACGTTTTCCAAAAGTTTGTTTATAGCCACCGATCCTGGCTCTCAGTGTTCTGCACTGTTATTTCATGCTAATTTACCCCCTAAATGTCTTCTAAGAGCCCAGTAAGCAGTGGAAGTGTGGGTAATTGTGCTAGACAGTATTGACCTCCTGTAGTCTAGCAAATTCTCCAGTTCGGCATCGGTCAGGTCCCAAGGGTGCTGGACTAGAGAGGTTCAACCTGCCCTGTTGTCAGACATTTGCATTCCCAGACTGCTCTCAAAATGCTGCGATTCCCTTTGTTGCTTTTAAAAAAAGCCTTTCGACACCCTTCCAACCCCTCATCCTATGGGAGGCAGAAGCGAGATCATTGCTGACCCATGGGGCCGACGCCTACTGCGAGGCGCAGGGCAGGGTGGTGGGGGTAGCTCTGCACCCCCAGAAGGAGCAGGGCTGAGGGCAGTCAGCCCTTTAGCGCCACCTGGAGTGTGGTACTGGGATCCCCCACCCTGCCAGCCCACAAAGCTGCACACAGCAGCAGTTCAAAATGGTCCGGGGCTCCAGCTGCCACCATTGCCGCAGTAACAGCACCAGCATCCGGGAACTCCACGCCCCTTTCAATGACGGGGCTCCGGGGCAGGTGTCTCCTTCCCCCTCCTATCAGCAGGCCTGTTGCTGACAGTCTAACGATGGCAAGAGGGTGGATGCAGTCAATAGGAGACAGCGGGAAGCTGGAGGGAGACCCTGGACAGAGCTCCCATTGGGGGTGAGCAAGGGAGAGGCTCCTAGACTCTCTTGGCTGGACCCCTTAGTGATAGATCGGCTGGCGGTTTCCTAGCTCAGTTCCACTCAGCCTGCACCCACTGTCTCTGTGTCTCACCTGGGTTTTGCCTTTTTCTCCTCGCTTTGCCGCTGTGCTTGCTGTTCGCTGCCCTCCTCAGTTCCTCCCTGAAGGGCTACCTGCCCCAGGAAGGGGTGGACGGGGGGTGCGGGGGCTGGTGCCCAGTAGATGAATACGTTCTCCTATTCGAGACCTGTGAGAGCTTGAAGCCTCTGAGCCCCCCCCCCCTCCGGCTGCCTCGCAATCCTTCCCAGGAAGCATCCCATGCTCTCCGTTGGCTTCAGTCAGCCCCTCTAAGCAGTGTCTCATTTGCTGCTGGAAGCAGGATAGACTTGGGGGGCAAGGTAGCTTTGTGTGTCCGTGGTGCTGGCCTATACCTGCTGTCTGAGGCTGGGAAATACTGCAGCACAAAGTCCTGACTGGGGACCCCAGGGGTACCTGTGTCACTACGCACCTGCCAGATAAGAACATACGAGCGGCCAGACCAAAGGTCCATTTAGCCCAGTATTCTGCCTGCCAACAGAGGCCAATGACAGGTGCCCCAGAGGGAATGAACAGAACAGGCAATCGTTGAGTGATCCCCCCCGTCACCCATTCCCAGCTTCCGACAAACAGAGGCTAGGGACATCATTCCTACCCATCCTGGCTAATAGCCATTGATGGACCCATCTGCCATGAATTTATCTCTCTCTTTTTTGAATCCCTTTATAATCTTGTCCTTCAAAACATCCTCTGGCAAGGAGTTCCACAGGTTGACTGTGTGTTGTATAAAGAAGTATTTCTTTTTTTTCTTTTAAACGTGCTACCTATTCATTTAATCTTGTGACCCCTAGTTCTTGTGTTAGGGTAAGGAGTAAATAACTTTTCTTTATTCACTTTTTCCACACAAGTCATGATTTTATAGACCCCTGTCATATCACCTTCAAGCTGAAAAGTCTCATTCTTGTCAATCTCATATGGTAGCCATTCCATGCCTCTAATCATCTTTGTTGCCCTTTTCTGAGCTTTTCCCAATGCCAAGATATCTTTCTGGAGATGTAGCGACCACATCTGCATGTAGATACATGCTGCACAATAAAGTTATTCCATTGGCACTCCTCCATTGGTCACACAGGACCAGTGGAGGAAGGTACTTCTGGTTCTTAATACTACAGAGAGATGAAGTGATCTTCATCCAGGGACACCTAGCAAAAATACATAGTGGTTCTCCTTATCAGCTGAGGCTTTTCCTTGAGTGTCTCAGACAGTGACTCCCCTCCCGCCCCCCGAATTGGAAGACCAGCTTTGCTTAGCTCAAAAACTTGTACCTTCCATTAAGAGAAGTTGGTCCTGTAAAAGATATTGCCTCACCTGTCTTCTCTGGGACCAACACAGCTCCAACCACACAAAGGCCTGGTCTGTATTAAGAAGTTAGGTCAACCCAGTTCTGTCTCTGGGGCAACGTCTTTACTTGCCAGAGGATCAACATTCTGGTGATTGATCATCAGGGGTTCGATTTAGCCGATCTAGTAAAGACCTGCTAAATTGAACGCTGAGGGTGCCCCTGGTCGGTAGCTTTGTGTGTACTCCTCGCTGGTATTTTTCGCTGTCACAAGGAGTAAAGGAAGTCAAAGAAAGCGTTGACTTCCCACAGTGGGCTGCCCCAGAAAATCAGTGCAAAGTACCTGGTGTTGTGTATCTTGCATCTGTTTTCTTCACCAGGGTAGACATGGCCTCAGGGAAGCTGTGTAGTTAAGTCAATCTAATGCCTGGTTTAGAGTTGATAGAGGAATTCTTCATAGAATCCTAGGGCTGGAAGAGGCCTCAGAGAGTCATCGAGTCCAGCCCCCTGCCCAAAGCAGGATCAATCCCAACTAAATCATCCCAGCCAGGGCTTTGTTAAGCCAAGACTTAAAAACCTCTAGGGATGGAGATTCCACCACTTCCCTAGGGAACCCAGCCCAGTGCTTCACCACCCTCCTAGGGAAATAGTTTTTCCTAATATCCAACCTAGACCTCCTGCACTGTAACTTGAACCCATTGCTCCTTGTTCTGCCATCCGTCACTACTGAGAACAGCCTCTCTCCATCCTCTTTGGACCCTCCCTTCAGGAAGTTGAAGGCTGCTCTCAAATCCCCCCTCACTAACCTAGCAACTGCCCCTTACGGAGGTAGATTTCCCATGCTGGTTGGCTATCTCATTGTAATGGTGCCGCTGTTGCATTTCAAGTGCGGACAAGCCCCGAGACAGATTTGTAATATTTTTCTCTCTGTTTTTTTAAAAAACACCAACACTGGATTCTTAGTGTAGACAATGATATATTGAATAATCAATTTCCTTATCTACCTAATACTTTGAAGCAATCCATCAGTGTCAGATAATCAATCTAGCCTGTGAAAGTGTGTGCGTGTGTTTGTCCTGTGTGTCTCGGTGCATCTTTGTCAGGGCAAACGAAGTTTTCATTTTCAAGTTATTCCTTTTTTCTCCCCTAAGGGTTTTGTTTATGGTGCATAAAGGAACATCATGATGTTATATTACGCCTTACAAGTTTTACAGGGCAGGAGAGGTTTATGCGGTATGAATTTAAAGGGCAATGCTATACTGCAAAGGGCAGCGAGACATTCTTAAGCACAGAAGGATACACAGGAAGGTATGGAGATAAATCTAGGCAGATCACCATTGCCAGGTGTCATTCCTGGTTACGGAGAGAGGAGACATTTGGTGTAACTCATGCTCCAGGTCACTCACTCGCATTATCTGAATCTGCTTTGCTTTCTGGGCCAATTATATTTTTCTCTGCCTGATCTACGTCCTCTGCCCTGGCATCTTATCCTGTTCTCCAGAGGGTCTGCCATGCTCAGCGTGCATAGAATTCAGCCCTGTGCAGACCGGTGACCACAATGCTGCACCACTTAAGGCAGGGGTGGGAAATAATTTTTGAAGGGGGGGCACTTCGTGGATTTCAGAAGTGGTCGCGGGCTGCCCGGGAAGGGGTGGGGTGTCAGGCAGAAGGGGTGGGGCCAGGAGACTTTGAGTGCTCTCCAGCCCACAGACCCTGATTAGCACATGAAATCTTTGCTCTTGTACTGCTGGGGTGCCCGGTGCATAGAGAGAACCACCAGCTGTTCTGCACATCCTAGTGGTTTGAGGAGACTGCCTGTGCTCCCTCTGCCCCGAGGCCAGTCAGGGGCACACACACACCCAGGAAGGAAGGAAGAAAGAGCAGCAGCATCGGCAGGTGGGGGAGAGGTAGAAGGGAGACTTTCCCCTTAGTTTGGGAGGCTGGGTAGGGCCTGCAGGGGCAGCAGACATAGTCTCTGGCTTTCCCACCCTGCCCCAGGCTCATGGTTCCCTCTGGTGCCATGTGCACCTGGTGGTGGGGGGGGACTTCACATGCTCCTCCCACCCACATGCCAATCAGGGTTGGGGGCAGGGGAGCTCATGAAATCTCTTGCTCCCCACCTCTCCCTGCCAGGGGTGCATGGTTCCTTCCTGGCAGGGCCTTTCTGGCCATCCCTGATTTAGCGGGTATCCAGGTGTTATCTGAGCCTGTGTATTGCATGCAGTGGACTGACCTGTTTCTTCAGCTGGAAGGGCCTCCTTGGACTGTCAGGGTGGTTAAACACTGGAATAAGTTGCCTAGGGAGGTTGTGGAATCTCCGTCACTGGAGATATTTCAGAGCAGGCTAGACAGACATCTATCAGGGATGATGTAGATGGTGCTTGGTCCTGCCTTGAGGGCAGGGGAGTGGATTCAATGACCTCTCGAGGTCCCTTCCAGTTCTAGTGTTCTATGATTCTAAGACAGCCTGGTCCCCATGTCTGCAGAAAAGGGGGTTAGGAGAATGAACCTTGGAAGAAGGCTAAAAGAGAGAAGCTTGCAGAGAACGAGGGGCGGGGCAATACTGAGGGGTGGATCTGATCAGAGTGGAGAGGGGATGCAAATTCTCCTCACGTTCAAGGCTGCCTGCAGCTGGGATCCTACTTTAGGTCTATTAGAAGCCTCCCTGGAGCCTGGGGTTGGATTGAGGCTGCTATGTTGCTGGAGGCCCATCACTGATTTCTTCCTGCTATGGGAGCTGGCTGAGCAGCCATGGATTTGCAGTCGTGACACATTCACTAGTCATTGCACATGAACCAGATTCCGTATGGCGAGAGGGTACTCGGCTGTGTGCGTGGCTGTGCACAGAGCCAGCCTGATCTATGCAGTGCACTGAACACTATTCTACATGCATGGGGACTCCTTTCTCATTCCCCCTCTGCATTTCAGCTGGTAGGATCCTTGGGCAAAGCACTTAATATCCCTTGACTCTCCATTGCTCTACTAACAAAACAGGATTACTGCTCACAAGAGGGCTTGATTCTTTATTTGCACAATTGTGGGGCCTGGCTGAAGATAGTAAGAGACTGTCCCTGCCCCCAAAAGAGTCGAAATAGGCAAGACAGAGGAAAGGACTCATCCAAGGTCGCATGGTAGGTCAGAGCCAGCAGCTACTACACTGAGAAATTGCCTCTCCCATTGAGCTCCTTGGAGGATGAACTCCAATTCATCCAGTGCCTTAAAGAATACACCGCGCTATATAACTGCGAAGAATGACGGGTGCCGCATTATATTTATTTTTGCCAAATGCGATTGCAAACACTCTTATTTCTTGTCAGAACTTGATTAAAACTTAAAAGTAGGAGCTCGTGGCAGAGCAAAACTGCCTGCAGCAGATTGGACCCATCTAGGGGATGTGTATTTTGTTCTCTTCTGTGCCTTTTCCTCCCCCCCCCCAAAAAAAAACCCAGCAGATCTGCTGCGTTTTAATTTTCCAACGTCCTCAGGCAGAGGGACAAACAATTATTCATTTTTTCACGCCCCTAATTAAAAGCAGCACCCGGGAGACAGCGCTCTGCTTCGAGGGGACACGGCAGGTAGAATTCTGTGGAGTCCCAAAGAACAGCTCTTTCTGAGCCTAGGCAGAGTTTTTGGGTGAAATACAGGCCAGTTGAGAAACGTCCCCTTGACTTCCAAGAGGGAAGGGGAAGATACCTTTTACCTTAGGTATTCACAAAGCCTCCATTACCACAGTAGCGGAGTCCTTCACAGCAGCCCTCGGGAAGCGGGGCAGTGTTGCTGTTCCATTGTACAGATGGGGAACTGAGTCATGGAGAAACTGAGCCAGATTTACAAAGGTATTCAGGCACCTGAAGGTTGGACTCAATGGGGCGTAAGCTGCTTAGGGGCTTGTGCCATCCCACTAGACCCCTGTCTGCATCATTAGGCCCCAGAATACCTTTGTACGTCTTGCCTTACATGTCTTGCCCAGCATCCCCCAGGAAGAGGAGACCTAGGCTAGCACTCTAAGCCGGTAGTGGCAAATACCGGCCTGAAGGCCAGATCCAGTTCACCAGGATTAGCCCCTGGACAGGTGCTGCCATTATATTTACCTGCACCTCCAAAGTTACAGACAATTGCACCTTCCATTGGCTGCAGATCGCCATTCCCAGCCAATGAGAGTCCCAGGAAATGGTATCCCGGTCGGGTGAACCCTAACCATGATGAACTGCCGCTGTCTTATTGCCCACCCCTGCTCTAACTACTGCACCATTACTCCGCTCCCCATGTTAGTGCTGCAGAGGGGTTGGGTGCTCTGTGAAACTCTGCGCCTTCCCTTGCTGGCTGGCCCGAGAGCAGCGAGGTAATTGCAGAGGCATAGTCCTGAACGCAGGAGTGTTACTGACACAGGGTCGTTGCTGAAGAAAGTATCCCCGTGCAACAGAGGATGCGAGTCCATGAATCCCACTTTGTCTTTTAAGAAGGGAGAACACTCTGTACGCTATTTCCTGAGTCTCCCTCCGGCTCGTGCGCAAACATACCCCGCGCAAAACCCCTCGCAGCACAGCAAGCTGAACGCACCAGGGACGCAGGTGGAAAATGAGAAATTGAGAGTCTCCAGGAATCCTGCAGGCCTGCTCAGATGTGTATAGCATGAAGATTGCTGAAGCTCTGTGTTCATTGCTCTAATGCTCCCACACTCACCCTCCAGCCAAGGCTACATGGGACAGTAATATAACGAAGTTGGGAGCTCTGGCCAACCCAATGCTTGGTAAAGACTTTGCGGTTTTGCCCACTTGTCTCATAAAGCGCTGCAAATGGATGATGGGTTGGATGAGCTGACCTAGGAATGTAAAATCCCGTTTAACTGATTCCATGTAGACCATGTCTACACTACGAGTTTTTTTCGGCAGGCATAAGGATCTTGCGCAAAATGGGGTTTTTGCACAATCCCTTCACCCCCGTCCACACTGCTTCTTTTTGCGCAAAAACCCCTTGTGCAAAAAGAAAGGGCAGAAAATATGCGAATGAAGTTGTGACTCATGCTAATGAGTCCCTCATTAGCATATTTTTTGCCAAAAAACCTTGTAGCATAGATGTAGCCATAGGGTTTAACCAGTTCACCCATTAAAGGGAGGGGTAGGCAGGGGGGCTGCTCCTGGAGGTTCTGCTGCTTCTGGGAGCTGGCAGCCCCACGCTGGGGTCAAGTGGGACAGGAACAGCCCTCTGCCCATAGCTGGCTGTGGGTGGGAGGCTGCTCCCAGGTACCAGTTACCGTTACCCAGTAAGCATCACCCGATAAGGGTAATGGTTACCAGGTAACCAGTTAACTCGTTACCTGTTCACATCCCTGCTCTGAACGGGGCTGCTCCTGTTCCCAGTATACTTCTGTAGGTTTCAAAACACAAGCCCGCTGGAGGAAAGGGGCAAGACGGCTTCTTGCCTCGACACTACCCCCAAGTCTAGAAGTAGCACATCACTGCTGGGGAACACAGAACAAGGGGATCCAACATGGTTTCCGGTGGGTTCTCAGTCCAAGGAGGAGGAGATTGGAGATGGTTAGCATTGTGGAAGCAGTGCACAGGGACACAAATGAATCTGACATCAGCTGGCCTGGGGGTAGAGTTGGTTTAGGAATGTGGCAGGAACACTGCCTGCTTGCGTGAGTTCTGCTCTCACATGCTTGAAGGCACGCCAGGTGGATTTAATGAGCCAAGTGGGCCACGCTTCAGATTTATATTTAAAGGACTTCGCTTTGTATAGAGCCCCCTTGCACCTGGCTAAGACATGACAATTGTATTCTGGTTGGGGAGCAGAGACTAACATCTCTCAAGTCACCAGCAGCACTTCCTGCTGCTCCAGTGCGTTGTTATCACGTACGCTGTTTGAGGCAGGGACCATCTCCGTGTCAAGTGTCTATAGAGCACCCAACAGAGGGCAACCCAGTCTATGCCTGGAGTGCCTAGAAACTGCCACAAGAGAAATAAAATTAATAATTTTTTTTTGCAGCTTTTGCAGCCTCTCCTCCTGCTATGAGGTTCCCTTGAAAGGCATTGCAGGGCTGCACTGCAGGGGTTTTCAAACTTTTTTTTTCTCGTGACCCCGTTGAAGAAAATTGTTGATGCTGGTGAGCCGGCGTGCAGGCTGAGGATGAGAGCTTTACGGTGTAGGAGGGGGCTTCAGCTTTGTGGGGGGTCAGGGCTGGGGCAGGAGGGGCTACCCTCAAGTGGTTCCCAGTTAGCGGTGCAGCGGGGGTGCTAAGGCTGCTTCTTGCCTCTCCTGTCAACGCAGATCATGCTGCGCCCCAGAAGCAGCCAGAAAAAGGTTCCCAGTCAATGGGAGTGTGGAGCTAGTGATTGGGATAGAGGCAGTGCGCAGAGCCCTGTGCGCTCCCTCCCCCCACACGTAGGAGCTGGGCTTGCTGCTGGCTGCTTGTGAGGCAAAGTGCAGTCTGTGGTGCCAGGACAGGCAGGGAGCTGCCTTAGTGCCCCCACTGGTCACCTGATCCCCCACAGGAACAAGACCCAGTCCCCGACATTCCACCACCGAGGATTGGGTCGCAACCCTAAGTTTGAAAACCCCTGGTGTAGTATATATAATGCAAGTCAAATCTGCTCTCTACAGGCAGCAATGTTTTTGCTCTTTATATTAATTCTTCAGATCTGTTAAAGATGTTACCTGTTCTTAGAAATGGAAGATTTCTGAATGATGTGTTGGCTGCATATGGCATCTCTCGGTCTCTCTTGCATGCACACACAGACAGCTAGAGACAGTCAATATCCTCAAAGACCCATTTGTGTCTCACAGGGAAAGCAGATACCATTTTAACTCCCTCTGCCACATTTTTCTGTATTTCCCTTCCAACAAAATTTATTTCTGTAAGACCCAATCCTGCTCTGCTTAGTTTAACAGACCTCCAAATGGGATCAGTAGGCATTTTGCTTGAGGAAGGCTCCAAGATTTAGCTCATACAGATTTGAATGAAATAGGAAGTTTTGTTGGAATAGTTCTGTACTTATCTGTCACCTGAAGCAGAATTCTCTTCTTGTGACATCATAATTGATTGCAATGGAAAGGATGTGTCAGATTCACCCCCAGGCAAACATAAAATCTAAGAACCTCTTTTAGTACCAGGTAAACACCCACATTAAGATTTATCACTGAACAGTTCTGGAAACCTTCTTCTGTAGCTGCGATTCAGTGAGATTTGAACTCACAACCCCTGATTTACAAGGCCAATTTACTAGCCCCCCTGAGGTATGAGCCCAGACATATAGTCCTTTTGCTGGCCCCTCTGCTTGTGATTCATGTCATCCGACCAGGGGGATGAAGATCTCAGACAAAGATGTAGCTGATGAACTGTCAGATCTCCCTTGACCTTTAAATGAAGGTTTGTCATCTCACCATTCCTCTCTCCTCCCTGGAATTCTTTCCCATTAGGCAGCATTGGCTTTGTACCCCCCACCCCAGTTATTTATATGCTGTTTGGTTGATTAGTTAAAATAGTCTCAATATTTGCTTCCTTTTTAAATATTAATAAAATATTGGTTACCTGAGTTTTAAGCTGAGGAACTTGAAGTACAGGTTAAACCTCTCTAGTCCAGCACCCTCGGGACCTGACAGGTGCCGATCCAGAGAATTTGCCTAACCACAGAAGGTCAATATTGCAGTGAGCTGGTCTCTTTTTATTTTTATTTCTCTGAGACTTCTTAATAATGTATGACTTTACTGGTATGCTCTATATAAGCCTATGCTTGGCAAAAGCTTATCAGCTCTCTTCATAACAAAGTGTTTGTGTTGTTTCACAGTTTTACTGTACTGATACAAGGAAATAATTAGATAAAGCATAAACCCCACATTTACACTTAGTGGCATTACCAGCACTTCCATTGCTTGCTGGGCTTTTAGAAGCCATTTAGGGGTAAATTACAGCTAAACAACAGCACAGAACACTGAGAGCCAGGACTTGTGGGTGTAAACAAAGTTTATGGGATCACGGGAAACTTGGACACAACCATGAGAAGTGGACATTTGACTAAATAAAATCATGCCGGTCCACCGATGTTGCCGGACCACAGAATGCTAAACTAGAGAGGCTCATCCTGGATTTTCTTTTCTGCGGTGCTATTTTACATTTTGAGTACTGAGGTGTCTAGGGCTGCTTCTGTTTCTCCCAATTAGAGGGAGAGCAATAGTATACTCAAATCTGTAACCCAACCCAATTTGCATATCATTATCCATTATGCTTCCATTATGAATTCACATTTAATTTTAGTACTTTTTGGAGGCAATTGTAACCTAATTAATTTTCTCTCTCTCTTTCTCCAAGAATCTGACACTTTCCCCCTCCCTCTTCTTGCCTGAGACAACAGCTGAGCCACACAAATGAGCCACAGGAAAGCCACACGACAGTTGTTGGGATTTAAGCTTTGGCAGCTGTGGTTTGCCATTTACTCTTGCTTAAATATTAGCCTCACTTTGCTTCCACTCTAATTCCCCGAATGCCACCCATTCAAATCGCCATTTTGCAAATTACCCAAACGCTATTCATCATCCTTGCATCTCAAAATAGAGAGAAGAAATTAATACAGCTTAAGTCTTGGACCAGCTCTCCTTTTTCCTGTTGAAAGAACAAATTGGAGCTGCGTGCTTCCTTAGCAGCTGGTCAAGATGTTTGCTCATAGACTCAGGGCAAACAGAATAGGCTGAGAATAGCGACGTTGAGATCACTATTCACAGTTGCTCTCCTCAAAAGACTAGCCAACTCACATGGACAAAAACTGGACTGCTGATTGCACGGCCAGTGATCTTTCCTTGCACTTGCAGCATTGGGGAAACAATGAAGTTGACAATGCAAGATGTCTGAGGTCATTTTTCTTTGGGAAATCACTAACACAAAGCACAATAATCCTGCCAGCAATGGCTTGAATCTCTCTCCCAGCCTGTTCCCCAGAGCACTGGTTTGGCTAAGCATTAGACTGGTCAGCACCTTGGACAGCGGTGAACCACTATCCTTCAATTGCCCTGGTGATGGCTGGCCTTCCATTTGCTCTGCTCTAGGTGCTCTCACTGTGCATAGTCCTACTTCTATGGATGCATTATATGCCCCAAAACTGTTAATGCAGATGCATGAAGATTTTCACAGAACCCTTGTTAATCACCCTTTCTGCACTGACATAATGCACTCTGGTAAGTTACCCACTTTGCACGAGTGCACCACACTCTAGTAAGTTACTGATTTTGCACTAGTGCAGCATATCCATGTTAGAGGTTTGGCCTAGTGTAGCTCCATCAAGGGAGGAAGAGCAGACAAGCCCTTTTTCTCGTGGGTGGGGTCAGGGGCTGAGCTGGAGTGGGAGTAGCCAGGCCCTTTACCTGAGTGAATGGTCAGGCATGAACTCTAAGAATATTTGCTTAATAAGTCGCTTGGGAAACCTGCCTCAGTTGGAGTATTGTGTCCAGTTCTGGGCACCACATTTCAAGAAAGATGTGGAGAAATTGGAGAGGATCCAGAGAAGAGCAACAAAACTGATTAACGGTCTAGAAAACATGACCTAGGAGGGAAGACTGAAAGAACTGGGTGTGTTTAGTTTGGGAAAGAAAAGAGCAGACTGAGAGGGGACATGATAGCAGCTTTCAAGTAACTAAAAGGGTGTTAGAAGGAGGAGAAAGAAAAAAATGTTCCCCTTAACCTCTAAGAATAGAACAAGGAGAAATGGGCTTAAATTGCAGCAAAGGAGGTTTAGGTTGGATTTTAGGAAAAACTTCCTGTCAGGGTGGCTAAGGTGAATAAGTTGCCTAGAGAGGTTGTGGAATCTTCATCACTGAAAATATTTAAGGTTAGATAAATATCTATCAGGGCTGGTCTAGATGGTACTGGGTACTGCCATGAGGGCAGGGGACTGGATTTGATGCCCTCTCGAGATCCCTTCCAGTTCTAGTATTCTATGATTTTATGTCTCAGGGGGGCTGAAAGGCATGGTTGATTCACTGGGCTATACCTACAACATTAGTTTATTTTGCTAGTTTTCAGTGGTAATATTCCTAGCAAATATGCCTTTCTTTTTTACCTTAATACAAGTTTAAAGAGGGCAGTGTTCTTTCTTGAGAGGCTGTAGTCCTTTGTAGGGCAAAGTTGCTATTGTGTCTGAAATGGCCAGAGATCTTTGCTATTTATAGACAAATTAATTATCACCAAACCCTCCTTCTCTCTGGCTTTTCTGCACATCCCCTCCCCTCTAGCTGGTGCTGGGAAGCAAAGCAGATAGTGGTTTTCCTTGTATTTTAAAGAACTAAAAAAAAAAAATTCTGTTTGGATGAGACTACTTATTTTAAAACAATGCCGGATTGGTTACATAGCAAAAATATCCCTAACTCCTTCTCAGATAGCTTCTTCTTGGGTAGTTTCCGCCTCCACCCTAGCAGTTTGACCATCTATATTTAGTGTTTGCCCACTGACTACATTATTAAGGTCACTTAGTATGACTTGATGACTTTTTGTGCAGTGCAAGTGTTGGTGGGAAATTTATTTCCATATGAATAATGAATGTTTATGCCAACAGGACTGTAATTCATAAATTGTTATGACAGCTGCATTTTGAAAGGAAACACAGAGAAACCAGCATAATACACTTTGCCATCAAGGGAGTGGACTTGGGAGTCTTGGAAAAATGTCTTGCCCAAGGATTATTTATGAATATCACAGCACATTGTCGTTTTCCATTTTTATTGGTTGCAAATTACTTATAAACTCACTAGGGAACTAACGATTTTTCCTCCGCAGCTCATGCTACTCGAGAGTTGTTGGTTTTTTTAAAACATTTTTATGGATGATATAAACCATCCCTGTTTAATTTATAATAGCAATAATTACTTCTAAATCAGTCATTATCATGGAGAACAATCAGTGTGTTAAAGGGTTAACAACTCGGGGCTTTCAATTGATAAAAACTGGACATTAGCAATGATTCATTTCCAAGGGATATGAGCTGGGGGCGTGTGTGCAGTTTTTCTTTAAGCTGCAATAACCGCTGCTTACTGAATCCAATGGAGGACTCTGATTATTCATGTTCCTGAACACTTTCTCATTAATTTTACAGCATAACTGGATGCTGCGGGGTCAGATTCCTGAGTGTCTTTACTAGCATTGCTTGCCTAATAATACAGCTGAGTCGATTCACTGGGCTGATATATGTTCTTAATGAAGGAATAGAAGGAACATTGGGAAGTCCAGCAATGGGTTTGTCTCTGCCTGGCTTTGGAATGTGATAAGTCTTGTCACTGTGTTCTTGTCAGCTCAAGAATGAACCTAAATGTATCACATTTTTTTTCGTGGATGATTCATTTGGCTGAACCTTTGGGACCCAGCCCTTTGGATGGAGCTCTGAAGAGAGTCACCCTGCAGAGGTGCTGAGAACCCAAAGAATGGCAAGGAAATAATGACCTATGATTAGAAGGGAGCATGGACAGGATGAGGGTTGGGCATGAGGTTAAGATGCTAGACTGAGATTCAGATGATCTTACTAAAGGTCAAGGTGGTCTACTTCTGAATCCCCATGCCACCCTAGGCAAGTCCTCTCTTCTCTTTCCCTGTCCATACTATGAGCATAGCAACCCTTTTATTCTTCCTACTCTTTGTCTGTCTGATCTGTATAGACTAAGGCTAGGTCTGCACTAGGGGGCAAAGTTGAACTAAGACACACAACTCCAGCGGCGTGAGTAATATAGTTGGATTCAACATACCTTAGCTTGACTTACCCTGGTGTTCTCACTGCTGGGGATCAACAGGAGAAACTCTCCTGTTGACTCCGCTTACTCCTCGTGACCTAATGGAGTACCGTAGTCAACAGTAGCATGATCAGTGGTTGATTTAGTATGTCCTTACTAGACCCGCTAAATCGATCCCTGAGTTATCAATCTCCCAGTAACTGCAGACAAGGCCTGAGAGGTCTGGGGAAGAACAGTCTCTTGCTATGTAACTGAGCAATTCCTAGCACAAGGAGGGCTCGAAATGCTGTTGTAATATAAATGAACCATAATTAGGAAAGACAAAACTGGAGTCTGCATACAGAAAGTGTGTGAAAAGGCTGCCTGAAGCAGCCCTGGATTCAAGAGCTCATCTGGCTTTTCCTAATCGCTCCCTTTTGGCGGCACGGCTCCGGCGCTCCCTCCTGGGCTGGAATGGGAGCGAGTCTGACGAGCAAAATAGCTCAGGGTGAGCTCCCTGCAAAGTGTCACATTTACTGTAGTTCTGTAAATTGACTGTTCCATTCCATTGTAGAGGGGCAACATGGTGGCAACCTCACAGGCATAATTACGCATGTCGCAGACAAATACAAGTTAATAATAGAATGGCCCTTGAAATTACCTGTGGATCTTTTCAGACAGGAGAGAGGGCATGTGAATGCTGGGCGGTACCATTTAGGAAGAGTCACTGAGATGCTCATGCTAGAATTTAAAAGGCTTTTAGTCTCTGCTTTCCCTTCCAGCAAGAACTATTCTCCTCCCACCCCGTTTGAATTGCCTTGATTCTTGGAATGGATTCCAGTCCCAGGGCATGACTCCTACACAGACACAGCTCACTTGGGTCTGTCAGTGCTCCTCTGACGGTAGCCCTCGGATCGGCGTATGCACCATGCCATTTGTCTGTGTCTGATCCACAGAGCAAGTGAGTCTGTTCCAACCCCAGCAAGGCAGCCCAGCTCACGTGATACAGACCAGGCTTTTCAGCTGCCATTCAGCGGCCCCGGCTTCTGGTTCAGTTCCTGCTGCCCCAGAAATGTGTCCTCTGATGAAAGCGCTATGTCTTGAATAGCTAGTTGCCTGCTCTCTGCTGCCCAGGGAGGATGGCATGTGAATTGCAGCCAGGAATGAGGACTTGGAAGCTTTGCCAGATCATTGCCTTTGTCACAGCTCTGCTTGCAAGGTATCACAGACGCCCCTTCCCTCCTGTCTGTTTGGGAATCTCTGCCCAGAATTCCTCCAGCTCTGGGGTGGGCAATAACTTTTGATGGGGGGGGCACTCCAAGAATTTGGTAAGTGGTCACGGGCCATCTTTGATATGGATGGAGGAGGTGTGGGTTCTGGGATGGAGGTTGGATGCAGCAGGGTACTTGGGGGGAAGGGACTAGGGTACAGGATGGGGTATGGGATCTGAGAGGGAGTTTGGTTAGAGGAGGGGCTTGTGACCTAGGGCAGGAGAGGGTTGTGACCCGCGGTGGAGGATTGGGGGAAGGATCTGGGAGGGGGTCTGAGTGCAGGAGGGGCAGCAGAGGGTTTGGTTTATGTGGGGGTAGGAGCAAAAGTTGGGGGACAGAGGGTTAGGGGGAGGGAGGAGCTGGGGTACCAGAGGCAAGATCTATCTGGGAGATGTTTACCTGGGCAACTCCTGGCCAGCAGTCCAGAAGGTTCCTCACTTCCCATGCCCTGGCAGGCTGCTTTGAGCAGCCAGCTGCAGGGCTATATGCATCTGTGAACAGCTGTGAGCCTGAGAGGAGGGAGAGAGGGAGCTACTGTATATTTTATGCCCTACCTGTTCTCCAGACATGCAGTTCCCACTCGCCAGAAACCAGCTGATGGGAACTGCAAGATTGTGCTGGGACAGGGGCTACCTGCAAAACCTCTCTCCTCCCTCCCCCGGGGCTCACAGCTGTTCACAGAGAAGCAGGGCCTCACAGACAGTTTTTCGGAGCAGCGTGCGGGGGCGGGGCAGGCAGGGAGCCTGACTGAGGCTCCCGCTGAGCCCCTGGGCCAGATCCAGCAGCTTGGTGGGCCGGATCCAGCTTGTGGGCCGTATTTTGCCTGGCCCTGCTCTAGCGCATGCACACGCACATCAATTCCTCATTCCATTGCCTTCAGCTCGCCTGGCATAGGAGGAGCAGGGGGTGGGTGGCTGGGGAGAGAATTTCACACCCAGAACCCTGGGCATCACACCTTTGTTTCATGACTCTGAATGTTCGGACCAACTCTAGTTCTATAATGGCTGCTCCTGAGTCTGCAAAGGGCCCCGCCCTTCCAGTGACTTCTCCCACCTATCTCGACCCCACCCTGGGCAGGAGAAGGAGGTGCAGGCCCATGGGAGCCCAGTGATGTGTCCTGCACATGCTCTTTCCTTCGTGGACTGCGAGCAGCTGGACTCAGAAGGGTCCTTAGCAAAACCTCCCCAGTTGGCTTGCCCCATGCAGAGCCCTCTCCCTGTTTTCCTCTGCGAGCTCTGCCCATCCTGGGGTATGTCTACACTACCACCCTAGTTCGAACTAGGGTGGTAATGTAGGCATACCGCACTTGCAAATGAAGCCCGGGACTTGAATTTCCCGGGCTTCATTTGCATAAGCCGGCCGGCGCCATTTTTAAATGCCGGCTCGTTCGAACCCCGTGCCGCGCGACTACACGCGGCACGGGCTAGATAGTTCGAACTAGCAAGCCATTCCGAACTATCTGTACACCTCGTGGAATGGCTTGCTAGTTCGAACTACCTAGTTTGTGCCGCGTGTAGCCGCGCGGCACGGGGTTCGAACGAGCGGGGATTTAAAAATGGCGGAGCCCCGCTTATGCAAATGAAGCCCGGGAAATTCAAATCCCAGGCTTCATTTGCAAGTGCGGTATGCCTACATTACCCCGCTAGTTCGAACTAGGGTGGTAGTGTAGACATACTCCCGGAGATGTAGGTTTCCGGGGAGTGAGTGCAGCCAGCCAGCCTTGCACCACCAGTGGGGGTGGGCAGTCTCCAGGGCACAACGACCATGCTTTGGAATGAGACCCGGGTTTCAGTCAACAGCAGGCAGCTTAGACGGACCTTAGCAGAAAGGTTAAGTGGTTCCTAAATTATTCATCGTCATGGTTACCAGCCTCCATTCTGCTTGTTGTTCTCCAAGTTCCACCTTGCAAACCCCCTCCTTTCGCTGAGATGCTGCCGAGAGATCCCCAGCCTGATGGCAGCCCAGCTAATCCCTGCTCTTCGTGGGCGCGTGGGCTCCTTTCTGGTGGTTTGGTGACGGCAGGAGACACATGCTTCTAAGTCAGGGCTGAGCAATCATTTTTGCAAGGAGGCCACTTTATGAATTGTGGATAGTGGTCGTGGGGTGGCTCTGCCCCCCAAAAGGGCTTTTGCACAAAAACTTGCTAGCTGTTTACACTGCCTGCTTGAATTTGCGCAAGAACACTGACTTTTTAATGTACAAAATCAGTACTTCTTGCACAAATACTTTGACGCTCCTGCTCGGGAAAAAGCCCTCTTGCACAAGAGGGCCAGTGTAGACAGGCACCTTAATTTTTTGCACAAGAAAGCCCGATGGCTAAAAAGGCCATCGGAGCTTTCTTGCGCAAAATCACGTCTATACTGGCCATGAATGCTTTTGCGCAAAAGCACTTTTTGCGCAAAAGCATCCATGCCAATCTAGACACTCTTTTGCAGAAATACTTTTAATGGAAAAACTTTTCCGTTAAAAGTATTTCTGCAAAATCATGCCAGTGTAGACGCAGCCTGAGTTTATACCCTGAAACACTTCCAACTCCAGGCATTTTGAGAATCAAACACCTTACATATACTTAACTGCATATTTAATTTCGATTTTTCAACAGTATTTATTGACATGGAATAACTATCTACTAGATGCAGGGCTATAAAACCTTAAAAATATGCTCCTAGTAATCCCTTGGTATTTAACCAACGTACAATAGTGTGCCCTATTACATCCCAATTAAATCCCTATTTGAGACACTTCATTCTAAAGGTGACTATACTAAACTCCAGAGCAGTTGCCTTTCAAGTCAGATTCCCATGATCTGTCTCTTCCTGGCTGCACATTTGTTACTATCATACTGAAGCAGCACATATCTAATATATTTTTGCATTACAGCTGGGTTTTTAATCAGGGCTTTGGGCTTTTGTCTTGTGATATTACAAGGAGATTTTCTTCCAGTTGACACCGCTCTGGCTTATCTGATGAGAACGTGTTTCTTGCAAATATGTGCCCAGCAGTAAGCTATGCAGGCCCCAGGTTATGGTTCAGTGAGGAACTGAGCATGGAGAGGGTGACCTGCAGTGTTCTGTATGAGTTGAGCGCTTGGGCGGCGACTTAGGAGACCCAGCTGATTAGCAGAGTGCCGATAGCTCCCACAGCCAGCAGCATGTGTTTATACTGGTGGTGCACATTGACACGTCTTGGTGCACATAACAACATTTATTCTGCACACAGATAAAAAAAATTAGAGGGAAGATTGGTGGCTGGAGGTGCTTTCTGCTATTTTACACCTTCCAAATGCTAGAGATCACCAGGATGCTTAGCAGAAATTGGTATTTGATTGGGTTAAGGTTGTTCAGCGCCCCTGCGGTGCTGAGGCTCTGATCGGAGGGCAAGTAAGGCTGTTTCCCAAAAGGGGTCTCTCACCACCTGTGCAGCCCTTTGCTGGGTGCAAAGGGGCCACAGGAGAGATTGGAATTAGGGACAAAATATTGCACGTTAAATGGGAGAGCTGTGAAAATACTGACCACCTCCCCCCATCTCCCTCTTCAATCTTGGCTTCTGGGCAGCATTCCATATAGATCACTCTTCCAATTCGTAATTATAAGACTGGAGTGTTTTGCATTATTATTGTGCCTTCTGCCAGCTTTCACCGGACAGGCTGAATTCAACCCTTGTGGGCACATGTGTGAGGCCAGAGGCTTGCCATGCAGCCAGGTGACTTTTCTTCTTTAATTGAATATAAGCATATTTTAAAAGAGCAAAAGCTTTTGCACAGAAGAGTCTTAGTTCCAGGGACATGCCAAAGTTTTTAGTTCGTGCTAGAAACGCCTCTCTGTTGATTATCAGCCGGAGACTCAGACGTCACATCTGGGGGCAGAAGCAGAGGAGAGAGATTCCATGCCATTTACATTTACACGTTTAAAAGACAGCACCGTGTTTTATAAATACATGTTCAGCAAAGACGAGAGGGTTAGCAGACATGGCTGGTACCCAGGAGATCTAGGTTTCCTTCTCAGCTCTGACACAGACTTTTTTTTTTAACCATGGGCCTGGCACTTCGGGAGTACTGCTATCCCCAGCTACTCCCAGCCTGCTTCTGCACTCTACCTCCCACCCAGACCTCACACCCTCACCCCTTCTTGCCCCCCACCTCCTGCTCAGATCCTGCATCCCCATCCCTATCCCTACCCCTATCCTTCTCACTCTCACTGGCAGCCCTGTCCCACACATTGAACCCCTCATTTTTGTGCCCACCCCAGAGCTGAAGGGGGTCCACAAAATCTGGACCGCCAGAGGAGTGAGGTGTCTCAGTTGGGGGCCACATCAGTGAGGGTTGGGGGTTTTGGGAGGAGTTTTTTGCTTCATACTTGTGTGGTCTCCAACTGATTATTCTGTGGTCAGTGGCCCTAACCCAAAAGAGGTTCCCCACCCCTGCCATAAATAAAGAAAACATTGAAAGCTTTTGTGTTGGACATTAATTAATATTTTACCTTCTTTAAAATGAAGTTTGATAAACTAACATGAGAAAGTTAAAACTCTTCATCCATTTAATAATTGAAATTAAATCATTCTCCCTAGTGGCAGCACTAGCAAAATGGCTTGGGTGTAATTATGTAATTAATGGTGAGTTTCCATTAGCAACGGGTGGTCCACTGAAAGGTTTTCATTGAGCCAGGTGGTCCACGGGCCAAAAAGTTTGAGAATCACTGACTTTGGAGGCAGGCTGCTGCCATCCATCTAAGTCCCCTCTAAACAGAGCCTTGTGAAATGGCTTGTGTGCCTCGCAACACAGAGCAGCACGCTTTGTTTTCCCAAGTCAGTGTCTGGACACCTCTGTTTCCAATTTGTTGCCGCTGCTCAGCGGTGGTGAACCGCAGATCAAACCAAATGGATTTACAAGTGCAGTGTCAGTTTGCCTAGAGGAAATAGATGTCCCTGTTTCCTTTGGTAGGCAGGGGAAAAAAAACCCAAGTACAGATCTGTGCTGTTGCAGCTACTGGGATTTTGCAGAGGCTGGGAAGGCAGGCTGGTTCCCGGCAGCCCATTAACACAGTGCATACAGAATCTTATAAAAATCCTGTTTTCCCCATTTCAGCACGGGGGGGAGGAGGAGGGGCCGCTGCCTCCCCCGGGGCTGCCCAGGCAGTGGGGCCAGGAGCTGTGTTCATCTACGGTTGCATTTCATTTACAGTCTAAATCTAATAAGGGGATCAGCCTAGATCTTGGCAGAAGAGCCCTTTCTAGTCCTGGGAGTGGGGAGTCAAAAGTGGCGGTGTTCCTAGCCTAGCAAAGTGAGGGCTGCAGAGGTGAGAGAGAAACACAAGGCGAAACGTTACTTTCTGTTACAAAACCACTTCTCCGAAGTGATGTAGCAGAGAGCAGGGTTCTCTGAGCTCAAAGAAACCCAGTGGCTGGTTGGGGAGAGAAAGACCAGGAAAAACCCTGCTTTGAAAAAGAAAAATTTTGAAACCCCTTTGCCCCACACTCCATAAAACAAAGCTGCCATTTAATTGTTTAGATTTAATGTGTTGCTAATTATGCACACTTGTGTTTTCTGTTATTGAATGCTGGCTAGTGATGGATGCTCCGTAATCTTATGTAAGAGACAGCACATTTGTTTTCTAAGGCTAGCTGCGCACAATCTGTTATTGTGTGGCACTGAACACATTGAGGGTTGGCGCCTTTCAATGTTGTGCATAAACGCCAGGCTTCCTCGACAATAACCTTCATTAATCAGCCCTCTCTTGTTTGGGAGCACTCGTGACCAGGAGGTCTTCAGGTCCAAGCTTGTGAGGGATTCCACTTTGAAAACCCTTCCATCCCTCCCCTCCTCTTTTAATTTGATTTGCTTTATTGAAAGGCCTCTGCAGGCTTTTCGGTTGTGTGGCGTCGCTGCTGTGTTTGAGTGGAGCTGCAACTTGGTGGGAAAGGGCTCCACATCCAGGAGATTGAACCTCGTTTCTTTCTAATCCCAGGCCTGAGATTTTCAAAATTAGGAGCCTAAAAGTAGGAACCTAATTGAAAGTGATTTAGAGGCTTTGGAAAATTTTACCCAGAAAGGTCTGTCCATCCAGCTTGGTGATGGATGGACCAGGCACCCTTGGAACAAAGGAAGGATAAAGGGGACCCATAATGTCAGGAGATTGGGGGCCTCCCCCAGTGGCCCAGTGGATGAGGTACCTGCCTCCAGAACCAAAAGTAGAGGGCTTAAGCCCTGCCTCCTCCAGGGAACTGCAAGAGACTGCTGTGTGGATACTTTGAAAAATGTTGCCCTCTCTGACACAAAGAAAGCTGCTGGGTGCTCAGTCATTTTAAAAATCAGGCCATTTATTTGGAAGCCTAAAATCTGATTTTAGGAGGGTGATTTTCAAAGATGCCTAATGGATTTAGACCCACAAGACCGATTGAAGGTCAATGGGAATTGTGTTCTTCCACCCCTTGTTCCTTGGGGTTCATTCTCAGAAGTTCCCTAACTTTAGGATCTCAGTGTCAAGCTCTTAAATCCATCTAATTACGTCCAACTAAAAATGGCTGGATTTTGGATATGCTCGCCACCCACACACTTCCAGGGTGCACAGAGCCTGTGAAACACAAGGACACTTTTATTTAGGTCAGGGATTTTCACACTGGTTTTCTCAGTGGGAGAAAATTGTTGATGCCCACACGCCAACACAATTATGTCTTTTGTCGAGAGTTCAGGCTCCGAGGCAGAGCCGGGGTTGGGAGATTTGGAATGCAGGAGGGGGCTCCAAATGGGGGAAGGCTCAGGCCAAGGGACTGAGGCACAGGCTTACCTCTGGTGACTCCTAATCAGCTACACAGCAGGGGTGCTCCATGCCTCTCCTGGCACAGTGGACAGGAAGCAGCCAGCAGCAGGCTTGGCTCCTAGGTGGAGGCATGCAAATGGCTTTATATCCTGTTCTTGCTTGTAAGCCCCACCCCCCCAACTCCCATTGGCCAGGACAGGTGGGAGGCTTGTTTTAGTACCACTGCTGGTCACCAGCTTACCCTGCAGCAAGGTGACACAGTACCCGACATTCCACAACCCAGTAGTGGGTCGCGATCCGGACTTAGAAAACCACTGATTTAGGTAACAAAAGATGGAGCTAGGAACCTAATTTTCAGTATGCATGTTTGGAAAAACACCTTAAATAACAGAGTTTGATATTTTGAGGTACATGAAGATAAAGCATAAAAACCATCTCAGGATTAGTTGGCTACTCTCACCAGTTTTTGGTTTTTTTTTTTTTTACAAAAATGACTATTGATTTTAGATGGAGTACTTGGCAGAATTCAATTTTTTAATAATTTTGTTAGAAATCGATGTTTTTAAAAATTTTTACCGGCACGATTTCCCACAGTTGTAGGAATAACAAGGGATGTGAAATAATTATTTAATAATAGACATCGAGGTAAAAAAAAAGTTAAATCTGTATAAACCATGAAAATACAAATTGTCAACATCACATTTCAAAAAATACGAAATAAACATCCTTAAATCAAACCCTACTTATTTTCACTATTCATTTGCTAGCTCATTTGTTACAAGCCTCATTCAAAAGTCTATCTCACTGGATTTTTTTCTCTAATACATTTTCAAGTGACATTTTTCTTACATTACCTATCTGTACGTTTTGATTATTGTCAATGGAAATATTTATTTGCTGGTATGTGTGTCTGTATATGGTGAAATCAATGTTTACTAAAAGGGGGACAACAGACTCCCCAGATCCCTGGGCGAGGCAGGGGTGGGCCCGGCACCATGCCTCAGGACAGGGCGGAGCCTCAGGAGGAAGGGGCAGGGCTTAGACAGCCCACCCTCAGCGCCACCTGGAGCACACCACACTGTACTCCACAGCCAGCCCTCAGAGCTGCCTGGAGCTTTCCCGGTAGGGCTCTGGTGGTGATTTAAGCAGCCCAGGGCTCCAGCTGCTGCTGCTGCTGCTGCAGTAGCAGCAGCTGTGGTGAGGCCCAGCCCTTTTGAGTCGCTCTGGGGCAGTTGCCCTTTTTGTCCCCCCTGTTGGTGGGCCTTAATACCAGCATTCACAGATAAAAATCAGAACCGTCCAAGCCTACTGTTAGACCGTCTTCTATTGTCTCTTTAGAGTCACAAATTTAATCTGTATTCAGAGAGTCATGGAAAAACAGACTTATACAACAGGGCTGGGCAAAATATGGCCCAGGGGCTAAATCCGGCCCACCGAATCTGGCTGCTTCTTATTTATATCCTGCTGCTCATGCTGCCAAATTTCCAGGCAGTGGCTCAGGCAGCAGAATCCTATTAAAATGGCTCCTGGTCACAGCACTGCCCCGCCAGAGGCCATAGCAATCCCAGGCGGCTGCCAGGCAATGCGGAAGAGGCAAAGTCAGGAGCCGTGAACCCTTTGCTATGTTTTTATTTCAAAGCCTCTGGCCCACACAACTCTGGGGGGAGTCTAGTCTAGGGATGTTAAGTATCGGTTAATGAAATAGTTGAGTAACCTCATGAATACTTATCAGTTAGTTGACTATTCTATAGTCCCCAGGGGTGAGGCCAGGAGCCACTGTATCAGAGACAGCACGTGGCATGTCAGGCGTAGCACGTCAGATGGGGTGGCAGCAGCCCCTGTCTAGGGAGGGTCTGAGTTCCTGGACCTGGCATGAGCCGGAACTGATCTGGCTGCCTGCTCGCCCGGTTCCTAATACACTTTAAATGCAGAGCTGCTGCAGGGGTAGTTTCTGGACCCAGCGTGAGCCAATACTGAGCCGGGATGCTGGCAAGCCTACTAAAAAATGTACTGGCATGGGGAGGGAGGAGAGGGAAATGCGTATAGTCTATAGCATTAACCTGTAAGATTTTGCTTATTGGTTAATCGGTTAATCGACTACACTATTACATCCGCTGTCTAGTCCCTAGCCCCGCCCCTTCTGTTCCAGATCACGCCCCTTCTGGGGGTGGAGCCAGCCCTTGACTATGCACCAAAATTCATTAAGTGGCCCCCCTGCAAAAATTATTGCCTGCCCCTGTCCTAAATCCTGAGGTGAGCACACAAGTCAGCAAACAACAGCAAGTCAGCATTCATGTGATCTGAGAAGCAGGTTGTGTCAGGGTGTGGTCCTGGCTTCCACGAGCAACCTGGACCCACGTGAGAAGAATGCATGCGGGGCAACTTCTGCTCTTCGTCCTTCCTGTGGCATCTCTGGAAATGCGATTAAAGGCCCCTGCTGCTAACCATCAGTTCCTTAAGGACTAGCCTACCTAGGATGTGTCCATAGACACTCGTTTTGAAGTAGGCTTGATAACCCGGGTGAAATCCACACAAGGCTTAAAGCAGGCAGGAAAATAAAGGCTTCAGACTGCTGAGTTCTTGCTGCCGCTTCCTGCAGTTATTTTTAAACACGGTGTCAGAGGCGAGGCGAAGTTTCCTTCAGCGCACAAGGCTCAGATGAAGATGGAGCACCCTGAGTCAGAGAGAGACAAGATGTGCAAACGGGGCTGTTGTAATTGATCTCCTGGAAAGTGGGTGTGAGTCTCCGAGAGCCAAAGGGCCCTCACTCGCTGTGAATAGTACTTCACTGCATGAGTAATCCCACTGGCATGAATAGAACCAGCCATGGAGTCAAGTGGTACCCAGCATTCCAGATGCACAAGCGGGTTGATCTAAATGCTCTAAGGGAGTGTCAGTGCTGTAACTGCTGTGGGGCAGTGTGGTCTAAGGGGTAGGTACCAGGCTGGCAGTGCAGAGACGGGCCTTTTAGCCCCAGCTCTAGGGTATGATCTTGGCAAATCAAGCAGTCTTTGTAGTGCTGGGACTGGCTCTTCCTGCGCATGTGCACAGCAGGCCCAGCACTTAATTGTGTCCTCTAGGTGCCACTGTGATACCAATAATAACTCTGAGCAGCGTCGACGTGTGAGGAGGTGACACCGGCTTAGATCCTGTTGCATTGTGTCCACGGCGAGGTGTGTGCAGCACACCGGCTCTGGGAATATAGTGCACGATTCCCAAAGGACAAGCCCATCCGTCATGCAGCTGACGGGGGAGTTTATTCTTCAAACAGGGCTTCACTTGTATCAGTGTCCCAAAGCAATTAAAAATAACCCCCTGATTTCAGCAGAACCTCCTTCTACTGAACAGTCTCTCGCCTGGCCCTCGTTGAAGCACTGCTTTTCACCTGCAAGTCAGCCCCCAAGGGGCTTCTCTGCTCTTGAGGGGCAACTTCTCAGCAGAGACATGACTCTTCAGCTGGGCGCCACAGTAAGAGCAATTCTTAGATTGCGTCTCTGCCACTCAGAGGGCTCGTCTACACTGGCCCCTTTTCCGAAAGTAGGAATAAGAGATCCTCTGGAAAAGGGCTTTTTTCCGGAGGATCGGGGCCAGTGTAGACGCTCTTTTCCGGCTTTTCTAAAAGCCGGAAAAAAGCGGCGGGCATTTTTATTTAAATGCCGCGGGGGATATTTAAATCCCCCGCGGATTTCCCTATTACGACCTGTGAAATTAACATGCCCCTTTCGGAAAAGTGGCCAGTGTAGACGTAGCCAGAAAGACACTGGTCACCGTCTAAGGCCTTGACAGTATCATTTGAGCTTTCATGGCTAAATGTGGCCTGAGAACAGTTGTCTTGCTGCTCCGTGTGGACATGTGTGTCTGTGCACGCGCTCTTGCAGGTTTCAGAATGTCGGGAAAGTTTGTGGTTTGGGGTTTTTTTTCTGTACATTTCAAATGCTTCATTGTGAAACTGGTTAAAAGCCCTTATTTATAAAATGTGTGCGTCTCTTTCAGTTTAACTGAAAAGGCATTAAAATAACTGCAGCTGTGGAAGGAATAATTACAGCTAGATTTTGTCAAGGACTCTCTTGTCTGATGTTGCCATCTGTGACATAGTGAATGCAAAGATCATTTTAAACATAGGCAGTTAATGCAGGGAATAATTCAAGAGCTCTAGATATTTATGGTAAATTATTTAACTTTATAGTTGAATTTTATTGCCACGTTATTCCATGTGCTGAGGAGCTCTGCGTTTTCAGTTGCCCTGCATTTTACTTAGCTCCATTTTGCAGCAGAAAAGTGCCTACTTCAAACACTTTGGAAATGTTTCCTAGGCTCTGTCTACCTGTCCATGTACGGGAACGTGTATGCAGCGGGGCTAAATCCGAAATGAGCTACACAACCTGAGCTACGTCAATTGCCTAGCTTAAGTCAAAATAGCTTATTTCAGTTTTTGGTGCTGTCTACGCAGCAGGATGTCTGAGAGGGAGCATTCTTCCTCCGACTTCACTTACTCCTCGTACAATGAGGCTGTGTCTACACTGGCACCCTTTTCCGTAAAAGGGATGCTAATGAGACACTTCGGAATTGCAAATGCCGTGGGGGATTTAAATATCCCCCGCGGCATTTGCATGAACATGGCTGCCGCTTTTTTCCGGCTCGGGGTTTTGCCGGAGAAAAGCGCCAGTCTAGACGGGATCTTGCGGAACATAAGCCCTTTTCCCGAAGATCCCTTATTCCTACTTTCAAGGAAAGGGCTTATTTTCCTCAAGATCCTGTCTAGACTGGCGCTTTTCTCCGGCAAAACCCCGAGCCGGAAAAAAGCGGCAGCCATGTTCATGCAAATGCCGCGGGGGATATTTAAAACCCCCGCGGCATTTGCAATTCCGAAGTGTCTCATTAGCATCCCTTTTACGGAAAAGGGGGCCAGTGTAGACACAGCCTGAGAGTGACAGGAGTTGGAATAAGAAGTCCTTTGTCTGGACATTATTTTGACATTATGTCGAAATAACTTCTTGTAGTGTAGACACAGACTATGTTCTTTCAGAATAACACTAGTTATTCCGAAACAATGCTGCTGTGTAGACGTAACCCTAGTGTTCCTCCATGAGAATTAGATCCTTTATCAGTTAAATTCTTAGCACCTTGTAAAATACACCACTGATGCTTTTTTAAAGCCATGAGTTGGAAAAGTCACATCATTGATTATTGGTCAAGTTAGGGATGTGAATGTTTAACTGGTGATAGGAGGCCCCCGACTTGCGACGCGATTTCTTCCAGAGGAAGCGTCACAAGTTGGCGTTGTTATAACTCGAACCCGCAATTACGGTATCACTGTGCACCATCGTAAATGCAGGCTAAGGATGTAAGTCAAGGGTTTCTGGCCCCTTCCGCACTTACAAAAATGGCTGTAAGTGCAGGGGGTCCGAACTCGGGCGGTTGCATCTCGGGGGCCTCCTGTAACTGATGTAGATATTGGGATAGAGAGTACTCTTATTAAGTTTGCAGATGATACCAAACTGGGTGGGGTTGCGACTTCTTTGGAGGATAGGGACATAATTCAAAATGACCTTAGCAAGTTAGAGAAATGGTCAGAGGTAAACAGGATGAGGTTTAATAAAGAGAAATGCAAAGTGCTCCACTTAGGAAGGAACAATCAGTTCCATACATACAAGATGGGAAGCGACTGTCTAGGAAGGAGCATGGCAGAAAGGGATCTAGGGGTCATAGTGGACCACAAGTTGAATATGAGTCAACAGTGTGATGCTGTTGCAAAAAAAGCAAATATGATTCTAGGTTGTATCAACAGGTTAGATCTGTCAGGGATGGTGTAGGTGGAGCTTGGTCCTGACTTGAGGGCGGGGGGCTGGACTCGATGACCTCTTGAGGTCCCTTCCAGTCCTATTATTCTATGATTCTATGAACTGGTTAACTGGTAAGCTTCATCCTTAACAGATGATGCTTACTGGTTAAGGTTAACCGATGGGGGCTGGAGCAGTTCTCTGCCTGCCGGAAGCAGGGGGTGCTTCAGCCCTGGGGAGTGAGGGTGACCCACCGTGGACAGGGACTGCTTTCACCAGGCTGGAGCAGCCCCTGGCTGTGGCCAGCCTGGGTGGCCCATGGGTAGGGCTGCTCTGGCATATTATTAGCCCAATTTCAAGCATGGATTGTGGTAACCTGCTATAGGTTCCTGCTTTCTCACCATTAATTTGCCACTTAGGAGGATACTGAAAAATGTTCTCCTATGAAAACATTGCTGTATTATTCTCCCCCTCTCCCCCGCCATTAAAAACCACCTGCCATATTGGAAATGAATAAGCGGCTGCCAAAATGAAAGAGAGGGGGGCTTGTCTGGGCATTAATGCTATTCACTGCTCTGTAAATGGGTCTCATGCTGCTGCAAAGCCAATGACCCTATCAATCAAATCAGGGGAGAAACCGCCAAATGGGAACTGGCTGCTGGCAGGTTCTGAATGCTCTGTGCCCGGTGCTCACACAGTCAAAGGGTGTTTCTTTTCTGTTGCTGTTGGTAATTAGCACGTGGATCGTTCCCCTCCCCGCCCCACACACACACTTTGTCACAATCGGACTCATGACAGTTTCTCCCCTCACGTCTGTAGGCTGCATTTTCTTAATTTTGCCGTGGATGGGACTCAGCCGCCCTGCACAGACAGACGAGTCACACCCAAGGAAGAGGACAGACAAGCTCCCTGTGTGTTCTACTGGAGCGGCGTGCGTCCGCCCTGCCATTGCACTGTGATCTTTGCTCTAGCTCCAGGCTGTAAGAAAAAAACAAACCATGAAGCACAACCCTTGCGAGGCAGTTGCCGCGGGTGTTTCTTGACCTATAAGCTGGGAGGTTTGGGACTAGAGGGAGGCTGAAGGGGTCTGTGTCTGGGAAGGTAGCAGGCTTCTGCCAGCGTGCAGGACTATGACAAAGTGGACTTTCTAAGAAAACCCAGCTGCTGCCTCTGTCTGGATCCTTAGGAGCATTTCTGTTTTGCCCAAATGGGATTCTGCTGCTACTTTGGATTGCGAAAGGCCACAACACAGCTGCATGGCTGGAATCCTTGCTAGGATGTGCACCCCGATTTAAAGAGGTTCACGCCTCTTCCTCTTGTAACCCATGTCCTGCTGCTGCTGCTTCTCCAGCTGTGCCTTTGGAAAGGAGAAAATGGATCAACATCTGGTGCTGCAGCTGCTGTGAACATCTGGAGTCCTGGAGGGGCCCCAGTGGCTCTTTCCCCATTAATCAGGAGGTAGTCATGCATCCTGCTTACTCAGAAAGTCTCCCGTTCTTCATCTGATTGCCGGCTGCAGCAAAATGTTGGGGAAATCCTGCAAAGGAAGCCTTGGTCTAGAACAGGACTCTAACGGCAACATTGATCTCTGGGAGAGAAAGATGCTCATCTCATGAGACATAAATCTCATGGTTTATAACCAAATGGTCACTTCCTTGCCCCTGCCCCAAGCAATTTCTTCAGCTGCCCTGTTCTCTCGGCAGCAGCCCACCAGGGAGAATCCCGAGCATAGCTCAGTCCCAGCCAGGTTGGGAAAGAATCTGTCTTTACAGTGCTTTGAGACCAATCAGCCGGTGATGTAGGATATGGAGAGCAGCAGGAGGAAAATTAGGGCAAGGACCAGCAGGCCACTGGCTGTCTGAGGGCACTTCTGGGGAAGCACACAACATGTGGCAACTTCCTATTCATCAGTGTATGCAGAGAATGTGTCAGGGTTAGATACATGCTACTCCATCATCTTTAGGCCTTCAAAATGGAGAGGGACCTATCCAACCAGAGGCAGGGGATGACTTCTCCAGATCTTGGCCAACCTACTCGACTGCAGAGGCTCCTTGTTTCAGAGCACTCACTGAGTAATGACTGGCTCTTTTCAGGAGCAGGAAAGAAGGGAAATCCACCATTTCCTCCCTGTCTTTCCTAGCCTCCTAGCTCTTTTTCGCTAATTCTGAAATGCTAGATCAATTAGATCGAAACAAGGTTCCAGACACTTAATTTGTATATTCATTTCACCACTGGGAGTTGCTAGCTGTACATGCCTTTCATGTATGTTCTCTAAGGCCATGTCTTCACTAGAATGAAGATCAATGCTTTAGCGATCGATCTTCTGGTGTTTGATTTAGAGGCTCTAGTAAAGACCCACTAAATTGAACTCAGAGTGCATCCCTGCTGGTGGCCGGGACTCCTGCTCCTGCGAGGATTAAGGGAAGCGGACAGGGGTGTTTGCTCCCATTGGCCTCCCGCCAAGGGGATGGCAGGGAAATTCAAATTAAGGTAAGTCAGCTACAGCTTCTTAATTAACATAGCTGGAGTTGCATATCTTGATTCAACCTTCCCCTTTAATGTAAGACTTTATGGTTTTCTTCACCTGATCATTGGATCTTTGAACCAATGTAACCGGATTCAGCTTCAAGATATAGGGCCAACACCAAACACTCTTTCTTTTGCGGCAGCTGCAAACCTCCTCAGTTTTGGCTGGGCTCTACTTAGCCCCTCCAACTCCTCATTTTGCTAGAAGCAGCCTTGCTTGTTACCTGCAGCCTGTTTCCTGGTTTTTTTACAGTAGCAACATGGATAGTTTGCTTTGTAAATTACATACTACATCTCCAGTGCAAGGAAAGTTGCGTCCGCAGTGGTCACAAAGTAGTGTTAATCCTAGCTAAGAAAAGGTTAAACCAGATTTCATTCTATCTTTTTGTACACAAAGGAAACTTTCTCAATTGCCACATATTTTCATCCTCCGCAACTTTTCATTGCTGGTGAAACATTTTTTTCTTTAAACTATATTATTTTCACTAAGTTCACATTGAAATAAAACAGTTGTAGGATCCCCTCACCCCATTGCAGCATAGCATAGACTCACATTTTTGGCAGCAGGGCAACTTTCAGATATTGTGACATTCTTGCTCGGATCAATCCTATGTATGCTCTTGAAAAGTATTCATGTTGTCTGGCAGATTCTTCTATCTAATCTAATTCAATCTCTCCATCTGCTGATGACTCCCATCACCGTGGGAACTGAGTGCCTCCAAAGAATTTAAAAATAGAAATAGCAATCTTGCTTTCTTCCTTTGCAGCCGGTAGCTGTTATTAGTGGGTGTGTAAAAATGATTGAAGCTTTAGGATGAAGAAATGAGCTTTGAAGTTAGTTCTGCGAGATCCAGGGTTGATCTCTCTTGTGATTATAAGTTACATCAGTGGTCCCCAACATGGTGCCCACAGGCGCCATGGCACCCGTGGGGGCATTTGTGTGCACCCGCCAAGTGCTCGGGGCTGTCCTGGCCCTGGGCATGTGGCGCATGCATAGTGCAGGAACCGGTCCCGGACACATGGCGCACAGTGAGCGGCAGCCCCGGGAGCACCACAAATTGGCGCCCGCGCTCTGGGCGTGCGGCGAATGGGGGGAGTGCCAGCCCTGGGCGCATGGCGCTTGGGGGGGGCGCCGGCCCCGGGCATGCAGCTATGGGGGGGCCACCCCTGGGCGTGCAAGTGTCCCCGTCCTCTGGCACCTAGCAGGCGAACGGCCATACCCCCTGGTGCCCAGCAGCCTCAAATGGTTGGGGACCACTGAGTTACATAGTCCAGGCCCTAGGGCTGGTGTGATTATTTGTGGACCCTAAGTTGAATGGGTCACTGGGGGCTGCACACTAGGTTTGGGGTGTTCTGGCTCTGTCCACACAAAGAGCTCTCAGGCTGGCAGCATGGGGGGGCTGGGCTGCCTGGAGCAATCTCACCCTTACTACCCATGGCAACTTCCTCTCCTCCCGTGGGCTGAGGGCCCTGCCGGGCAAGGGAACCACTGCCATACCCAGCCCGCAGCTTTGGGACACCCCTCAGGGATGACACGCTGCCCAGGCAGGTGGGGCCAATAATAAAATGTGGGGCCAGGTGTGGGAACCAACTGCGCATGCTTCACACTGGCCCTGCCAGGTGTATTTCTTGTAAACATTTTTGTGTCCTGCACTAACAAGCCCAGAGAACTTGAACATCCTGAATGCTTTGATCTGGGTATTGGGTGAAGGAAGTTCATCCGGGAACTTTCTCCATTCAAAGGGATTTGTGCATCTTCAGCAGGAATCAGATTTGAGTGCTCATCGTAAGTTTCCTTTTCTTTTTAAAGGCTGACTTGTCCTGTAGGAAATGCTGAGGCTGCAAAAATAGCTTTATGCATTGAAGTATAGTATAGAGTGAGTAGATTTCTCTTGCTTGCAATCTTTCAATGTGCATACAACCAAGCCACCTTTTGTCAGGTAAGACAGCCTCATTTTATATTTGAACTGCGTGGCCAGTACTTATGTTGAAAGATGGACAGAGAAGCCAGCACATAATTCCCAAACCAGACTTGCTCCCTTCTGCAGCTTCCTAACTTTTATATGTAAGGAGAAGAGATGATGAAGTGTTTGCTTTGGCCCTGTAGAGGCTGGATTGAGAGTCCCTGATGGTTAATTACAGTCATGGTTAAAGAGCATGGAACAATGTGCAAGCCTGGATTCTCTGCTTGCTCTTTTTGTACGTGGAGAATGTCAGAGCTCAGCTGTGTTACTGACTCACATTGTGTCAAGATCTGCTTACAGACAGTATCAGCGCCTGTGAAGTGCCTCTGTCTATGGCTCTTTGACTTGAGGAATTTTAAACGCCATTGTAATCACCTACCTTATAGATATACCTCTTTAGCTCAGAGCTGTTTGCCTGGAGAGACTCACATCAGCCACATAGCCAGGCCTTGTCTAAATGTTTCTTCTCTCCATGTATGAATGTTTTGTCTGGGGGGAGCTGAATACAGTCCCAAAAGCTGAACACCCAAAAGTTCATGGGGGCTGGGTGTTTGTGTCTGAGTCTGGATCTGAATTTTGTGGCCTTATGCAGCGCTGTAGTCTGGAGTAATCAGAACTCCAGACTCTGGCATCAATCAGAGTTTTGGTGAGGACCTGGATCCAAACTTTTCAGCTCAGCCCCAGCTCTGGGGGTCTATGGAGCAGAACTACTGTAATTTAGAGAATATACCCCGCACCCAAATATACCCCGTGGTTTTTTCTATTTCAATAAAAAAATCTTGTATACCCCGTGCACGAGTATAACCCGCGGGCTATACAAGACTTTTCTGTGCTGGGGGTATATTTGCTAATTTATGGTGCGGTGGGGGAGGGGGGGAATTAGCCAGCCACTCACCCTCACCGCCCCCGTTCCTGCGCAGCTGCCAGCCTCCAGGCAAGGGAGCGCTTATCCCCCTGATTCCTCTGCAGCCGTAGGAAGTGGCGGGGGAGCAGGAACTACCATCCTCTGGGCTGGGGAGTACTCACTCCCTCCGTTCCTGTGCAGCCCCAGGAACCACCAGCCTCCGGTGATTTAAAAAAACCCGCTGGTGAGTAAAAACACCCCTATATACCCCACACTCCAATATAGCCTGCGGGGGAGGGGGGCGGGGCTTGTAAAAGCAAATATAACCATAGGTCCATAAAAGGCTATTAGACAGGGGATAAAATGGTGTCCTTGGCCTCTGTTTGTCAGAGGCTGGAGAGGGATGGCAGGAGATAAATCGCTTGATCATTGTCTTTGGTCCACCCTCTCTGGGGCACCTGGTGCTGGCCACTGTCGGTAGACAGGCTATTGGGCTAGATGGACCTTTGGTCTGACCCAGTACGGCCGTTCTTATGTTCTTAACCTGCAGGTTTTACGAGGCATAAGGGATCTATTGGCAAAGGCTTTCTTTAGCGATAGATTACCCTCCAGACTGCCGCTTTTCGCAGACAAAACTCCGTGGCAAAAAAAAGCGGCAGCCATTTTTATGCTAATGAAGCTAGGGATATTTAAATCCCCGCTTCATTAGCAATTTCACCCAGCCTAATCTGCATCCCTCTGCCAGCAGAGGGATTCAGTCTAGACATATCCTTATAGTCTAGCTGTACTCTAGGGCTAATATATTTCCCCTTTGCTACTCCCCTGTAGCCTCCTGACACTGTCACAATGGCTACATGCCACTTTATAGAACACTGCAGGCAAGGGTCTTTGCCTTAGAGCGCTTGCACTCTTCCCAGAAAGAGAGGCGATACAGAGCAAGCTTGAGGATGGGTGTTGATTGTACCCATGGAGAAATCTATTTAGAAACACATGGATCTGTGTAAATTAGGAAAGTCCCAAAGTCATGCAGCCTTTGGTCCGAGGGCCATGTGTGATATCAACACCTTCTCACTGAGGGAGCTGTTATACTTTGAGATCCTCGGATGGAGTGCCCAACAGAAATGTAAAGTGATTTACAAACGAATGAAGCCCCAGCCCCCAGGGTGGAAATGATGAATCGCTTTTAGCCACCGTTGAAATGTCGCCGCTTTTGGGGTGACATTTAACAAAGCAGAGATCATAGGCCTGCAAACGGCTGCTCTAGTCCAGCCCTCTGAACTCCAGGCAGGACAAAGTTATCTGGCATAACCATGCTTCACAGCTGTTTAGGTCAGGAAGCAAAGGGTGCTGTAGGTCGGGGAGAAGGGAGCCAGTTTTTGCAGTGCAGACCAGATCTACAGAGAAATTCTCCTGGGCAGCCTCTTCTCGCTCGTTTGTGAGGTCATAAGACACCCCCACGGCTACCAACAGCAATTGCTTCCATGGCATGATTAAGTTTCTGAAGCATTTTTAGCCTCCTTTAATGTGAAGCGGCAGCTGGGCATGCGGACGAGCAGTAGGCCCCCTGTGACCAGCTATAGATATCAGCAAGCTCTTAGCCCTCTGGCCCCAGCGTGTGAGGGAAATACAGGCTGGCAGAGTGTCTGCTCACGGGAGCTGGAATTTGGCCAGAGGCCTGGGTCCCATGCTGGTGCGAAGAGCAGTGCGCCGTGTGATGAGCGCACTTGGTCAGGGGCTGTATTTCCTGCGAGTGGCAACTACGTGAGACCATGGAGTCAGCTGGGATGGCCAGCCACTGACTCACAATCACTGTTTGGAACAACAAGATTGGGCCACATTCTCCCCGGGAGTCGCAGGAGGGATGTCAGCTCAGAGTTTGGTCCACAGGGGCCAGCGATGGGAAGAAACAGGCACGAAAAGGCCCAGTGTTTGCTCAGAGACGGGGAGCCGTGCTGTTCTCCAGTGTCTTCACCTCTAGCTATTGAGCTTGTTAACTGGAATTAAACATTCATAATTCAGAACTCATTGAAACATGCCTTCCAGACTCTCAGACATATCTGTCCTCGCCAGGATTAATCACAGGCGATAATTATTTCATTTAATACTCTAATTATAACCATGCTTCTAATAAGCATATTCATGCATGTTAACGTCCAAGAAAAGGAAAACAGAGAACCAGACATGCTCTGAGGGATGACTGGCTGCATCCATCGGTCTTCCTGTCATGGAATGTGCAAACCCCACGAGTCAAGAAATGGTTGATGGACTGTGTGTGGGGGGGGGGAAGGGGGCAATCAGCCCCACCCAGAGACATAAGAAGCAAGTGTGGGGCTCTGAGGGGGAGCTCAAAGGGGAGGGACCAGCTCAGCAGGTGACTGGCTAAGGTCAGGGGTCGAGGGAGGGCCTGTCTGAGCCTCCCTGAAGCTAGGTTGGCTTGGTGTGACTTTGTTCAGTTGCCATTGACTGACAATTTCTGAGAAGCCCAGACAGAATGGAAATGTTGAGATGCCTGGAAGGGGCAGAGAGTCTGCCAACGTCTAAGCCCTGAACAGAAGGAAGAGTCTATGTCTCTTGGTATTTATACTAGAGGTTGTGTGAGGTCTGGAACTCTGACATGACCTAGCCAGTAGCAAAGTAACTTCACTCAGCAAAGTGTTGGTGACTGGATAGAGTCACAGAAGATCAAGAGGGAAATAGAGACAGAGTCACTGCAGCCCTACCACATCACAAGGGAGCACCTGGGAGGACACACGATTGTACTCCTACGTCTTTTTATAAACATTCTGCAATAATGAGTGTTAGAAGAACCCATCTTAGTTTGAAAGTTTGGGAAGGCTCCAAGAGAGAGGGATGGCAGAGCTTCAAGAAGCCGAGGGGTAAGCAATGGAGAGAGCTGGTTAGGAATCTTTCAATGACAAGGATCTGCGGAAAAATTCCAATTCATTATATATGTATAATGTTTGCAGAACACCCACACTGTTTGAAGAACACCCAGCTCAACCAAATGTAAAGTTGGAATTGTTGAAGTAGACACTTTTTTTAAAAAGATCAGCCATTTTTTAGGAACTTTACAATAATAAAGGTTACATGGTAGGGGGTGGGGAAGCTCAAAATCAAAATGAAACTTTAAACTGAACCTTTTTTTTTTTCATTTTCAGTTAATAAAAAAGTGACATTTTTTACTTCTTGTCCCTATTTGAGATGGCAAAAGTTTTTGAAGTGTTGTGAATTCTCTCAGGATGGGAAAGCTATTTTCCTCACCCATCCTAATGGTAGGCCACAATAGGGGCATTTGATTGATTATTACACCCACCAGAGATCACGTATGTGCAAAACCACCACCTCTGTCTTTGGACTCATGTATTACTGTTAACATAAATGGCAAAATGTGCCTCACTCACATCACCTCATCCCCGATGTCTGTGATGCTTCGAATGTGTCACCTCTGTTCAGAATTCAGTTTTCCCCTCTGTGTTGGCCACACACTTCAAGTCCTGAATGCCCCATGCGAGCATGGGACCATGATCAGCCTTGGGCATTACCTCCTCTGACACATTAGGATTTTCCTTTTCTTTAGGCCTGGGCTTTTTTGCTTTTATATGTTTGCCACCAGCCCGGTGCTCTGTGTGCAGCTCTCTGTGGAGGAGAGCAAGTGTATCGTACGGATCAGCGACAAAAGCCCTAGCTTTGTAACTGTCAGAGTTTTCCTGGGGGCTCAGTGGCTCACTGCATTCATATTTCCTTTTCTATATTCTGCACCACACTGTAAGGAAATCAATAGATTCAATGAAGTATTGTACAGCTGTAAATGTTTAAATATATCTAACTGTATGTAAAAGTATGTAAACTACAGGTGAGTGTAGATATATATATATATATATATATATATATACTAGCCAATTAGCTTGTCATAAGATGGAATTTTCAGGTCTTCTCTCCTGAGTGCTCTCGCTCGGTCTCTCTCTCTCTCTCTCTCTCCTCCTACTGCCTACCCCCTCTCTCACAGCTCTCCTCCTCCTCCTGCCTCTCTCTCCCATCCGTCTCTCCCCGCCCCCTTTCCCTTTCCCCTTCCCTCCAGCCGTGGCGCTTGGCTGAATGCTGCCTGCTCAGCCGGGCTGCCGCGAGGGAGGGGGGCGAGGCGGTGACGTACATGGCCAGGGGGCGGGGCCGTGTACGTCACCGCTCTCCCTTCCCCTCCCACGGCGGGGGAGCCCAAACGGCCCCTTGCACTGCTGGCTCCCCCTGCAGCCCAGCCAGCTGAGTGCCACAGCGGGAGGGGAAGGGGGGCGGTGACGTACACGGTCCCATCCCCTGGCCGTGTATGTCACTGCCCCGCCCCATTCCCCTCCCTCCGTGGCAGCTCGGCTGAGTGTTGCGTGCTTAGCTGGGCCGCCACGGAGGAGGAGGGGTGGGGCGGCGACTTACACGGCCAGGGGGCGGGGCTGTCTATGTCACTGCCCCCCCTTCCCCTCTCCCGCGGTGGCCTGGCTGAGAGGTTCACCACTCAGCGCCACGGCAGGAGGAGGAAGGGAGGGCAGTGATGTACATGGCCCAGCCCTCTGGCCGTGTACATCACCGCCCCGCCCTCCTTCCTGTCCACTGGGGCTCAGCTGAGTGGCGCAGCGCGCCACAGAGGGAGGGAAAAGGGGGCGGGGCAGGGAACGTGGCCGTGTACGTCAGTGTTACAGATGCACAGACAATGGGCTACTATATATATGATATGCAGCACTGTGAGGTGTTATGCACCTGTGCACAGACACAGGCATAATGCACAGTATAAAATCTGCATAGTATATTTCAACATTTGTCGGTATTTAGGAGACACCAAATCGTCTCCTTAGAGTCAATTTATTAAAAATCTGCTCAAATTCAAAATTCAGCAATTCTTTGTCCCCAACCAAAACTATTAATTCTAGAAAATTAACCAGCTTTAAACCCCATGCAACTATATATGGCATAACAAAACTCATAGGAACACTAAGAAGCTCCTAAAACAAGTGATAGAATAGTGCAGAGGTTTTCAAACTTAGGGTTGTGACCCAGTATTGGGTGGTGGAATGTCGGGCACGGGGTCTCGTTGCTGCATGGGGATCAGGTGAGCAGTGGGGGGGGGGGGGGGCTAAGGCAGCGACTTGCCTTGTCCTGGCACTACAGACAGCGCTGTGCCTCAGAAGCGGCTGGTAACAGCCTCAACTCCTAGGTGGGAGAGGGGGAGGGAAGAAGAGCGCACAGGGCTCCAGGCACTGCCCCTGAACACTAGCATCGCACTCCCATTGGCTGGGAACCTGCTGCCGGCTGCTTCTGGGGGCAGCATGGTCTGCAGTGCCAGGAGAGGCAGGAAGCTGCCTTAGCCCCCCCGCTGCACCAACCCTCCTGGCCCCCCCTCAAAGCCACAGCCCCCTTCTTGACTCTGAAGCGCTCATTCTCTGCCCCACTTCAGAGTCCACACTCCAATCACATTATGTTGGGTTGAGGCATCAACAATTTTCTTCAACTGGGTCATGAGAAAAAAAAAGTTTGAAATCCCCTGGAACAGACGGTCCCTTTTTACAGCTGGGAGCAGCCCTGGTGCTTTGCGAAAGGAATCTCATTAGTCAGAGCTATTGATATTGATGTTGCATAGTTAAGAAGGTTCTCTGGGCTTATAGCCTATATCCAGTGAGAACCAGCTAACACTTGGTATCATCCAGTAAAGATGATTGGTCATACGTTGAGCTGATGTGTTAGTGTAGTGTGTGTATTCCTATGGGTACCAGGTACCTTCCGTAAGGTACACCATGCTGCAAAGTCACAAGTGGGTTCGGTGAAGTCCCCTATTGCAATGCTTACCCTCCTTTGCATGTAGATACCTGAATTGTTTCCTGTAGAGGAAGAATATATTGTGCTGTTCTGGTTTCTGGACTACTTCATAATATCAAATGATAAAAAAAATCTGCATAACTCTAACAGTGCAGTCAAAATCCAGTTGCAAATATTATGTTGTTTATTGATAGTTCCATAATATAGTGAGGTAGCTTGCCAGACAGCTGCATTTCCTGGCATTTAAAAAGAATTCACTGTAATGTATTGTAATGCATTAGCATAATAATTGGTAAGCATTCGCAGATGAATAGTTTACTGACTGATAGATTTTGTACAGAAACTGTGAAGGTTACATGGAGGGTGAAAACATTTCATTGTGTCAATGAACATACTTAATTTTTCTGGAAGTGCTATTTAAATTGTGCAGTGGTATGACATTAACATAACAAAGACATAATGCATTAGTTTGTGCTGTAATAGGGAACACTGCCGTACAGTCGCTTAATCAGGTGACCCGTAAAGGATAGAGAGCTGGGGAGTTCTCCCATTACTATGGATAGTTCTCTGGAAACTATAGCTCGCTATGTAGCAATGGCCCAAAAGGCTAACAGAATACTAGAAATTATCAGGAAAGGGATAGAAAATAAGAAAATACCACTATATAATTCCTTGGTGCTCTTATAGCTTGAATACTGCATCTAGTTTGGATCACCCCATCTCAAGAAGGCTATAATAGAGCTGGAAGAGGTTCAGAGAGGGCAACAAATGATGTTCAAGTATATGGATGGGCTTCCGTGCAAAAAGAGACTAAAAAGATTAAGGTTGTTTAGCTTAGAGGTCTATCAGATCATGAATGACGTGGAAAAAGTGACCGGAGAAGTGCAATTCACCCCTTTCCTACACAACAAAATCCAGAGGTCATAATGAAGTTAATAGACAGTGGGGCTACGTCTAGACTGGCATGATTTTCTGTTAAAAGCATTTTCGTTTTCCATTAAAAGTTTTCCGTTAAAAGCATTTTCGGAAAAGAGTGTCTAGATTGGCAGGACGCTTTTCCACAAAAGCACTTTTTGCGGAAAAGCATCTGTGGCCAATCTAGATGTGCTTTTCCGCAAAAAAGCCCCGATCGCCATTTTCGCGATCGGGGCTTTTTTGCGGAAAACAAATCTCTGCTGTCTACACTGGCCCTTTTGCACAAAAGTTTTTCGGAAAAAGACTTTTGCCCGAACGGGAGCAGCACAATATTTCCGCAAAAGCACTGACAATCTTACATGAGATCATCAGTGCTTTTGCGGAAAGTCAAGCGGCCAGTGTAGACAGCTGGCAAGTTTTCCAGAAAAACTGGCCAGTCTAGACATAGCCTAGGTGTCCTAGAAAGAAGAGGAAGCACTTTTTCACATGACACATAATGAATCTGTGGGCCTCATTGCCAGAGGATGTTGAGAAGTCCCAAATACAACTAAGAAAATGTGATACCATCTACATGTTTTGTTAGTCTATGAAGTGCTACCAGACCTTTTGTTGTTTTTAAGTTTATCCTGTACAGACTAACTCGGCTGCACCCTGAAGCTTCCAAATATAACTGTTTTTTTAAAAGAACTAGATAAGTTCATGGAGGATAGATCCATCTCTAGTTATTAGCCAAGATGATTAGGGAGGCAACCTCATACTTAGGGTGACCCTAAATTTCTGACTGCAGAAGCTGGGAGGGGCAGATGGAATGGATTGCTCCAAGTGCCCTGTTTTGTATGCTTCCCTCTCAAGCTCTGGGACTAGTCACTAAATTGCGTATCCACACAGCAGGGCTGAACTTGAAATAAGCTACGTAACTTGAGCCAAGCTAATTGGGTAGCTTAAGTCGAAATAGCTTATTTTTGCTCTTGGTACAGTCTACACAGCAGGAAGTCTGAGAAAGGGCACTCTTCCTCCAACTTCTCTTACTCCTCATGAAATGAGAGTTACAGAAGTTGGAGTAAGAAGCCCATTATTTCAAAATGATTTCAAAATAACGGGCTCGCTGTGTAGACGCTCGCAAAGTTATTTCAGAATAACGCTGCTGTGTAGATATGCCCTAACAGAGACAGGACCCTAGCAAGGTGGAATATTGCTCTGACCCACTAGGGCCGTTTTCATTCTCCTGGCTGCTGCTATGTGGAGCAATTAATCTCAGCCTGAAGTTGTGTGACTTGCCTTCACACCTGTGCAGCCTTCTCATTTTTCCAGGATGGGCTATTGCAGGGCTGGGCAAGATCTGGTCCACCTAACACTTTGACCCGGCCCATGGATGCATCTGGCCACTTTCTATTTATATCCTGTTGCCCATGCCACTGAATTTCCAGACTGTGGCTCAGGCAGCAGGATCCTATACAAATGGCTCAAGGCTCACAGTTGCAGTGCTATCCAGGCAGAGGCCAGAGCACAAACCCTTTAAATAGCTGCAGTGACTCCAGGCAGCTGCCAGACAATATGGTAGCCACAGAGCCAGGTGCCGCAAGTCCTTTGACGTGTTTTTAATTCAAAACCTCCAGCACCACACAAATCTGGGGAGAGGCTAGTCCCTAGCCCTGCCCCTTCTGCCCCAGGCCCCGCCCCTTCCAGGAGTGGAACTTGCCCCCAATCAGATAGCAAAATTTATTAAGTGGCCCCTCTGTAGAAATGATGCCCATTGCTGGACTATTGGCTCTGCTACTTGTTTGGCTTTACTAAGCTGTCAGTCTGTCAAGAGAGAAAAAATGCTTTGAATCCTTTCCATTTGAGAGTTCTCTGCCTTGCTGACTAAGAACGGCTTAGTCAGTGAATGAGTGACCCAAACAACAAGAAGTGGGGTGGTGAAAAGTGAGTAAGTTTCCACTGGTATGGAAAAAGTGAATAAGGAAAAGTTATTTACTTATTCCCACAATATAAGAACTAGGGGTCACCAAATTAAATTAATAGGCAGCAGGTTTAAAACAAATGAAGGGAGTTTTACTTCACTCAGTGCACAGTCAACCTGTGGAACTCCTTGCCAGAGGATGTTGTGAAGACTAGGACTTTAACAGGGTTCAAAAAAGAGCTAGATAGATTTATGGAGGTTGGGTCCAGCACTGGCTATTAGGCAGGATGGGTAGGAATGGTCTCCCTAGCCTCGGTTTCTCTGAAAATGGATAACAGGAGAGGGATCATGTGATGATTACCTGTTGTGTTCCCTCTCTCTGGGGCATCTGGTATTAGCCACTTTCTGGAGACAGGATACTGGGCTAGATGGATCTTTGGGCTGACCCAGTATGGCCATCCTTATGTTCTTCTGAAGGATGAGGCATGGGAGTGTGAGGTACGAGAGCTGAGTTCTACTCCTTGCTCTGCCAGCGACCTATTGTGGGATCCTGGACAAGTCACCACTCCCCATGCCTCTTTCCCGGCCTGACTTGTAGACTAAGGTTTTAAGCTGTTTGGAAGGCAGAGATGGTCTCTTGGGCTACGTATGGACAGCAATGCTATTTTGGGATGCCGGAAGTATCCTGAAATAACAATTCTGCATCTTTAAACATGCCCGTTATTTTGAAATATATTTTGAAATAAGAGGTGCGCTATTCCGGCACCCCTGTAACCCTTGTTCTACGAGGGCTAAGGGACTTATCGGAATAGCGCTTTGTTTCAAAATTTGGAATCGCGCCAAATTGAGAAATATGCTATTTGGAGGTAAGGGTGCAGGGTAGACGCACCCTTGCCGTTTGCATCAAGAATAGCAAAGTGGGGTTGCTTCTGCAATAACAGATCCCAAATCCCAATGACTCGCTTTGAGAGCATTGGGTGAATTCACTCCCCCCCTCCCCCCTTCCTCCTGGGTGACTCGTTCACCTATGCTGAACTGCATCTTGGGAACTAGCCGCTCTTACCTGGGTCCATTGTCCACAGACTGGGGGATGTCCCGAAGTAGGTGAGATCCCAAGCAGATGGCCAGAACTGAAGAGAGAGAATGTCCTGGTGTGGTGTCCAGTGGCCCTGCCAGAAGCCAGCCAGCTGGGGAGGTGGTGAGAGGGAATGGATGTGGGAAGGGAAGGGGCTAAGTAAAACAATGGGAGTGGGGAGATGAGGAGGAGCTGGGGGATTAGGAGAAGAGTGAGAGAGAGAGAGGGAAAGGTAACCTCAGAACCACACGCCGCTGGCACTGATTGCTAGGATGGGATGGTACGTTCTGATCATGCAGGCTGAAGTGTTAGGGTGCAGGAACAACGAAGTATCTGGAGTTTAAGGAGACGTGACCAGGATTTGCAATCATCAGGCTGAGTTTGAATTTACTCCAACGTGTCCTCGGAGTTCTTGGATGCGAACAGCTGTCTCCTGGGTTCCCCGTGGACATGCGCAGCATCCAGAATAATTTACGCTCTTTGGCTTCTGCCTCATTCTTTTCTTCCTTCGTTTTTACAACACCGCCAGGCTAACAACTTCGCAATTAACTTAGCGAAAACGGAAAAGCTAATTGGAAGGGATGGAGCTGAATCGCTTGGAAAGAATGGCTGGAAGCACTCTGAGTCAGGTCTTGCCTGCCAGCGTGTATGCTAATTCCATTATTGCTCAGATCAAATTGGGGGAAACAGATGGGAGGGGGAATAAAAAATTCCTTCATTCGAGAAATTCTAGCTCTGGCATGACCCAAATGAGACCTGAATAGGGTCAATCAGACACATGGATCTTTCCTGCTGGAGGATCCCAGAGCATCTCAAATGCATTGCTGCTACCAGGCAGCTCTGAAGAGTATCTGCCTTTACATCAAGAACAGCAGCCAGCGAGCTAAACAGAGAATGGAGGAAACTTTCTATCAGGGCACAGGGGCAAAAGCACAGTCTCCCAAACAGGACTCTGAGACCCGCAGTGTCTGTGAGTAATTCATAGGCTCTTGGCATTTTAAGAGCTCATTTGACAGCCTCATTTACAGCCAACTGCGTGCGTGGACTTCACTTTATTCAGATCCAGAGTGATGGAATGAATCAGCTTAATTACAATACACTTTCCCCCATCCTGGTGTTTGGCATTTGCCATTCCTTTTTGGAAAATTTCTCTGGGACGAATAGAAAGAAAACGAATGGATCTTACAGCAGCCTGGGGAGTTTCTGAGTAGGCTGTCCCTTGTATCAAATTTTTAAGCCATCCTGTCATGTGTATCCATTTCTCCCCTGCCCCCCCTCCTTATATTCTCTTTATAGAAGTCTGTGGATTTGTTTTAAAAACTCTACAGAAAAAAATATGGGCTTTCTATAGATTTCTCATAAGAGCTTGTCCAGTTACTAAAAAGAAAAGCAAACATTAAATCTGCTCTACAAAACGGGCCCAGAATTACACAGTTTGCAACCTTCCTGCCTGTCCAGGGATTCCAGGGAGTGTGGCTGCCGAGCATTTGTTGTACATCTTTTCCTCCAATGCCTCTGAAACTGTACATGAGGCCACCTCAGAGTGTCCCTCAACTTTCCAAGTGCAATTCTCTGCCCCTGAGAAACCCACCTCTCTGTGTGCGTCTCCCTGGAGTCTCGCTCAAAACAGGATTCGCTGTGCAGATGGAGGGGCTAAGTCAGAAATAGGCCTGTGATGTGGTGGCCATTTCTGAATGGCTGATAATTCCAGAGGAGAGAGGGTGAGTATCTGGCACACTTAGGAGACAACTAATAACAGGCACATGTTCTTCTGGAGTCACTGAGGATACACAAACTCACACAGCGGGAGAACGTGTGTGTGTCCATCTTAACTCCTTGCTGTGTGTTAACCCTTACTTCTCTCCTGGTGAATAATGGTGACACCCACACAATCCTTCATGCCGTGGCAACCTGTTCTGTCCAATCCTTCTCCTATAAGAGCCCTAATTTTAAAAGGAAGGGTGCACCCTCTTCTTCAGCTGGGTACAGCAGAGACAGTGAGCCAGCACTTGACATTAGACATTCACCAAGGAAACCTGCAGCGTACCAGGATACCTTTGTATTTGCCAGCACATAAGCACCTGTGAGTTTCCTTGTCAAAACAGGGAAGGAGACGATTAAAGCACATGCATTCCCTTGCTTTCTTTGTCTCACTCCCTCTCTCGTATTATTTTTAACAATAAAAGTGCTTGTATGAAAAGCTATTCACAAATGCCCCATCATGTTTGACTTTCTTATTCTAATTAGCGGGAAGGAAATTGAAATGTAATTTATGGGAACGGATTTCTTTCTACTTTCCCTTGCAATGCGCGTTACCGTAACAATGCTCCAGCAATCTGCAACATCAGGGCCATATTTGCTTCCACGAATCAGAGGCACAATTACCCAACCTTGCGACGCAGCTCTGGATCTCGTGAGCGCAGTGTGTTGCGGTGCTACACTCACACCGTCAGTACAACAGGGAGATGGTTAATTACCAATACATGGTGGCTTCTTACAACTGATAGACCATGCAGGAGCTTTTATATGTCTCCTGAATTCTCTTTGTTTACACAATGAAAAGTCCTGAGAATAATTCCCTTTATCCCAGTTTGTACCCTGAGCACTGGGTCAGAAGATTATATTCTTCCCTTTCTCCTCCCAGGTAAATAAGCAATATGCCCATATATGTGTTGCAAAGAACACACACTTTTGTCTTCTTTTATAGTGATCTTTTTCTTTTTCTTTTTCTGGAGCTATGCATGGTGTAACTCAGGTTGTTTGGTCACTTATTTCAGGCAATACAATTTTAAATGTTAAGTCTAGAGTGTCTTTGTTTTGAACTATTTTCTAGAGAACAGGAATGTTTTGTGGTTCGGGGGCTGGACCCCAAACTAAGGCGATGCTGGCTTCAATTTCTAGCTCTCCCAGAGAGTCTTTCAGGACTTGTCTACACTAAAAGGAAGATCACTGCTGCTGCAATCAATCTTCTGGGGTTTGATTTCACAAGTCTAGTTAAGACTTGCTAAATTGAACTCAGAGGGTGCCTCCACTGGCATCCAGTACTCCTGCTTTCGCAAAGAGGAAGGGAAGCCGATGGGAGCGTTTCCTCCCATCGGCCTCCCATTGTGTGAACACCACCAAGCTTGGCTTAAAGTAAGCCAACTTCAGCTACGTATTCTTACGTAACTTAAGCCACGCTGTTGGGTCTGGGTTCCTTGGGCAAGTCACTCGTGTTCTTTGTACTGTACTTCTGTTTCTCCATCAGTAAAACAGTGTTGATGATGCTTCCCTGCATGAGGATAAAGCCATAAATCACTTAGAGCTACTCTGAGGGCAGCGATAAAAACCATGCAAGTACCTGATAGACAGTTTGTACATTTGCATGGATATTATTTTGTAGCTCCAGAAGTGAGTTGGGCATTGCACTGAAAACATAAGAATACAGGATCTCTGCATTTAAGGGCTGACACTCTAAATGAGATTAGCAATTCACCTACATTGGTTCCCCTGTGCAGTTTATTGGCCAGCAGGGCACTTGGTAATTATGAGTCCAATCCCTATGTTTGGTTCTATATTCCTCTGACTCTGGAAGATGATTTTTCAGCACTACCCTCCAAAGGGGGTGGGGGTGGGGGGAAATCACTGTACAAGTGAAGTGGCAGGATGGAAATAATTTGGAAATTTCCAATCACAATTTGATAAAGCACTTGTTGAATAAATCTTAGAGGCGACTGAAATTCTCCAAGATAAATCAAATTATTCTGAGCCAACTCTGGCGATTGTTTTGATCCAGGCTAGAAATGACTTAGCAGTGCTAGACTACACATGCAGCGGCTCATATCCAGCATGTGGTGTTGATCATCTTGATCTGAGAGCCGAGGGGCAGTTGCTTAACTGTAGAGTAGAAATGGGGAGAGACGAGAGGAGCAGTGGATGTGGCCAGGCCAGAGTGCTATTAGAAAGGGCATTTTGTTGTGAAACTTGTCATTCATTAGGCCAGATTCATCCCTGTTGAAACTATTGATTTCACTGAACCATGGGGGAATTGTCCCATTATGCCTAGCAGACCTAGGAAACATACTTTGCAGGAAACCAGTGAGCAAAAATGATGGCTCTTTGCTGATACAGTGTTTGCAGACCATGGGCCAAATGGAATTACCCCTGTGATGAATCTGCTCCGATCAAGAGAAGTTGCAAGAAGTTTGGCAAATTTCACTTAAAGCAGGATGTTTCCGCATGGGCCTGAATCTTTCCACCCACTCAGTGGGACTCATGTGTGGAGTAATTGAATAGGCAGCACAAGAGCTAGCTAAGCTATGGAACTACACTAAAACTGGCTGATGAGGTGGGTCCTCCAAAGGCAAACTGCTGTCCTTTGTTCTGCTTGCAAATAAAGACACATGAATGTAGTTCTGTAGCTGGGGGCCTTGGTTACCAATCTGAGCGAGGAAAGGGGACTAAAGTGGCTACCAAGAACCGGAAAAGCTCTAAGGGAGCCTGCTCATGGAAGGTGCATCTACGCAACATCCTAAACTCGAAATAAGTTATGCAATTCGCGCTACGCAATTTGCGCTACGCAAATTGCATATCTTATTTGGATTTTAATTCGAAATAGCTTATTTTGAAATTTGGCGCATCTACACGTCGCCAAATTTCGAAAGAAAGCTGTCTTTCGAGCGATCCCTTATCCTTCATGCAATGAGGTTTACTGGGATGGCGAAATAGCACGCCTGTTATTTAGAAAAATATTTTGAAATAGTGGGCGCCTTGGCTAGACGCAGGGGAGCTATCCTGAAATAGCCTGGCAGTGTAGACGTACCCGGAGAGTGGTTTCAGAAACAGAGGCCTGCTAACTCCATGTTTCTGACATTCTACTGACAAAAGATGGCTCAGCCCTAGTCATTCCCTGGTAGCTGTTGGATACCTTTGGGGTGGGGAACCTTTTTGGTGTCGGGAGCCGCTGACACACAGAAAAACCATTCAGGGGCTGCACAAAAGTGAGCTAGGAGATTTTGTGCGGGGAAAAGCCTTCAGGTAGCAGTTCACTGTGCCCGGCAGCGGGAGGGGGAGCAGTAGCGTGTGGAGTCACTTCCTGCCCCTGCCAGGAAGAGCCCATGGATCAGATCCAGCTCTGGCTTGCTTGACTCTGGCCTGTGAAGCTTGGGGCTCCTCCCCTCACAGCAGCGAGCCAGCACTGACACTCCAGCCCCATGGAGGGTGCTGCAGAGGGGGTGTGGGGTTGGAGCACCAGTGTGGGCTCCCCAATGCTGGCAGTGGGCCCCGAGCCTTAGGGGCTGGATCCGAGCAAGCTGGGAGCCGGAGCCAGCCCCCCGGGCCGTAGGTTCCCCACCCCCGAGTGTCTGAATTTATCCAACCCGTTACTATTGGCAAGTGTGTCTCTGCATGTGCGTTGTGAGCCCTGGACTTACAGTGAACTCAGCAGTTGGTACATATTTTCTCCATTCCATAAATAGCCTCAAATCAGAATGCAGAGCACATGGGCACATTTAGGCCGAAGACAGAAAAGAATCTGTTTAGTTCAGGATACATTAGGATTATGGCATCTTCAAAAGAAACCTCTGGTGTCCACTGAGCTGTTATTTCTGCTTTTAAAAAATTCAGCCCTTTATTCCCATTCAGAGGTATTTGCTAGTCAGCGTGAAAGGGGAACGCTAACAGCCGATGGGACTAGTCCCGGGCAGAATTTCAGCCTTGAATACATCGTATCATTGCCTGCATGCAGGGGTGTGTGCTGTGCTTGGGACGCCGTGCCGCTTTCTCTGGGAGTTTACAAATGCCCAAACATTAATCACCTAATAGACATAACAAATGGTGCTTTATTGAAAGCACGGGGCACCTCATTTCCAATTGTGTCAAACCAGCCAATCTTCCCAGTAGTTCACGGGGGAAGGAGAAAGTTAAATTGCATGCTGATATCTTAGTATCTTTTTACTTGGGATAAAATACAATTTCTGCTAATATGTGCAGCAATGCTCAGTGAAAATTACATCATTCATTCCCTCCCCGCACCTCCGCTTTCCAGCCCCTCGAACAGAATGGTGATTTGTCAGAACTTGGGGCTCAGAACTGTATTTCCTGGGGCATGGCAAATTATTCTAATGGACCCTTATGGATTTCAGAGCTACCTGTAAAGTGGAGTCAACTCTCCTCAATTTATCACAAACCTTGTGATATTTGGTGTTTTTCTTAGAGCTTTTCTTTGCGCACAAACCTAGAATTCCATGGTTTCTTGAGAATTTCAAAATTGTATGTTGTTGTTTATGTCTAGCCAATGTATTTACAGAGAGAATCTGGAAAACACAGCTACCTCATAATGGCTAATAAAAAGAGCCTGAAAATTATTAAATACCTGTGATTTTTAAGCCAATTTTGTGGTATTTGGGGAGCCCAACTCATGACTTTTCAACATTTAGGGTAGGTAGTCATGTCGGAAGACCAGGGACAGTCCAAAATAAATTGAGCTTGTGTAACCCACACACTCGGGCTATGTCTACAAAGCTTCCCTCTTCTGCAAAAGCCTATGCAAATGAGGCGTGGATTAGCATATTGCGGAGCTTCATTTACATAATTAATTAGGAACCCTTTTTGCGCAACCTCCCCCCTGCACAGAAAGCCGTTCTTCCTCATTTTTTCAGGAAGAATGGCTCTTGCGCAAGAAGAGGGTTTTGCGCAAAAATGCGCTGTGTCGATTGCGCCTTTCTGTGCAAAAAACTTTTGCTCAAAAACAGCTCCTAATTATTTATGCAAATGAAGCACAGCAGTATGCTAATCTGTGCTTCATTTGCATAGGCTTTTGCGGAATAGGAAAGCTGTGTAGATGTAGCCCTAGTGTGGTTCACCCATGTCGTGGCATTTAGACCAGTGTTTCTCAACCTTTTTTTTAATAAAGTACCCCTTTAAAAAAAATGTATAAGTACCCCCCGCACCCACAGTTTTCAGACATACAATATTTTTTTCCACAGTTGCAACACATTTATTTAAACAACGTAATTGTAGCCGGGAAGGCGCTAAAATTTTTGGGTGTAAAAAATAGAAAAATAATAAAGCGCTGTAAAACTTAAGCGCTGTACCCCCCAGACTTCTCTCATGTACCCCTAAGGGTGCTCGTACCACTGGTTGAGAAAAACTGGTCTAGACCACGTACAGCGAAAGATAAGAACAAGGGAGCTCTACAGCCTAAGCTGAGCACTGGCTGGCTTTGTAGTGCATGCTGTAGTAGTGGCTTCTCCACTTAACTCCAAAAGTCCCAGGTTCCAATCTGCAGTTACACTTACTCCTTAATCTATGGAAATCCCCCAAGAAGGTGTGGTTTGGAGCCAGTCTGAGAGGTTGGCTGAAGGAGATGACTCTTTGTAGTCAGGGAGAGAGAGTTTCTTGGGGAGTCAAAAGCCAGAAACAGTTTTTGCTGCTCTCAGAGGTAGCCAATCAAAAAGAAAAAGATTTGGAAACTGGGTGAGATTCCTGCTGGTTCTTATTCTTTCCAAAGCTGGCTGCCAATGACTAGACAGTGGCCAAATGGTAGATCTGGACTACTAAACACATTAAAGAAACAGGAAGGGCTGCTATGGCTCAGCAAAAGAAAAAGGGTGCAACGACAAAACATCCCACTTCCAAGTGATTGCTCCTCTCAGAAACGTCACTTTCCTCCACTCCCTTCATTGCACCAGCATAAACGGGAATGGTCCTGCATGTGGGGGCAGGGAAATGAGATTTGAGACTCAAAGTCACTAGTGGACCTCATGTTGTCACTGGCCCATCTCCCCTTTCAGAGTGAACACTGTTTGGGGCAGGCTTTGTGGGTCTGATTGTTAAGATCATATTTATTTTTGTTTGATTTGGATGGGTTTGTTGATTTAGTTTGGGTTGAAAGAACTGCAGAAAGGTTGCTCTTGCTTTGTGCACGCTCTTCTGGAAGTGTTTTGTTTTGGGTGTTTAACATGAATCGGGAGCGATAAAAGAAATTCCCAGTGATAATTACTAGGGATGTTAAATATCAGTTAATTGAATAGTTGAATAATCTCATGAAGTCGTATCGGTCATTCAACTATTCTATAGTCCCCAGCCAGTGTGCTCCAGCCCCACTCCCAAGAAGCCCCCTGCCACACCACACTGCTGCCTCTGTATCAGAGGCAGCAGCGTGGGGTGCCAGATGGGAGCCGGTCTGCAAGGGAAGCCAGTTTAAAAACCAGCTCCCCTCATGGAACGGCTACCTGTTACCCTCTTATACAGAGGTAGCAGCGCAGCATGGGGTGGCAGCAGCCTCTGTTGTGGGGTGGGTCTAAGCTCCTGGACCTGGTGTGAGCCGGAACTGAGCCAGTCTGCCTGCCCGTCTACCTCCTAATACACTTTAAATGCAGAGCCGCAGCAGGGGTAGGTACCAGACCCATTGCAAATCAAGACTGAGCTGTGCTGTTGGTCAGCCTGCTAAAAAATTTACTGGCAGAGGGAGGAGGCAGAGAAATGCATATGGGCTACAGTATTAACCAATAATCTTTTGCTTATTTGTTAATCAGTTAATCGACTACACTGTTACATCACTAATAATTACAACTTTACCAAAATGAAAGAGTGGCATTTGCAGTGATATTCACCTTGCTACCTTTTTAAGAATAAGCAAGGGCTTGTGAACAGCATCTGAGTTCAGGGTAGGACCATACGCTGGGAAACTTAGTTAGCTGCTGTCCCAAGGGGAGGGAATTAGAAAGTTGCAATCTTGCTGTCGGGACTCAGGATGAATCACTCTGTTTGCGCAAATCGTTGACTGTCAAACAATAATCAGAAAATGATCGTGTGCCTGCCTGATGGCAGCCCCAACACAGCAATTGCCTCTGTTCCTGGGACACACACTGCTGAGTCTTATCTCACTGGGTTGTTCTACCCCATAGTTAAAAACCAGACTCACAAACCCTGCTCTAGTTGTTATTCTTAAAAAGGAGATGGGCCAGTGAATACATGAAGTCTATGAGGGTATGTCTACACTACCCCGCTAGTTCGAACTAGCGGGGTAATGTAGGCATACCGCACTTGCAAATGAAGCCCGGGATTTGAATTTCCCTGGCTTCATTTGCATAAGCGGGGCGCCGCCATTTTTAAATCCCCGCTCGTTCGAACCCCGTGCCGCGCGGCTACACGCGGTACGAACTAGGTAGTTCGAACTAGGCTTCCTAGTTCGAACTACCATTACTCCTCGTGGAATGAGGAGTAACGGTAGTTCGAACTAGGAAGCCTAGTTCGAACTACCTAGTTCGTGCCGCGTGTAGCCGCGCGGCACGGGGTTCGAACGAGCAGGGATTTAAAAATGGCGACGCCCCGCTTATGCAAATGAAGCCAGGGAAATTCAAATCCCGGGCTTCGTTTGCAATTGCGGTATGCCTACATTACCCTGCTAGTTCGAACTAGCGGGGTAGTGTAGACATACCCTGAGTGACTTTGATTCTCATATCTCAATTTTGATATTGACATAGAGAGTAGGCTTGTAAAGTTTGCAGATGATACCAAGGTGCGAGGGGTTGGAAGTGCTTTGGAGGATAGGGTCATAATTCAAAATGATCTGGACAAACAGGAGAAATCGTCTGAGGTAAATAGGATGAAGTTTTATAAGGACAAATGCAAAGTGCTCCACTTAGGAAGGAACAATCCATTTCACACATACAGAATGGGCAGTGACTGTCTAGGAAGGAGTACTACAGAAGAGGATCTAAGGGGTCATCATGGACCACAAACTAAATATGAGGCAACAGCGTGACACTGTTGCAAAAAAAGCAAATGTCATTCTGGGATGCATTAAGAGGAGTGTTGTGAGGAAGACACGGGAAATAATTTTTTCTGCTCTACTCTGCACTGATTAGAACTCAGCGAGAGTATTGGATTTAGTTCTGGGAACCACATTTCAGGAAAGATTTGGACAAAATAAGAAAGGTCCAGAAAAGAACAACAAAAATGATTAAAGGTTGAGAAAACATGACCGATGAGGGAAGATTGAAATAATTGGGTTTGGTTAGCCCGGAAAAGATAAGACTGAGAGGGGACATGGTAGCAGTTTTCAAGTGCCTAAAAGGGTGTCACAAGGAGGAGGGAAAAAATTATTCCCCTTAATATCTGAGGATAGGACAAGAAGCAACTGGCTTAAATTTCAGCAAAGGAGGTTTAGGCTAAGCATTAGGAAAAACTTTCTGTCAGGGTGGCTAAGCTCTGGTATGAATTGCTTAGGGAGGTTGTGGAATCTCCATCACTGGAGATTTTTAAGAACAGGTTGAACAAACACCTGTTTGGGATGGTCTAGATGGTGCTTGGTCCTGCCATGAGGGCAGAGGACTGGACCTGATGACTGCTCGAGGGCCCTTCTAGTTCTAGTATTCCATGATTCTGTCTAACTATGGGTTTGATGATGGGGCCATCTTCCTACAGGTGGTGCCCTCCAGGGAAAATCCATAGCAATTGCAAAAAATCAGACCTCTTCCCCTACCCAAGTCACTGAGATGCTCAAGACCATCCCTAGGAGGATGCAGGAACTGGGGCAACCCTCCCATCCCAGTGTCCTAGTCACAGAGTCCAGGGCAACCCCCCTGCCACAGGCCCCGCCCTACCTCACCCCTTCCACTAAGCCACACCCCTTCCTGGTCCACTCCTGCTCCCCTCCCTTGCTTCCTGTTGCCATGGTGAAGCGGAGCTCATCTATCTGGGAGAGGGCAGTGGGGCGATGTGGATGGAGCAGGCTGCTGGGCTGAACCTGCTCTTGCTGCCACCGTGAGTGAGTGGGGGGGGGTGACCCCTGCAGCCATCTCATGCCAGGCCCCCAGCTAATTCTCCTGGCCATGCCGGGTCCAGTCCATTGGACAGCTGAAATGCCTGCTGTGAGGTTCCCCCATAATGTGGGGCCTCTTGCTCTGGAGATAGCATTTCAGCCACAAATTCACAGTCAAGTCACAAGTCAGAATTCTCAGATACATCGAGCTCCCTTATTCTTGCTTTTGCTGAAGTGGGTGTCAGTAATTTGCTTTGTCTCTCCCATTGAGTTCATTCTCTCTTGAAAAGCAATTCCGAGAAGACCCAGAATTGTCGCTATTAAAAAAAAAAGCCAACATTTACCAAGAGTTACCATGCACCTTCATTGACTTGTCAGTGGAAAACATTTCAAGGTACATTTTAAAGTAATGCAGGAGGGAGCAGACAGTATCATATTCACACATGTAACTAGGGACAGAAACTGCCCCAAAACTTGTTTGAACCATGAACAGATGTTCCTATGAGCTCCTATGATCCTCAGGTTGGGTCAGAAACAAAAGTCTAAACATCCTGTAGCAGAGTCATTCTCAGAGTATTTCCTAGCTTTTTAAAACCAGGCAGGAGAGCTTGGGAATTTTCCTATGAAACTTGTTTGCATTAGATTGGCAGCACAACTGACAAAAACAAAACAGCTTCTGAGAAGTATGAGGGCTTCTAGAAGTGTATCCAAATCAAGGATGCAGAAACCCACAGAGCCATCATTGACTGCTTGAAGTGGACTTTTTTTTTTTAAGTTCAAAATTACTCCTCCATACACAGTTTAAATTTCCTTTCCTTTCCTTTCACACTGCATAAGCCCAAGTTGGCCAGAGAATAGAAGCACCCAAAGGAGAATGGTTATTCAGGCCCAACCAGGAGCTAGAAGTATCAGCATCTCAGATTGTAAAATGGGCTAATTCAGGTGAGGATGAAAAACAAAGAACATGTATAAGATTTTGAGGCTTAATTGTTTTAACCTTGAGTGGGGAGATGGATGGAGGAGATGCTTTGCCGTGCAGAGTTGTTTCATACCCACCCAATTAAATGTAGGATTGTGGCTGAATGAAATGCATTTAGAGTGGGTCATTTTTTTGAACAAAAACATTTGTTAAATATCCTCCTCTTCATTAGAATAAAAATGGCCGCCACATTGTGCTGGCTTAGCTGTTTGTCGGCTCAAAGCGGCAGTCAAGATGGGGATCGATTAACAAGGAAAGCCGCTGTCGACCGATCCCTTACGCCTTGTGGGATCCCTCATGGGATTTTATTCTAATGAAGCGGGGGATATTTAAATCCTTGCTTCATTGACTATGTCGGGATGTCTAATTTACATGCCTCTGCCGACAGAGGCATGTAGTCTAGACATACCCTTAGTGTTCTGTGCTGTTATTTAGCTCCAATTTACCCCTAAATATCTTCTAAGACCCCAGTAAGCAGTGGAAGTGTTGGTAATGCTGCTAGACAATATTTACTTCCCTTAGTTTGGGAAGTTCTCCGGTTCAGCACCAATCAGGTCCCAAAGGTGCTGGACTAGAGAGGTTCAACCTGTATATGCATTTTCATTTAACAGTATCTCTTTAAGGCCCCACTAGCTACTCTGTAAATTGAGAATATGTCAATATATAGCTCTAGCGAGGGCTTTGTCCTTGTTTTTCTGACCCCTTGAAATCTGAAGGATACTTCTTGTGGCGCAGACATTTATCATATTGTATTCTGTATAGGAAAGAGGGATTCATTCAGCATATATCATCCACTTTAAAAAAAATCAGATGTGATACTGCCTCAGCAAATGCAAACCTGTAATAGTCAGCTCCCTCAGAAAAGAGTCTTCACATTTTTAGCATCCAGGGAAGGAAGTAAAAGGCTGGGAGGGCAAAGAAGTACAAAACAATGACGTTTGGAGGATGTCTCTTTGTAATTCAGTAATTACCAGCACTGCTGACACCACAAGGAAAGAGATTTTGAGCCTGCTGGGATATAGGCAGAATGTTAATAAATTTGGGGATGTTGCCATTAATGCTCCATTGTTTTATGGTTCTGTGGCGATGAAAATGCCTTATTTCCATCCGGGCTGCCTCTGTCTTTAGGTACATTCGTGAGAACTTGAAGCTGGTTGAGTGAGCACAGTGCGGTCAGGGTGTTCGGAAGCATAGAAGATGCTAATGGAATTTAGAGGCGCAGGGAATACATCTGAGGCTTCACAGTCAAGGAATTTTAATGAGACGTTGATTTCATTGGAGAAATGTAATAAGGAAAGGGGAAAACCATTAATATCATTTCAAAACGTCTACTCCAGTGTTTGGTCCAGACTCTGTCTCTTTCCTGGTCACGGGTATATTGAGCCCTGCTTGGATTGTACTGTCCCAGCTCATGTCTTGGGAGGAGAGCCCGGCTGCAGATACATGGGTGTTGAGTGATGAGCATGTGTAGAATCCCGTGTATGTGTGTGTGGGAGGGGAAGTAAAAGCACGTAGAAGCTAGAGCAGTGGTTCTCAAAGCAGGGCCCGTGGACCACTAGTGATCGGGCCGTGGGCTTGCCCCGCCCCCTGCAGCAGGGAGCTTGCGGTGGCGCTCCGGCGCCACCTGCCCGCAAGGTTGGAGTGCCAGAAGTGGCTTCCCACTGCAGGGGTGGAGTGGCTCCATGCAGGGGCGGCCCGTGAGCCTAGGCAAGCTAGGCAGCTGCCTAGGAAGCTGCTGGCCCGGGCGCCCGATGATGACGTCAAGAGGTGCTGGGGCGCCTCATGATGATATCACGGCTATTGATGGCCATGCAGGCAGGGGTGCTGCAATCGGCGCCCTGCCTAGGGCGCCAGCTGCTGCAGCCGGTCTCGGGCCGCTCCTGGCTCCACGCACTGAATGGCAGCACAGGAAACTGCTCACCTGGAGCCATCCCTGCTGCTCCCATTGGCTGGAATCATGGCCAATGGAGGATGGGGGTCCCAGTCCCTGGGATCAGTGGGAGTCGTGGAGCTAGGTAAGCACCCCCCACTCCTCTGTGCCCAGACCTCATACCCCATCTCCGTCTCCCCCAGACCTCCACAGCCCACTCCTGCACCCAGCCTCTCACCCAGAGCTAAACTCCCCCACTCCCTCCTCCACCCATTTTGTCATCATGGCTGGTTGGCTGGTGGTCCGCGGAAAGGCCTGCATTGTGCAGGGTGGGCTGCGGGCCAAAAAGTTTGAGAGCCACTGAGCTAGAGGAAGTCATGGCCCGGGGTCCCCGCCCTGGCAGTAAATAGATCGGGTGAGACTAATGTGACACTGGCTCCGTGCTCCAATGGCAAGTGACACATTCTGTCCTTGATTCCTTGTGGGGAGCCAAGTTCCTTCCTGAGTCCTGCCCCCAGCCTTGTTAAGCAGTTGGTGCGGGGAGAGAGGCTCCATGTGTAAGTAACTGAGGCCCGATTTACAAAGATGTTCTGGTGTTTGCTAGGATCACAAAAGCACCTAAACTCATTCAGCACCTAATTTACATGGATGTTGGTGAGCATCAGGTGCTTAAGCGTTTTTGTAATCCCAATAAGTGCCCATTTATTGATTGGTTTAGGCACCTAAATTCCTTTATAGATCTGGATCCTAATCCTGCTGAATGCCTAAGATCCCACTGATATCCAAGCAGTTGTCCTTTCCAGCAATGGGTTGGAAACTTCTGGGAGATTTCCAGAGGCCTCACTCCTCCAATGTGAGGTTTATTCCAGTCTGCTCCTGCTTCCATGTTATGCACTTTGCCAATAGTGTGTATGTGTGTGTTTTAAATAATAAACTTCCCGGGTCTCGTTCCTATATAGGTTCTCCTTACCAGCTTCTCCAGGGCCAGAGACGGCATCGGTTGAAGTTATGGAGGTGGCTTTGAGCACTGTGCCGCCTCCTGGCTCTGTATTCTCTGATGCCCAGCTGGGCTGTGGATTTAGCACAGAGAATCTCAGGCCAGGACAGCACAGGTCCTAGAGCAGGCAAAGAGTGTGGGGGCAGCAGCTCAGCCAGTGGGAAGAGAGGCCAAGAAATCAGGTTCTGCTGGTTCTACTGATCAGGTGTCCCTTGGCCAGCATCCATCAGGGCTAAGAGGGATCCAACTTCCAAGGAGTCCGTGAGACTGGAGAGCCAGAAGACATTCTGTGAGCTCCATATGAAAGGGGAAGATATCACAGAATGGAGACATAAAGGGTGCATCTACACTTTATTTCGATAACTAGCGTTATTTCAAAACAACAAAGCGCGCATCCACACAGCCAGTCTGCTATTTTGAAGGAATTTTAGAATTAACGGACGGCTTATTCCGAAATCTGTAATCCTCATTCTACGAGGAATAACGCCTATTCCAAAATAGCTATTTCAAAATAATGTGTGTGTAGACGCACCACTGCTGTTATTTCGAAATAGCTCCTCATCAGGGCCATTCTAAGTTATTCCTCCCCCGTGCTTTCTGGAGCTCTAAATCAATATAGCACGTCTACATGAAGGAAGCCTGCCTCAGACTAATTTTGAGGCTTCTCTGCAGTATAGATGTGCTATTGCAAAATAAGCTATTTCGGAATCACTATTCTGGAATAGCTTATTTTGAAATAACCATGCAGTGTAGATGTAACCAAAATGACCAGCCCTTCAGGCTGGAGCTAATGTTCACTTTTGAGGAGAGAGCTTTCTGGGCTCTGCAATCTGCTCATTTTTTCCAGGGGGGTATCTTTTCCCAGGAACGTACGAGTCCGTCCTGTCACTTTGCCCTCGCTGCAGTCTGCAGGGGGCTGGCAGGGAAACGAAGCAATGCATTCCTAGTTGCCGATAGCCTAGACATGAATAGTTCTGTGGTATGCTGCCAAATTGTATCCAGGTATCAGAATGGTTTGTCTGCACATCCCCACTAGACTATCCCCCTATACACTGGATAATAGACACCCTTTGGCAGGAGCAGAAGGTATTTCAGTGTAGAAGTAAAGAAAAAACTAAGGGGAGGGGAAAAGTGCTATCTCAGCTGGTTGCATGAACAGCTAAAATAAGCAATATGCAGGCATATCATTAGGAACACAGATTAATAATTTCTGTTCTCAAGAGCGATCGCCGCGCTTAATTTATTGTGGCAATGGTGTTATGGCCCCAAACTTTATTGTCCTTTAAATTATAGTGCAGTCTATACGGAAAGGAGACAGGGCCCTAAATCATGCATTATTGCTTGCAAATTTGAAAACAAATGATGTTTTTCCCGTTAATTGCTAAATTTGCAGCTTTTTCAAAGCAAAAAATACGAGTCGTAACATTTTATTATTTTATTTTATTTTATTGTAATTAGCAAGGAATTTCCTCCTCTGGAGTCCTTTCATTTCCCTTTTCCCTTTCTACCAACCCCTTCTTGCTCCCCCCAGACCTCAAAGATCTTCTCTTACCATGATCAAAAAAAGCTGGATTTGATCCTTTTCAAGTCCAAAGCTTCACTCCGGGGGCAAGGAATGCGGGAATTTGCCTCTCCTGTAAAAGGAGGGTGTTCTTCATTTGACCCCAGAGTTTGTGTGCTATCCCAGGCCCAAATCCAGCCTTCAGTGTGAGCTCATTTTCCTTCTAAAGGAAGCATGGAAGCAATTCCAATGATACCATCCCTATTTATGCATTAATATTTCCCTTGTAGAATGACAACGGTGCATGTGTTGATTGCACCCCCTGGAGCTACTGACTCTGTGGATTTGGGGACAGTGCTGTGTCTGTATGAAGCCACATGCATCAAAGCAGAAGAGCCCATATTTGACAGGGTGACATTGGTACAAAGCAAGGCAGCTTATTCTTTCCCTCCCTCCTTGAAACTGGAGAAAAATCAATAATACCACCCGAGTTGATTTTGTGCGGAGTGTCTGCAGGTTTTAGTCTTTATCCCTCACCTTCTCGGAGCCAAGGGACAGCTGGTCTCTTTATATTACAGGGCCTGTGACTCTTCTGCTGTCTTTGTGAGATCCACTTTTCAGCAGGTAATTGAAATGATAAGAGAATGATGATTCTTTCCTTCGGCGGCACTAGCCTGGCTACTGAATTGTAATTCATTTACCGGCACTGGCAGGCTGTTCATGTTTTGTCATCTTAGACCTGAATCTCTGGATCTGAGTCTTAATAATTTTTTCCCTTTTGCCCTTTATGGTCTTCAGCTTTAGCTCCTCCAGTCTCGGTTTGGATTCCACGCACTGGGCACGCTGAGCTGCTGTGTGCCGTATTCCCCTCTTGGAATGTCACCCATGCAAAGCAAAGGTGGGACAATCCAAGGAAGGGGGAGGAAGGAGCATCAAGGCCATGGGCAGCTCGCCCCATCCCCGCACTGCTCAGGGAAATGCTGCTTAGCTAGTGACATCGTATGACTAGGGTTCCAGGAGCAAGCCAAAGTAGGCCTGCGACGTGCTGCCCAAACTGTGGGGCGAAGGATGGTCTCTGCACTGAAGGGCTCGTGGTCTAGATCAGCGATGGACATCCTAGGTTAGTGAGGGGTCCGCAAGATTGTCATAGCCAAGATGGTCTCCCAGGATTGGGAAATTTTGCTAACTGCGCTTGCATCCTAGGGATGTTAAGAAATGGTTAATAATGCAACCGGGTAGCCATTACAATGCTTAGTGGTTATACTGTTACACACGGCATTCTGCAGTATAAAGCTAATACTGCAGACCCCACACTGCAGACGGGATCCTGGGAGCGGGGCCAGTAGCCAGTGCTTGCCAGGAGCCAGCTCCCAGCTGCTGACCCCACTCTCAGGGATCTGGCTGCTGCCCCATGCTGCAGAATCTAAAACAGAATCAGCAGCATGGAGTGACAGCCGGTTCCTGGGGTATACTGGCTCCTGCCTGCCATTCTGCTCCCCGGAAGCAGCAGCACAGGGCAGCAGTCAGCTCCCCGGAAGCAGGTGCTGGCTTGTAAGATGACACCCTGCACATACAAGCTCCCAGCCCTGTTCCCGGTCTCCACCATTCATACATCGCTCCCAGAGTCTCTTCTCTGGGTCTGTTCCCCAACTTTTTTGTCACAGGCTCCTTGTCTTCACTTTATTCTACTCCTGGTCAGCTGTGAGACTTTGTTGATTTGCAGCAGGTTTCCAAGGCAAAGAGAATCCAGAGAATCTGGAACTGAGACAGGAGGCAGCGTAAGTCAGATCCAAGTTCATTGGCCATTCTGTGCTGTTTCTAGCACCACAAAGTGAAAAGGCCTGTCCAAGCTACGAAACGTGGGAAGGACAAATCGGAGAAGTGATTTGCAGCTTGTGGGCCCAGTGGCTTGTTTGTTTACTGTCTGTCCCAGGCCGTATTGTGTATCTGATGTCTGCTCTGTGAAAGAATCCATACTGGGTTTGCCAGAGAGCTCTTGGCAGAACGTTGAGACGCAGCTCTGCCAAACAACGCCTTGGCATGCAACGAGAGTTAGATTGTGGTGATAAAATGAGTGTAAAGCCTCCTAGGGTGGAGTGAGGTGAGCACTGGATACCACGGGCCTGATCCTCAGTCTGCTTCCGGTGGGTGTCAATCAGGAGCAATTCCCTTGAGGTCAGCAGAGTTATACTGGTGCAAAATGCCAGGGAGTGGCAAATCAGTCTCCTTTTGCATTACCCACTATCTTCTTCTGGGTCCTTTTTTTACCGCAGATCTTTTTGGCTATATTTACACTACAGGCTTCTTGCACAAGAAGCTTTTTGCAGAAGAGATCTTCCTCAAAAACTTCTTGTGCAAGAGTGCATCCACACTGCAAAAGTGCATTGAAAAAGCGATGCACTTTTGCACAAGAGAGCATCCAGACCGCCTGGATGCTCTCTCGCAAGTAAGCAGTGATTGTTATGGACAGAATGGCCACCAGGGTACCTGTTCTTTTTCCTCTTCCCTCTTCTTGTGCAAAAACCCCTCTTGCCCATCCACACACACCTTTTTGCTCAAGAACTCTTGCACAAAAAGGAGTTATTCCTCATAGAAGGAGGAATACCTACACCAGAAAAATCCTTCTGTTCTTTTGTTTTACTTGCACAAAAACATGCTTGAGGTATGGACACTCTGCGAGTTCTTGTGCAAAAATGGCCATTTTTGACCGAAAACTCTAGTGTAAACCTAGCCTTTTAGTCCCGCTGTCACCTGCTCAAGGAGTGGAAAACTCAAAGGGCTACATCATCATATCAGGGCAAGTGAGAAAAAGTGTATTCTGCCCACGAAAGCTCGAGTAATACTCCCTGCGCCTTTCCTGATGGGGGGATGGGAAGCTGATTTACATACAGGGAGGCAGGGGCTTTGATTGGAACAAGATGGGTGAAATCTGGATCATTGACCCTTTTGCTGCCTCTCGGGCACCTGGTGCTCATTCAGAAGAGAAATCACTGCATTCCCATAGAGACATAATATTTTACCTTTATACACCAAAATAGCTCATAATTCCATTGATACACCTTCACTGGCAGGTGGCACCTAACATCCTCACTATTAAAAATGTGCCTCTTATTTCTAGTCTGACTTTGTCCAGCTTCAACTTTCTGTGAGGGTGCGGGGAGGCGGGGGAAGGTAGGTGCCATACACCATACTAATGGAATTTTGCCCATGTGCTTTTAGATCCAGTTCATGCAGTAGATTCTGTCCCTACAGAGTGGAGAAGACTTTATTGGTGTTGTTTTAAGAGCTTACCTGGAAGCCAGCTTCACACCCAGAGAAAAGTGCACACAACTCTCTGCTGCAGGTAGTAAAGGCATTTTTGGCATTGGGAGAGTTTCAAACCTTTGGCTGCACATTTAATTTATTTTTAAATACCCTCCCATCCCATATAGCCCAGCCATGCACTTCAGCTGGGAACTGACACCTGAACAAGCAGACTTCAAAGTGGGTGCAAATTGCTGAAATTCTGAGGAGACAATGAAAACTTTTATTGAAGCTAAGGTTTCAAAGAAAGTTTGCATAATACAAGTTGAAAAGGAAGGCACAGTACCTCTGAGGTGGAGCTTGGGTTATGAGAAATGACAAGTATCGGTTTACACAGTTCACAAGATACATAGCATATATAACCAGCATTAGCCCAGATTAAGGTGTTTGAGTTTTCAAACCATCAGTGAATACGTGCTCCACGAATAGAGCGGATAAAGCCACAGTCAATTCTGGGGAGAGACTAGTTCACCTCTTTTTGCAGCGGTGTACACGAGGACACCAGGCAATAAGCAATTCAGAATCAGACTCTGTGTTTCCCTTTTCATTAGATTCTCTCCCCACCCTCTCTGTGCTTCTTTATTCAGAGACCCGAGCAACTGGGAGACAAAATCAATAATATATTAAGTCAATCTTTTGAGCCCCTGAAATCTGCGTGGGTTTGAAATGTAGGCAACGTGAATTTGCTTTTCTCTAGTGTATCCTATAAAAAGCAAATTTGAAGAAAAAGTCCCCCAACAGCGTATCAGCATCAGTATCACCAATCGGAAAGCAATTGCTCTCTCGCTTCTATTTTTAAACAACCCCCCAGAGCCCATTCTGCCCATCTTCTAGGGAACGTGTTCCAAACCGTAACGGGTTTGACATGTGCATTTCTGTTTTCCTCAATGTCCCCGGTCTCCTCTGATCGAGCATTAGGCCTTGTTTGCATTCTCCAGCCTGCAAACGTATTTCCAACCCAAACACTTGGGAGGGAGCGGGGCTGTCTGTGACACAGGCATTCTGCTTAAGTGAATGATCGCAGATTAGCTGCTGCAGGCCACTGTGTCTGCGAGCCGTGCTCTCGTCACATCCCTGCCTGCGGATGATTTGCTTTCTGGATAATGGCTTCTGGCATGTAGCACAAGAGGCACTTTTTTATTTTATGAGTCCTGTGGAGGCTGCTTTGCCCAGACTTTTCCGTTCCATTTTGCTGCGAACACAACTTTGCACTTCTCCTCCGTCAGCGGCTCCTATAAAAACATCATAGGGGTTGGCTGTGCCATTTAATGAGGTCCCCTCCTTGCAGCCACTTATCTGGTACAATCCGTTTGGAGAGTGAAACACAACCTGCCTGAAGCAAGTCCTGCCCTTGATTGTCTAACAGAACAGCACTGCGTGGCTGGGTCAGTAGATGGAGCTCATTTCAACCAGTCTAACAGCTGGGAGCGCTCCAGATAAAGAGCCGCTATTGGAAACGCCAGCCTGTTCATAATACTTTGCACGTACCTAGGGTGAAGCATATTCAGACGTTGGCTACTTAATCCTTCCAGCCATCACTAGCTCGGGTCCCAGGTCCCTGCTGCATCACCGCCTGCCACACCAGTCCTCTTGCTGTGCACACAATCTGGAATGCTGCGGCTGCCCAGGTAAGATGGTTCCTTGACTCCTCCTTCTTCCTGGTTGCTCCCCCATCACAGGGGCCGCAGAGAGGCAGCTGAGTGTGGGAAACAAATTCTACTGCCGTGGTGCCCGACCAGTTCTATAGGGGCTACTGCTTCACTGAAGTAGCCACATTCTTCTGAAAATGTAAATAATTTTGTGAGCTACACTCAACTAGTCATGCTCAACCAGGCAAATAGCCACATGTGGCTCGTGGCTAGCATGCTGGACAGCACAATTCACCTGGTCCTGCTTAGCAGTACTACAACCCTCCTCCAGCAGCTATGTGCCTTTCAGCAGAGCCCTGAAAATCTGTGGCTATCCTCTTTATGTCCGTGGGTATTCACATCTGTGGATGTGGATGTGGATACCCGTGGCTCATTTATGCAGATGGACATGGATACAAATTTTGTATCTAGAATCCTGGAAATTTGCAGTTAACTGCTTTATATCCCTGGGTATCTGCATCCACGGATCATTTTTGGGGCGGTAGATGTGGATGGAGATATAAATTTTGTGTCCGTGCAGGACTCTACCTTTCAGCTCCCCATCCTAATGCATGCAATAAAGGGATCATATGCTGTGCTGTGATTAGCAGTTATAGGACATGAGAAATAATTATTCCACTCTCCTCTGTGCTGATTAGTCCTCAATTAGAGAATTGTGTGCAGTTCTGGGCCCACATTTCAAGGAAAATGTGGAGTAATTGGAGAGGGTCCAGAGAAGAGCAACAAAAATGTTTAAAGATCCAGAAAACACGACCTATGAGGGAAGACTAAAAGAACTGAGCTTGTTTAAGTTTGGAAAAGAGATTAAGAGGGGACATGATAGCAGCTTCCAAGTACCTAAAAGGGTGTTACAAGGAGGAGGGAGAAAATTGTGCCTCTGAGGATAGGACAAGAAGCAATGGGCTTAAATTGCAGCAAGGGAGGCTTAAGTTGTACATTAGGAAAAACTTCCTAACTGTCAGGGTGGTCAAACACTGGAATAAATTGCCTAGGGAGGCTGTGGAATCTCCATCTCTGGAGTTATTTAAGAGCAGTTTGGATAGACACCTGTCAGGGATGATCTAGAAAGATGGTGCTTAGTCCTGCTGTAAGGGCAGGGGACTGGACGTGATGATGTTTCAAGGTCCCTTCCAGTTCTTGTATTCTAGGATTCACTGCAATACAGTAGCCAAGGCTACTAACTCTCACACTGAAGGATCCTTTCAGTTAATCGCAATCTGGGATCAGCCAGGAACATGCACCACTGAGATGTGGGATTGCCTAGCACAGGTGAACATACAAACGGCAAAACTTGTCTCCCAGAGCATCCCACACCAGTCACTGTTAGAGCCTCACAGGCCTGTTGCTGTGGACACCTTTCTGACTGCAAACCCCTTTGAAGCTGAAATGTGCGATGTAGATTTGAATAATAATGCATAATCCCATATAGCCTGTTGCCACGAGGGATTGCACTGAAGTGTTGGCCAGACCTGTGCCTCTGACCGAACTGCAGTGGAGGCTTCTTGTGGCTAGATCACCGGGACCTTATAACCGACTTTGGAACCAGCATTCCCTCGATTTTCCATGTGCAGAATAAATTTTTGTTATGTGCACCAAGACTCGTGTGGATGTGCACTACCAATGGACATACATGCTGCCAGTGGAGATACACATGGTGGCTGCTCAAGCGCTCAGCTTACAGGGAACACTGCCTTGGACGAGGTCATGTGTGAATAGTGGCAGTAGAGTCTGTTGCGCAACTTACGTCCCTGCGGTTGGCAATTGCTGCTCACGTCCAGGTGTGGCCAGTGCCACCTCTGCAATGACCTCTTTTGGGAGGGCATCTTTCCTTAGCCAGTGACACTGATCGTCATATTTTTATCCCACTGATGGGCTGAGGGGACCATAGAGCTGGGTAAGGAACAAACACAGAACAAAAAGTATCAGAGGGGTAGCCATGTTAGTCTGAATCTGCAAAAGCGGCGAGGAGTCCTGTGGCACCCTATAGACTAACTGAAGTGTAGGAGCATAAGCTTTCGTGGGCAAAGACCCACTTCGTCAGACATGCATCTGACGAAGTGGGTCTTTGCCCACGAAAGCTTATGCTCCTACACTTCAGTTAGTCTATAAGGTGCCACAGGACTCCTCGCCGCTTTTACAGAACAAAAAGATGGCTCCATCCTACCACTGGTGGCTTTTTCACAGCTAAAGGTAGCTCAGTTGCTGCTCAGACATGAGTATCATTCAAGGCAACTGGAGTTGTCTCTTGATGACCAAGACAGGACTCCAAGAATGGAAGGGTCATGTTCTGGAAGTACCACAGGCAGCCTGTTGGATAACTCTATCCCTGCCCAGCATCTGGCCTGTAGCTGGAGACACCTGGCCAGTTAGGGCTTGTCTACACTGGGGCGTTATTTCAAAATGACTCCCCTTTTCAAAATTACAAGGCGAGAGTCCACACTACCAAGCCTGTTATTTCAAAATAAAGGGCTTGTTATTTTGAAGTAATAACTCCTGCTTGTGAAGAGAAATAACTTATTTGAAAATACTTATGTTGGGAGTTATTATTTTGAAATAACTCCCCAGTGTAGACATAGCCTTTGTGAATAATCCAGTGTCTAAGCTCTACCTTCCCTCTTCTACCTGAACAATATAAATCCCCTGTCCCGAGCTCCCTTCTGCACCAGCCTCCATCCCTCTCGTTCAAGGAGCTTTTCCAAGCCTCATCAGCTTTTCTGAGTGTTAATGTAATGGACAGTATGTGAACCTTTTGTTCCCTTCCACCCAAGAGCAATTAATCCCAGCCATATTAATATGACGAGTCAACACTTCAGCGCTGTGGAGTTTTGTTCCCCTGAAGTGACAATGCTGCGGAGAAATGACAGACCACCAGCATGCTATGTCTCCGGGGTCCTGCCAGCGACCCTGTGCCGGGACATATGTTCTATGTGGGAACTCATTTATGTGTTTCACTCACGTCTTGTTCTATTTGCGGAAGCCTCGCGAGCTTTTCATCTCACTCGGAAGGATTCAGTACTCGCTACGGGACCCGGTTTTGCATAGATTATATGCGACATGTTCTAAAGGCATCTGCTGTATAGCTGCATAATTATAGCTGGAGACAATGCCTCCGGAGCGAGCATCTCCATTTTCTTCCCTCCGTTTGGGAGGGCCAAAGCACCATGGGATTCACAGGATCCCCACCACAGCAATCGTTCCAGAACCATCTTTGGGAGTAAGATCATAGTTAGAACTGAAAATTGCACAAAATACCTTCTCGGTGACAGAGATTGCAGGGAAGTTGGGAAATGCCCCTGGTCTCATTGTGTTTTTAAAAAATCGCAGGCTCCGGCAGTGCCTTAGAAGCAAGGAAACGGCTGAAGTCGCATAACTCAGTCAACTCCATTGGCGTGAACTTGGGGGGAGAGCAGAGACAGCGGGGGCAGGGTGGAGGGGAGAAGGGGAGCTTCCCTGAGCAGGATGCTGAAAGGTAGACATGGCTGCTGCCCTTGATGTCCTTCAAAATCCCCAGGACCATCGTGCTGTCATGGGTGGTGTGAATGCACCTTGGCAGATCGATGAACTGCTCCCCAGAGCCCACAATAATCCACAGAAAATATCCATGGGGACTTGGTGGACGTTTAAAGGAGAGGAGTACGGGACATCTCAGAACATATCATGGAGTGTCCTCAGATGCACCCTGTCCAGATGTAGCTGCTCTGCTGACTCACTTCCAATTTTGAAAGATGTTGAGCTTCTGAAGAGTCCATTCAAGATTAATGCAGGGACTAAGTGCCTCTTAGCTTCACGCTTTCCATGCCCAGAGTCAGTCGTGATAAGCAGCAAGACAGCCATACGTGTAACATGGATGGGCAGTGCACGTGGGGACACATCTCTCTTGTGAACACACCACTACGTGGTCAGCAAGCAACACTGCTGAGTCTCTGTCCAGAAGACTCCAGGAAATGGAGGCGTGAGCTGGAATTGTAAGTGGATCTCTGTCTGGCCTTAGTTCTACATGTTTTCACTGCTTAAAGGCACTTCTGAGCTTGGCGAGCTTGGTGGCATCCCCACAGTGGGAGGCTGATGGGAGCAAACACTCCTGTCAGCTTCCCTAACTCCTCACAAGAGCAGGAGTACAGGATGCTGGCAGGGGCACCCTCTGAGTTTGATTGAGTGAGTCTTAGCTAGACTCGCTAAATCAAACGCCAGAAGATTGATCGCAGCAGCGTCAAACCTCCGTGGAGTGAAGACGTGCCCATAGTTAAGCTGACCCAAGTGCAGTGTAGACACTGCTGAATGGATGGATGAATTCTACCACCCACCTAGCTAATGCCACCCAGAGAGCCAGATTAACTAGAGTGGTGGAAAGAGCCCTTCTGTCACTGTAGCAAGTGTCTATGTCAGGGTGCTACAATGGCTGTGGTTTAGCACAGACAGCCTGAGACTGTGGAGCTGCAGCCTCCCACCAAGATCCTTCCTCGGGATCCTGAAAACAGCACAGAAAGGTGAAATAACTTCCCCATAGTCCTCTTCCACTCAACGGCTCAGTCCGCTGTTCCTATGCTCTCGGCTGCTACCTTCTGTGCTCTCCTGGATAACTGCAGGAGAGTTCCCCAGGCTGGAATGGGCCGGAGCTGGCATCTTTCTGGCTTTGTTTCACCTCCTTGAGCACTGCAGAAGGCCCCGAGGTTTCAGAAATTTCCATCAGCAAGGAGCAGCCTTATACTCACCAGCAGGAAGGCGTCTGCTGATGTCAGAGCACTGTGGCTGCCAACCAGTGCTCTTCATTCCAGCCTGGTCACCAGGCCCAAGGGTCATATAACTGTGGTGCTGGTGTCTCACTCCCTGGTTTGGAACAACCCTCTGTGTGCCAGTCCTGGAGTGCTGCAGTGCCTCGCTCCCCAGAGAAATTGAACATGTGATCCTTATTGTAGGCGAGACCGCGATTTGACACCTTGCTGTGCAGTGAACCCACAAGAGATGGGCGCTAGCTCAAGTCTTAGCCTGGTGATGGAATAGTTCCCTCCCAAAGTTGGAAAGCTACAGGATCTCGTCTGCTGTAGATTTACACATCTGCCTGTTTGCACACATCAACAAAACATCCTTCTCTGGTGCATTACCCCTCCCTGAGCTGACCGGGGGCTGTGGAGTTAAGGAGAGTGAATTACCTCTTCTGTCAAAGATCTGACCCCAGGAGTGAAATCACTTCATTGAAGTGCAGCACTTGGGAGTCTGTCCATTTAAAATGTAGTCATTTCACAAGTGAGACTCTAAGTCATTTAAATGACGGTGGCTGAGATGCTGGGCACTGAGTCATTTAATCTCCCTAAGTAACTTTCCTGTTCCCGGCATCTGCTTACACAGCATTGGCGTCTGACTCTGAATCTAACCACAGGCTGCTCTCGTAAATCTCTTGCTGATCCTTCCATACTGCCAAAGAAAGGCCAGTCCCAATCACTAATATATATACTCAGTATCTTGGAAGGACCCATTTCCTAAAGCAAAGGAAAATTATAAGTGAAATTGACTGTGAAGAAAAATTAAGACAGAAGAATGTGAATGAAAATTGGGAGTTCAAGAAGAGTTTATTACATGACCAAAGAGCCATGATTCCACAATCAAGAAAAGGACAACTTCTGCGTAAAAGCCTTCCTGACTTTGTGGCAAAGCAAAAGCAGCCATTAGAAATAATATATATGATATAATGTTATTTATTATATATAAAATTGAAAAAGGAGAAATAGGAAGCAATCATTATAAATCAGAAGTTATGAAACATAGGAAAATGATAAGGGAAGCTAAAGACTTCAGGAGACATCCACGGCTGGCAGGATGATAAACTGTAAAGGAGGTTTGGGGGTATATTAAAAAAAGAAAATATCATTATCAGATAGAGACGGTAGAATTGTTAATAATGAGGCAGAAAAGGCAAATGTACTCCAGAAGTATTTCTGTTCTGAAGCAGAGTTATGTATTTGAGGATGATGATGTACTTTCCAGTCCATTAGTAACCAAGGAGAGGGTTTTACAATATCTATTAGGGGTAAACATTTTGAACTCAGCAGAGCCAAATAACTTGCACCCATGAATCCTAAAAAGGATTAGCTCAGATAATCCCTGGTTCAATGATTTTTAACAAATCAAGGAACACTGGGGAAATTCCAGAAGACTGGAAGAGTGCTAATGCGGTGCCAATGTTCAGAAAGGGCCAGCAAAATGACATGATTTACCATGAGCCAGTGGCCCAGACATCAGTCCTAGACAAATGAAAAAGCTGATGCAGGAATTAATTAGTGAAGAATTAAATGACAGGAATATAGTCAATGTCAGCGAGCATGGTTTTTTTTATTGAAAATAGCTCCTGTCAAGTAACATTCTTTGATGAGAATACAAGTTCGGCTGTTAGAGAACAGTGCATAGATGAGTTTTATACAGTGTGGGACTTAGTTCCACAGAACATTCTGCTTAAAACAGTAGCACTCTGTGGGTACGTCTACACTGCATGACTATTTCAAAATAAAGTAATCCGGAATAGTTACTCCAAAATAGCTTATTTCGAAATAGCACATCTACACTGCAGGGAAGCCTCAACATTAGTCCGAGGCAGGCTTCCCTAATGTGGACATGCTATCTCGATTTAGAGCCCCAGGAGGCACTGGGGAGGAATAACTTGGAATGGCCCTGGTGAGGGGCTATTTCGAAATAGCAGCAGTGGAGTGTCTACACATGCCTTATTTCAAAATAGCTATTTGAGAATAGGCATTATTCCTCGTAGAATGAGTTTTGCAGATTTTGGATTAGCTGTCTGTTATTTCAAAATTATTTCAAAATAACGGAATGGCTGTGTAGACGCTCACATTGTTATTTCAAAATAACGCTAATTATCTCGAAATAATGGTGCAGTGAGGATGCATCCTATAATATAAATAGCTCACATATTCAAAGGATTAAGAACTGACTGACAGATCACAAACAGCATCATTAATGGGGAATTGTCATCAAATGCCAGTGTTTCTAGTGTGCGTCTGTGGGGTGTTCTAAAGGCACAGTGCTCCTCAATACTTTACTCAGTGCTGGGCAACATTATCATGATCATGAGGGTTAGCCAGCAGCCTGGGGACTAAGAGGTTAACTTTTCCCTTACCTAGCCAGGTGGAGTGGCCAATAGGAATGTAGGTAGGAATTTCAAACTGGGACAAAGGAATGTTTGGTTTTTCCCTCCTTTGGTCTGGGCAGTTCTCTCCAGCTATTGAGGGGGACAGACACTATGTCTCCCTCCAAGAAAAGACTCTTTCTTCACTTTCTGTAAGTAGGGTAAGTTTAGATAAATCCGTTAGGTTTCATTATTTTATGGTTTGGGTATGGGATCTGCTGTCTGTGCACTTTTTAAGAAATGTTTTGGCTTTCCTTTGTAACTAAATTCTAGGCCCATGGGCTATGTCTACACTGGCATGATTTTCCGGAAATGCTTTTAACGTAAAAGTTTTCCGTTAAAAGCATTTTTGGAAAAGCACGTCTAGATTGGCAGGACGCTTTTCCTCAAAAGCACTTTTTGCGGAAAAGCGTCCGTGGCCAATCTAGATGCGCTTTTCTGCAAAAAAGCCCCGATTGCCATTTTCAAGATCAGGACTTTTTTTGTGGAAAACAAATCTCTGCTGTCTATACTGGCCCTTTTGTGCAAAAGTTTTTCGGAAAAAGACTTTTGCCCGAACGGGAGCAGCATAGTATTTCCGCAAAAGCACTGACAATCGTACATGAGATCGTCAGTGCTTTTGCGGAAATTCAAGCGGCCAGTGTAGACAGCTGGCAAGTTTTTCCGGAAAAGCATTTGCTTTTCCGGAAAAAGTGGCCAGTCTAGACACAGCCATGGAGTTTCTCCATGAGTATATTATTTTGTTACTTTTCCATCTAATTGTTATGCTTGAAACAGGAATAGTGTGGTGATAATAAAAGTGTTCTCTTTTCTTTTATTAACCTGGTATTTGTTACTTGTTGTGTTCTGGGTTTTTACTTTAGGAGTGAGATTTTCCCAAATGGACTGTCCCCTGTTTTCTTTATTAATTTGAGTGGTGGCAGCGGAAGTTTTATTTCCAAAATCTAGGTTTTTAAGATTTTGGGGGGAAGTTTTATACCAAAGCCTGGTAGATAAGGTTTTGAGGTACACTTGCTGGCCCCCACTTCTGCAATTATCATGCCAGAGAGGTGAAAGAGCCATGACAAGCACACATTGCTTGGCAGAGTGGTAAATAAAGATGAGGACAGATCAATCATATGGAGTGATCTGGACAGGATTGCTTTGGGCCCGTTCAAATAAAGTGCATTTAAATGCAGGTAGAAGCATAGTCATAGCTGTGGGGACAAGGAATGCAGGCCATCACTACAGAATGGGGGTAGGGGGTGTTGCATCCTACAAAGGAATGACTCTGAAAAGGATGTAAGGGGTCATAGTGGACAGGATCCTGAAGGTGAACTCCCAGGATGATTCTGGAGCAAGGAGGACTCATCCAATTGTAAGTCATATAAACAGGGAGTGGGGAATAGGAGCAGGGAGGTGGCTTCACATCTGTGTATAGCATTGCTGAGACCAATACTGGAACAGTGTCCACTTTTTTAAAGTGATCCGAAACACGGGAGGGGGGTGGAAGAGAGTCACAGAAATTGGTCAAGGGCTAATGAAATTGCATGACAATGAGAGCTCTGGTGAACTTGTCAGAGAACTTGGGGAGAAAATCCTGTGTGTTCACAGGCTCTTCATTCTCATGGAGGCAAGCAGAAGAAGAACCAGTGGGGTGGGCTGAAGGCACCAATGTTTAGCAGTGAGGATGACTGACGACTGGAACCAACTACTGATGGGAGTGGTAGGTTCTCTTTTGCTGGATGGCTTTGCATCTGGAAGATACACGTTAGCCAACCACAAATTACTGAGCTCATTTCAGAGATAGCTGGGTGAAATGTAATGTCCTGTGACGTACCGGAGGACAGACTAGATCCAACCAGTTCTGAAGCAATAGCAACTATAGTGGCTACTACTGTAGCGAACTAGCCACACTCAACTGGCCAAATAGCCACATGTGGCCAGTGGCCAGAGTGGGGGATTAGATGATCTCTGAGGGTATGTCTACACTACCACCCTAGTTCGAACTAGGGTGGTTAATGTCGGCAACCGAAGTTGCCAATGAAGCCCGGGATTTGAATTTCCTGGGCTTCATTTGCATCTTGCCGGGCGCCGCCATTTTTAAATCCCCGCTAGTTCGGAGTCCGTGCCCGCGGCTACACGCGGCATGGAGTAGGTAGTTCGGATTAGGCTTCCTATTCCGAACTACCGGTACACCTCGTTCCACGAGGAGTAACGGTAGTTCGGAATAGGAAGCCTAATCCAAGCTACCTACTCCGTGCCGCGTGGTAGTTCGGAATAGGAAGCCTAATCCGAACTACCTACTCCGTGCCACATGTAGCCGCGGGCACGGAGTCCGAACTAGCGGGGATTTAAAAATGGCGGCGCCCGGCAAGATGCAAATGAAGCCCGGGAAATTCAAATCCCGGGCTTCATTTGCAACTTCAGTTGCCTACATTAACCACCCTAGTTCGAACTAGGGTGGTAGTGTAGACATACCCTTAGTTTTGAACTCTAGGAATCTAAGAATCTCTCCCATGTTTTTGATAGGCTGCTGTCCAATCCCATTCATTAGAAATACTCCGGGTTCCTGTGTACTAGACGTCCTTGTACACAAAGCACATAAAAGTTGTCAGCTGACTGCATCCTTGGATTGACTTTGAAACCCAGCCTCTTCCTGGAGCTGAAATGCAGAGGGGATCATAGGCCACAACAAAAACACGCTGGCAAAGGAAACTAATCTGGAGCAGACCAGAGCATAAAAGGTGCCCGCCTCCTTCTCTCTCGCACCGCTCAGCCTCTTTGGAATGGACTGGAATCCCCATTCTAACCCGACACTGAATGATAAAGGAAGTACATCTACTTTTTGTGGAACAGAAAGAAAGTGAATGAAATATGGAAACCGGGGAGAAAGAGAATTTCACAGGGGCAGGTGTTGGAGGTGGAGTGGACACTAGGGATGCATCTACAAAGCACTCGAAACTCGAAATAAGCTAATGCAATTTGTGCTATGCAAATTGCGTAGCTTATTTCGAGTCTATTTCAAAATAGCTTATTTAGTCATTTAATTTCAAAATAAAACCTCTTGCGCAAAAAGCAATTGCAGAAAATATGCTAATGAGATTTCAACTTATGCTAGTGAGTCCCTCATTAGTATATTTTGTGCCACAAAAACTCGCAGTGTAGACAATGCCTTACAGTATATCTCTTTCACTCTTGCTATTTCAATGCTGACTTCAGTATCCGATCTTCCAACTTCCATCATAACTGATGATTTAGTTGGGGTTGGTCCTGCTTTGGGCAGGTTGCTGGACTCAATGACCTCCTGATGTCTCTTCCATCCTCAGGAGTCTATGATTCTATGATAATGTTTCCTAAGTACCAATAATTTCTCACTTAGTGTCTAGCTGTGTTGTTCACTGGAATCTTAAATATTTCCTCGGGATCCTTCCATATCATAGTTTTTGTCTTGTCCACATTCAACGCTAGAAGCTATTCTTTGCTATATTCGTACATAATCTCCACTAACTTCATGTACCTTCTGGAGCAGTCAGTAGCACGAGTCATCTTCACAGCAAATGTTATTCAACTATTTTCCATACATCTTAATACCTTATTCTGTTTCTTTCATTAACTTCATTAAACACTTGCGATAAATGTTGAATAAAGTCAGTGAAATTACACAACCTTGTCTCATGCCTCTTGAACGCCATTAGGTTTCATTTTCATTGCACCTTAGGTGATCTAAAACATACTGTGGGAGCATGTCTACACAGCAAGCTATTATTACGAAATAATGTTGAAATGCAGGACTTCTTACTCTGAAGTAAGAAGGAGTAAGGGAAGTCTGAGGAAGAGTGTTCTTCCTTCCACATCCTGCTGTGTAGGCAGCGCCAAAAGCTGAATTAAGCTATTTTGACTTCTACGCAATTGATGTAGCTGAAGCTGACTTTTGCCCTGCAGTGATGACGTGCCCTAGGTGACTAATTGCCAGCAGGAGTGCCTAGATGCAGAGCTGAAGGCTCCAAATGGAAGCACCTAAGTTTGAAAATCAAGCCCAGGGTCTGCTTAATGTTTATAACAACAAAGGTTCCGAAAAGTGACCTTCCTCTAGGCTCATATATCTTGAACACAGGAGAAGACCACAGGGAGCAGAAATAGGTCACATTTAAAATGAGGTCACTTGAATGTGTACATTTTAATTTTTGCTATCACAGAACAGTGTCTCTCCCACCCTCTGGGCATCTTTTCCAATCTTTTTTTTTTTTAAGTCAGATGAATGAACAGATTCAGATATTAGAGTTTGTTAAAAGAGGAGGGGGAGTTGCACACATCCCCCACATTTTCCTTCTTTTGGCTGAACTTCAAAAATATTTGGGCAGCTGAAGACAACACCCAGAAAGAACAAACTTAGTTTATCCCTCAGAATCTTCATTCGTTTCCTCTACTCTAAAACACAGCCTTGCCAATTCCTCATCTCTTTTAGCAGCCGGGGAAAAGGACGGACCTTGAAATTCTGCCTGCCCACTAACAAAACTCGGGCTCTTGCGGAACAAGGAGAGGATGCAAAGAGGGGCTGTGTGTTGTTGCCGTGTGACTTCTTGAAGGGTGGAGGTCGTGGTTCAGATGCAGACAGATGCAGCCGCCTGCTGTGGGTTGAAGGGTGCTTGCAAAATACGAGATCGTCTGTAGCCTCCTGCAAAGCAGACCTTAGGCAGCATGGCTGCAGTTTTTACACACACAGATGACAATGTGAACTTTTTGGCTGATACAGAGTTTAGCAGAAACATGAGAAAGCACCGAGCCCATGCATGAAATTAGAGGGAAGGCTTGGCACTCCAGATAGCATTTACATTTGAGATTCACACAGGGTACCTGAGTCGTGTCTGGAACCCCATCCTGATCCACACCTCACCCATCCCTGTTCTACACCTCTCTTGTTTATCATCTCTGGATTCCAGATGGGAGCCAACAGCCACACCAGGCCCCTGGGCAAAATGGGAGGGGAACCCGGCTCCATGCTCCCAGAAGGGGTGGGGCCTCAGGTGGAAAGGGTGGGGCCTGAGCGGGGAGCATGCCACGCCAGCTCCCCCACAACTCTCAGTGCTGCCCAGAGCATGGCGCCCCCTGTGGCCCTTAGAGCTGCCTGGAGCACCCTACACGGCACTTCAGCTGTGATTTAAAGGGTCCGGGGCTCTAGTCACCATCACTACCCAGAGCCCCTGACCCTGTAGAGTCAGCAGGGCCTGGAGCAGTTACCCCCTTTACCTGCCCTGTTGGCGAGCCAGATTCTGGAGTGTAAGCTCTGAAGGGCATGATCTTGTCTGACTTCGCCCTATGAGTATCTTGGCCGCAGTTCAAAAGTGCTGAATAAGAATCATGAGGAAAAAGGGGAAATAGACATACAGGTTCGACCAGCAACATCTGTGGCTCAGCATCCCTGTGGGCGATCCTGGGCTGGAGCATTCATGGGGAAAAGCCGGCCCTGTGCTCAGCAACTCCTCCCGGAGCTTCTGGAGCACTGCAAATAAGCTCATTTGCAACGCTCAAGCTCAGGATGGGAAGGGGAGGTGTAGGAATGGGGGGATGCATGAGGAAAATGGCAGGGTGGCTGTGAGACCCCCAGGGCTGTTCTCCTAGCCCCCGGCTGTGGAGCTCTGCAGCCACCCTGCCTTTCCCCCCGAGCGCTAACCCCACATCCCCGCTCAGTGAATGCCAGCTCCTCTGCTGTTGTCAGAGAAGAGCCCCAAAGCTGGTGGCAGCAGAGGGGCCAGCACTGACCGAGTGGGGACACTTGGGGAAGAGGCAGAGTGGTCGCAGAGCCCTGCAGCTGGGAACCAGGAGCACAGCCCCGCAGTTGGTGGCGGGGGCTGGGAGCACAGCCCAGTGATTGTGAGGCTCAGTGTGTGCCCACGGGGCTCCGCTCCTGGCCCCACCAGGCTGCGGGGCTCCACAACTGGCCTGCCTCTTCCCCCCGACTCCACCCCCATGCCTGCTCAGTCAATGCCAGCCCCTCTTCTGCTGCAGAGCGGAGCCCCACAGCCAGCAGCAGCAAAGGGGCCAGTGTTGATTTGGTGCAGCAGATTCCCTGGTTCAGGGCCAGTCAGGCCCTGAAGGTGTTGGACCAGGGAGGTACAACCTGTACAGAATGGACCTGAGAAGCTGTGGGTCAAATAGGTGGGGTAAGTGAGCAGAGCTCCACTGAAATCACTGAAGTGTCCCATCAGAAAACAGGAGCAAGATTGACGTGTTGTAGACTTACAGCTGGATTCAGGCTGTGCGTGTGAACGAAAGAATATACCAAAAAATCACTTGTGGTGCATAATATTGCCTCCTCTGGAGCCCTACTTGCCTGGCTGTTCTCAATGGTGCAGCTAACTCTCGTCCTCTCCGGCTCCTTCTTGAAAGCTATTTTATTCTTGCTCCTGTGGACTGCTGACGTAGGCCGGTCGGTGCTCTCTGGATCAACCTAGTACACCAGGCTGGAGTCCATGTGATGAGGTCTTCATGCGAGCAAAGCCCTCATCTCTTGCATGTTCTGTGCTTTGCTGTGCCCTTTACCGTCTTTGCCCCAAGCAAAATAAAGACAATCGTTGGAACGTGTAAATGGAAAAGTAGCGTTTGAGGGGTAGATGCAAAAACACATCTTTGTTGTGTTTTGAAGCTTTCTGAGAACCGTGCATTTAAGGTTTGCTTCTCTGCCAGCCCTGCAGGCGGGTGAAATATGCTGGTGTATGATCATCAACTTCTTAGTGTTAAGTGAAAATACTATTGGGAGTCACACTGTTGTGACTCGTCCGGAGCGCTTTCAGCAAGATGCCGGAGCCTTTTCCTCTGGTGAAATCTGGAGAGGTCATGCTCAGGAAGTTCACAGTCGTTACTGAGTTTGTGACGTACTGGAAAATCCTGTTAGAAAACCAAATAATCCCAATGTGGCCGGGTCTCCTGGACAGTGGGGTGGCCTAGTGGTTAGGTCCCAAAGTGAGCTGGTGGCAAAGGGGTGTAGGCCCCTGCCGCCGGGGCTCTGGGCTTAGGAATTCCGGCCTCTCATCTAAGTCTGGTTCTTAACTTTGGGGTGTGGCTCTAAGAATCCAATTTCCCCTTCTTCAGTGAGGGTTCCTTTTAGGTTCTCCCGCTTTGCGCCATGGAGAGGGGTTGGAGGCTAATGGGCTCCTGTGGCTCACCTGTAGACGGCTCTGGCTCAGGTCCTGCAGAAAGCAGAACCAGCTCCTGCCTCTTTACTGGTCAGCCACTAACTGAGCCACGTTCCTCTGTTTTATCCTCCCTCTAGGCCTGGCATTGGCTGCAGGTAAAATGGGGTGGGGCTAGTTAGGCAAAAAGACTTTATTTAGTCCCTGCACTGCCAGACCCTCCTCCCACTCCCTCACATCCTGATTGTGGGCCATGTGTACAGTGTATGGTGCATGTTAATATTTATTTAGTCTGCCCTGTCTATTTAGAGGTAAGCTCTTTGGTGCAGGGGCTGTCTCTTAATACGTGTACGTACCGTACTGAGGCTTCTGGGGCCCTGATCTCAGTTGGAGGATGTAGGCTCGATCATAATATACATAATAAATTATCGCTCCTTATGCAGCAGATTAATTTCTAGGCTTTGCCGTAATGAGCACATGCTATTTCAGTTTTGTTAAATTGGGAGTTAAGTCAATTTAAGTAATTTCAAAATAGTTTCCTAGTGTAGACATGCCCTAAGCTCGCAAACCAGAGCAGGCACAGGCATTTAAGATTTCATACCAGAAGCACCCAAAAGCTATTCCTCTTCGATGCATTGCATGCACAATGTACATTGGATTTACTTGTCTGGATTTTAAGTGACTTGGATCATTTGTGTGTTTACCTCCTGCAAATACATAACGAATAGAGAAGTTTTATTGCAATGAATTTTCGAAGCAAGCTAATTTCACAGTCACAGCTACCCATATTCGACAAAAGCTGACTTTTGAGCACAACCAGAAGTGCTCATTCAATCTCTCCCACTACAGTGAGGGCTCTGAATATGCTCCAGATGGAGTTCCTGGCTCTGTTCCCCCCATGTGACAGAGTCATTAGGGTTTAAGAGTGGGCAGGACCTCCTCCTGTTTTATGTCTTGTCCAGAAGATGGAGAGCAGATGAAATGAGTCCCGGGTCAGCTCTAATGTAACAAACCTTGTGTTATGCCTTCCTATAAATGCATCTGTCAATTCAGCTTCTAAGGTAGAAGCCTCTGATGGATTTTTTCCTTCGCATCCAGCGCAAAGCGGGATTATTTTTTAAATGGGTGGTATTAAACAAAGATCTTCTCAACATGGCGAGCTGCTAGACAGACTGCCTCTTCCTTTGTAGACTGCTTGGAAGACATGAGATGTTGAAGGGAGTCATGTTAGAGAGGAGACAATACTCCAGATACAACTGCCAGGCATTTTTCCTGGTGTGCGCTTCAAGAATTAAGATACACCACCCCAAATAGCACGTACCATATACATGTCAGCGGATGGAGCGAACAAGCTCCGCAAACAATAGAGCATCTGTTTGCAAAAAAAAAAAAAGCAGACAAAGAGCCAATAATCAGGGCGATGCTTATTTTTTATATCATAATTCACTGCTGGAGTGTGGAAAGTCTGTGGCTCGACTCCTGATAAGCAGCAGACAGATAAAAACGTGGTTGCCAGCTGTTGCTGCTGGCACTGGCGTCTGCATTGCAGCATGATCCGAGCTGTTCTGGAGCTGGTGCATGGCAGAAGTGCGTAATAAAAATACAGCAGTTCCGTTACAAATGAAGCAAAGGAGCAAACAGCTGAATCCTGTTTCTTTCTCTTCCTCCACCAACTTACCGATCAACCTCAAAGCTTGTCACCCTGGTGGTTTCTGATTCTCTATGCAGCCTGTGTTTTCTATGGGGAAAAGAGAGGAAAGTGAAATTCCTAGAGAGAATGGTCTCAACTCGCCACATTCTCAAAGGGGACAGTGGAGGGTTTTGCTGGAGGGAGGTGAGCTCCTGAAAGGGTCATGCTGGCGCATGGGGACATGGGCAAAAGCTTGTCCTAGGATTGCAGGGCCCAGAGACGCTTTTGCCCACCTCTGCTTTAGGTGAACTAAATCTTTGAACTGAACGCTTAACTGAGAAAATGAATGGGGGGGAGGAGGTGCTTGCACATTTGGAGCTATGTTACTATGGAGCAAGCTTTTCTTGGGACGGCGGGGACTGTGTCTGGCGGGGAGCATGTGGATTTAAAGGCGCAGTGACCTTTTTTTTCCCTCCATTTTTTTCCCCACCGTGTTCGGGATTTTTTATGAAAGTATCTGGCAGCCCTGCTAGTCTCTAGTCACACTACTTCATGGCAGTGAAAGAGTGGAGGACCTGGATGGTGGGTTTTCACCTCTAGGCTACTGCTTCTAACCCAGCCTGGCGGGAAGCGACAGAGGAGATGGGTATGGCCTAGTTTCTCACTGTCAGACACCCACCCTCACAAGTGAACTCCCTTGGGCCGTCCTGACTGTTCAAACAGAGCATGGGCAGTGAGCAGACATGTCCTCAACCACTCCCCCTCCTACCCCTGTTCAGCTGGGGGCCCCTCATGCCCCAGGGCCAGGCATGAGGGGGCCCCAGCTCTGCACTCCCAGAATGGGCGGGGCTGAGGGCAGAAGGGCCTTGACACTGCTCACTCAGGCCTCGAGGCCGCTCAGACCATGTCACAACCCCTCCAAAGTCCTCAGAGCCGTGCAGAGTGGTACTCAGGCGACAATTCAAAAGGGCCCAGGATGCTGACGGCTGATGATGCAGTAGAAGCTCCAGGCCCTTTTGAATCTCTGGGGTCCTTACCCGCTTCCATTCCTCCCCTCTGCCCCTGTCAACAGGCCTCTCCCGGTGATAAACACAGGACTCCAGGGTTGCAAGACGAGTGTCTTCAGGGAGGGGGGGAGGGAGTGGTCAAAGGGGGCACCTGCTCTAGGGCCCAGCAATTCAAAATGGCACACTGGGAGGTGGCAGCTGGAGTCCTGCGCCCTTTAAATTGCTGCCAACTAAGATGCCGGGTTCCTCCTTATTGTGTCCTTACGGAGGCTGTGTTGCCATTGGCTAGAAGGCACCTGGGCTCCTAGAGGTCCCATGAAACTCTCGGAGCTGGGGCATCCTTGCAGCTAGAGTTCTTGCCTGCATCTGTGTCGAAACCTGTGGTCATTGCTGGGCAGGGAAAGAGGCTGTCAGGGAGAGTGATTTCCTAGTTGCTCAGCCACTACTGCTTGTTCTTTCTGCTGCCCCTTGGCCCTGTCATAAACCTGACGCGTGTTTTATCCAGGCAATTCAGGAGGGTCCTGGTGGCGGCCTGGCATTGGCATGCACAGGGTGGACTGTGTGGTGGCTGCCCTGCTGCTCCCTCCCTGGGGAAGCTGATAGAGGCTGCCTGGCAGCTCTCCAGGCTGCGGTGGTGGGGGACTCAAATCCACAACCCTAAGCCATCGAGGCAGCTGTTCCTACAAAACACCAGGCCAGCGGCAGTTGGCCACGTCTGTGCTGGGCCCACATGCCGTGCTGCGTGCCCAGGTTCCCGCACCTTCCGTGCGAACACCTGGCCGGGAATGAAAGAGGTGAAGCCAGAAGGGTAACAGGCTGGCACAGAGCTGAAGTGACAAGCTGCATCCCAGCAGGACACCATGCCTTGCTGAGCTCTGCACTGAAATGAACGGGGGAAATGTCCAATGCAATGGGAAGAACTTTACAGGATTCCCACAGGGAGCTCCAGATGGCCAGTGCTGCTTGCCTGGCTTCTGTTGTTGATGTAAAAGCTGCCCAGTGTGTTTCAATGGCATTTGGGATATTAACAGTGTTTGCTTTTTCCTTCCCCCTTTGCCAGGGATGCATGAACTTTCTTTTATTCCCCACACAAGCTCTTTGCTGCCAGGTGGGGACATTCTCTGACCTCTGTATAGGTTAAAGGAGAGAAGAGGGCCTGGGAATGCATCAGCCAGCAATTCATAGAATCATAGGGTTGGGTAAGACCTCAGGAGGCCATCAACAGGGGTGGGGGGATAGCTCAGCGGTTTGAGCATTGGCCTGCCAAACCTATGGTTGTGAATTCAATCCTTGAGCAGCTCATTTAGGGATCTGGAGCAAACCTGTCAGAGCTGGTACTTGGTCCTGCTGTGAGGGCAGGGGACTGGACTCAATGACCTCTCAAGGTCCCTTTCATCTATATGAGATAATATAAGTTCTCAACCTGTCCTCATGGCAGGACTGATCCCAGCCAGGGCTTTGTCAAGCCAGGACTTGAAAACTTCTAGGGATGGAGATTCCACCCCCTCCCTAGGTAACCCATCCCAGTGCTTCACCACCCTCCTAGAGGAAATAGTTTTTCCTAATATCCAGCCTGCTGCAACTTGAGACCATTGTTTCTCATTCTGCCATCTGTCACCACTGAGAACAGCCTCTCTCCATCCTCCTTGGAACCCCCTTCACAAAGTTCTGCTATCAAATCCCCCCTCACTCTTCTCTTCTGCTGACTAAACAAGCCCAAATCCCACAACTTTGCCTCATAAGTCATGTGCGCCAGCCCCACCCCATCATTTTTGTTGCCTTCTACTGGACTCTCGGCAATGCATCCACATCCTTTCTGTAATGGGGGCCCATAAGATTAGTGATACTGCTGGGCTACTATGGGCAGAGGATAACACCCCTAAGCTTACATCGTGTCATGGCTTCTCTGGAATGTGCCACCATTTGAGTAAGCATCCAATATTGTCTCCCACATGTTAATGGTAAACTTCACCAGTTTAAAATCACAGGCATACAGCTACAAATCCTAACAGAGGTTGGTTTGTGTGTACAATATTGATAGCTGACATGCGAACAAACAGAAGATCAACAAAAATGATTAAAGGTCTAAAAACATGACCTATGAGAGAAGATTGAAAGAACTGCGTTTGTTTAGTCTAGAAAAGAGAAGACTGAAAAGGGACATGATAACAGTTTTCAAGTACTTAAAAGGTTGTTACAAGTATAAGGGAGAAAAATTATTCTCCTTAACCTCTGGGGATAGGACAGGAAACAATGGGCTTAAATTGCAGCAAGAGAGGTTTAAGTTGGACATTAGAAAAAACGCCCTTAGTGCTACAGCTACATGGTAGCCTTCTTGCAGAAAGGCTTATGCAAATGAAGCACGATGTGGAATATTGCCGTGCTTCATTTGCATAATTAATGAGCAGCCGCTTTTATGCAAGAGGCTTTTGTGGAAAAAGGAGCTGTGTAGATGGCTCCTTTTTTGTGCAAAACCCCCCTCTTGCACAAGAACCGTTCTTCCTGAAAAAATGTGCGCAAAACAGGTGCAATATAGACATAGCACAAGAGTCAACTTAGGCTCAGAGACATCTGGTGAAACTCTAAACTTCATGAGGATTGCAAACAGGGGCTATACTCCCCCTTCCCTTCCCGTACTGGTAAATAAGGTGGGTTTCTAGGTACCTCCTGGCTAAGCTTCTGATCCAAATCAGAAAATTTAAGCACCTGCTCAACTTTTAAGTACCTGAGAGGTTCCAAGGACTTCAGTGGGCTGGAAAGTCCTGGTATGGAAAAAGAATGATAGTGGTAGAAACATCACAACCCTTATATAACAACCAATTTGCATTCAGAATGTGCGTGTGTGGAGAGAGATTGATAATTGTTTTCCCTAAGAATAGATATTTTCATTTCATTTGTTTAGCATTCATCAAAACCAAACCAAACCAAGGCTCAGAAAAAAAATTTAAACAAAAACTTGCTTGTGTTTCATGGAAACGTTACACAGGAACAAAAGGCATTTCCCGCGCAGCTGTAAAACTACCATGAAATACTTACAGCTCGTGTAAAAGCAGACTCGCTTTCTGCCCTATGCAAACAGCTGCCCAGTGTATTTTCCTTCAGATCTGCCTTTCATAAATATTCAATGTAACACGCTATCTTTGAGTGCCGGCCTGCGCAGAACAAACCCTGAAGTCTGTTGTGCGTGTGGTACATTCCTCCCTTGAGATGGGAGACTTCTGTGCACCCGCACGATAGGCACAACCTTAGCAAGGCATCTCCCTCTCTCCCTCCATGTTCTGCAGATATACATGCCTGGGTGCCCTATCCTTGACCTGGAGAGACAGGGTCAGCACTTCCACTTGTGCTGTGTGGCCTCATTCTATGCATGGGTTCCCAAACTGTGGGGTGTGCCCCCCTGGGGTGTGTGTGAAGAAATTCCAGGAGGGGGGTGCAAGGCGACCCAGACCCACACACCCCTGTCAATAGCACCCCAAGTTGTGCTGCTATTTTTTTGGGAGTAGGGGCATGAGGGTTTCTCAAAAATCAAAAAGGGGGCGTGATGCCGAAAAGTTTGGGAACCACTGGAACTAACACCAAGCAGCTGAGGATCCAACCTGCAGGGTTCAAAGGGGGAGCGATTTAGTTATGTCATTGCTCATTCACTCCCTTTGGATTCTTTTCTAGCATTTTTTAGTGGCCTTTCTCCCATCAGCTGTCTTTTCTTTTCTCTCCTCCCCCCGACTGTCGGTAACGGTTTTTTAGAAGGGAGTGTTTAATTAGGTTATAAATTCCACTCTGCTCTGTTCCAGAATGTTAGGTGGTGTAGTTTTCTGTAGCGCTGTATTTTCTTTCACGGGGTTAGAGATTTATTTGCTAATTTTCCGTTTTATGTTTCCCTTTTGAGGTGTAGTTTTGGCTGTTTCCTGGTTAGTTACCCAAAAGTCCCCCATTTTCTATCCTTCTTCTGTTTGAATTTGCTCAGGTTTCCTTTCTCTTCAGCAAATCAAGGTTTATTTCCCAGTCCCACCCTCTTTAGGCTTCTCTGTGGGAGTCACCCTTAAAATGCATTTCTGTTTTATGTGTAGCTTGAAGGTGTCTTTGTGGTTTGCATAATTGGACTATATCTTGTCATTGAGCTGTGTGACACAATGATGCTTTTATACCTTCATTTATGTCCTAGCTGTGCGTCTTCTGAACAGTACCTTCTGTGCCGCAGGACTACCGAAGGAAAAACCAGTGTGTTTATTATAAAACACTACCACAAAATGCAGTCACCTTTGCCCTGCGTTCCAATCAGTATCAATGAAGCACTGACAGCTTATTAGAGAAACCGTTAGAACTCTTGCACTGCTGTATGGTGTTGCGTCTAAGGCTATGTCTACACTACAAAGAAACGTTAGAAAAAGATACGCAAGTTGCAAACTGCAATTTGTGTATCTTTTTCCGCTTTTCTTTTGAAAGAGGCTTTTCTGCAATTTGGCACGTCTACATGGCGCCAAATTCCAGAAAAACCTGCTCTTCTGACACATCCCTTATTCCTCATAGAATGAGATTTTACAGGGATGGCGAAAGAACAATTTTTTTTCAGAAAATCGGACGGACACGTTCCTTGGATACTTTCAGTATTCCGGAAAAGCACTGCAGTCTAGACATAGCCTAAGTTTGGGAAAGTAGAGGAAAGTGGAAATATAGTCAATATGGACTCAGATAACTCGTAATGTGGAGATTAAATAGGTCCCTGGTGCTGTGCCTGAAAACACCTCTCATTAATCTGTGTGAGCAGCACATATGTAGCTGTGGCAGAAGTAGGACAAAAGCAATGCTGAAGTGGAAATGAAGGTGTCTTGGTTTGTGACATGCTGTCCTGTTCCACTCTGGGACATATTAGTATCCAGATGGCTGGAGAAACCTTGAATTTTTGCTAGTTTACCTTGCACAGCTGGTTAACTGACATCTCCGGAAATGCCATTCTCTAGAACTTTGCATTGTTCGACAAACTTTGATGTAAAGCAAAGGAAAATTGTTTCCCTTTGGAGGATATTTCTGTTATTAAGCCCCAAACTTGTTCTTTATTGTTTGCATCATGGTAACACTATGGATCTGTCTGCCTGCATCTAGGCACCCACGGCTGGGCTGGGCCAGCCAACTCACATTGGGGCCGATTCACTGCTGTGTAGACATTGAGGCATGGGCTGTAGGACTCTGTGAGGTAGAGAGGTCTCAGAGCTCAGATTGGAATCTGAGCCCAGAAGTCTACACAGTAATGAAACAGTCCCATGGTCCATGCCCCGCGAGCTGGAGTCAGCTGGTATGGGCCAGGTACATGTTTTTCTTTGCTGTGTAGACAGACCCTTGGAGGTCCCAACCAAAACTGGAGCCTTGGGCTGGTTGCTTTACAAACACAGCAAGAGACAAAAAGCACTTTCAGTCTGTAGAGCAAGACAGGAAATGATGGGCAAAAAGAATCCCCCTTTCACTCCCTGGGAACTAAGAGATTGACTTACCCACAGTCCCACAGGGAATGGATACTTGAGCTGAGGGGGGAGCCCAGACTTCTCGAGTAACAAGTCATTGTTTTAACCACAAAAAACATCCTTTCTTCTTCAGCATGTCTGGGAAATCTCTCAGCACCCTGTGGAGTCTGTGATTTAGTGAATAATGGGATGAAAAGTGGGAAAAACTCAGCAGCTACTCTTATTTGCACAACACTCAGAACGGCATGGGATGCATGTGGAAGCCTCAACCCAAATCCTTCAGCCTTTTCACAGAACTAGTCTAACCAGCGCTGCTGAGGAATAGCTGCCATCTGGCAAAGCATTCTGGGTAATAATATTTAAGGCGCTGCCAGGCCTAGATACCATGGTGATGAACATCTTATAAATGCATTAGATAGACAGACAGATGAGCCTCCCACTTGACTTCAGAACAGCAGCATGTCCACAACAAATAACTTCAAAGGAGGGAAATGTTTATCGTGACTGAGCTGGTGCCTGAGCAGACGCATGCATGCAATCAGGGCAAAGCACTTGTCCCAGCCCTCACGCCAGGCACTTTGAACTCTTCCGCCCTCAAGACCGGATTATTTTTTTTAAAGGGGCCTTTAATCTGACCTCCCCCATTTTCACTTGTAGATAATTATAGGGGGGAGATTTGCCAGGCGTAAATGCAGATGCCAGACACCTAGATGTAGTTGGGTACGTGTCCTTGTTTCCACTTCCAAAAGGATTACGCCCACAGCCTCACGCAGGTTCCAGGAGGGAGACAGGATTTTAAATATCAGGCTCTTAGTGGCTAGTACTTGACTTTCAATGTCCTGACCTTTCCTCACGCATTTACCATGTTTGTTTTCGGAAAGCCCTTTTTGTTATTGCACTAAAGGAAGCTCTGTCCTTCAATATTGTTTTAGCCAATTTATACAAATTGTGTCTCCGTGCAGACTGCAAAGGTCATCAGGAAACCTGGAGAGTTATCTGGCGCTTTTAGTAGATTCTAATGCATCTTTTGACACAGGGGAGAGATGACCTGAATGGCACATTATTAACTCAGAATGAGGCTTTGCTTAATTAGCATCTGAGCGCTTTTGAAAAAATGAGAAATCATATTCGATATATCTACATATGTGCGCCTATATATTGTGTGTATGTATATATTGTCATGGCCCCCCATGCTTTATGTAAATTTGCTTATGGATATGAATATGCATAAATTGAAGATATTTTATGCAAAACAGATCATGGAACATATCAATTTTACAGTTACTATCTGCTGAATCTGTATGTCCTTTCTTTATGCATGTCTCATTCTTGTATGTGAAGTTAGAAATAGGAAGTATGGATCTGTTTATAATTCTAAATGGGCTAATGAAGGCCAGGACTGATGCGTAATGTGTTGATGATCAAATCAACATACTGCGAATAGTCTTGTTTGTCCTGTAAGCCCAAACGGGAATTGTTCCTAGAAAGACATGTGACCATACCACCTGGTACCGGAATTCATCTTAAACCTGGTATTTTTCCAGAGGGTGGGAGGTGTCAAACAAAGGATTCCTGCTCTGGGGGAAAATCTATTTAAGTAATGGGAAGCAATAAACCTTTGTCATCATCTGGCTTTCAAAACTACCTGTCCCACCCTAAGGGGATACAAAAAACTTTGAAGAAGCTGTAGACTCTAGCAGCATAAAGATCAGCTGCTTAGGACAGGAATTTGCATGGAACAGGTTTCTTAGTGGATTAGAACTAGCTAAGCATTTTTGTTCATTTTAATTTAATAATTGACTTTGATCTGACTATTTTAACTTGTGACCACTTAAATTCTACATTTTATTATCAAGCCCAGTGTAAATAATTGTTATGGGTGGAGGGGGAACAACCACTGTGCATATCTATCTTTCATTGATAAAGCGGAGGGCCCGCCTTAAAAGCTTTTTCTGTGTAACACTTTTACACAGAGTAAAACAGATTTATTTGGTGTTTTTAATCCCATTTGGGGGTTGGTTTCCTGTATGCTGAGCCCTTACACCTGAGGCTTCCCAGAGCTGAGCTGCATTGCTCTGAGGGGAGGAGAGAGGCAACCTCAACTCTGTGCCTTGTCTGGGGGAGACTTGAGGATCCAGCCCATCAGGACAGGGTTGTGGGGAATCCCAGAGAGCAAGAAGGAAGACATTAGTTACATGATCAGCACACAAGGGGACAACCATAAGGGGTACGTCTTTTGATTCAACACATCACATGCCACATTCATGCCCTCAATTATATTTTTATGATTTGGAAAGATCTAATCCAAAATATTACATTTTACTTTCTGGAATAAATAATTCACATAAAATAGGCCTACCACTCTTGTTTGATTTTTCACTGAGAAAGAGTGCTGTATGCTTGTCTATGAACTGTTCCCTGCACAGAGAGAAAAGGAGAAATGTGTGCAGCTTTCCACCGAAAGCGGTTCTCATACAGGAGGGAGAGCACTTTTCCATTAGATAAGCATCTTGACTCCTTTAGTTACTGTGAAACAAGCAACTCTCATGGGCGGTGGGTATGAGAGGCAGGGGAAAGCAATGCCTTCCCAAACTGCCCCCCTGGCCCTGCCCACACTCGCCCCCAGTCCCTCCCCCTTCAGTGCGTCTCCCCTCGTGTTGTCTGTCCACAGTTCTCCAGGGGTGGATAGGCTGATGCTGAGGAAGGCTGGTGCTGCACATCACCTGCCCTCCCACCCCATGCACTTGTTGGGGCTGCATGCTGCCCGTTCTCCCCTGCCATGCGCTGGCTGGGGCTATGCATGCACACACACCCTTCTATGCACCAACTGCTGGAGGAGGAGTAGCCTGCCTCTACAGGAGGGAGGGAGTTTGGCTCCGATGGGGCCCTGGGTGGCAGGGACTCAGGTGGCAAAGGGCGGAGCTAAGGGCCTCTCCAGCTCTAGGTTCATCCATCACCCATGGCAACTCTCCTTTTCTTTTCCATAGTAGACACATATTCTTGTGGCTCCTTGGATCTGGCGGTACTGTGCTGAAAGGGATCCAGAAAGTATAACTCCAGACACAGAAGGGGAGAGGTCCCTCTCTGTGTTGACTTTTAAATTATTTCCGCTAGCAGTGGGCGAGCATCAAATGGAAGAAAGACTCAGGGTATGTCTGCCCTGGCAGATGTAAAGCACGGGTAGTTGCAGAACTGGCCACAGAGCACTACAGGGAAACTGCAGCTGGGTGTTTACATTGTCCACCTTCTGACGGTGGAGCAGGTCCAGATGAGCAGCTCTTGGGCCACCACAGAGAGCAGTACATTGTGGGAGCTATTTCACTGTGCACCTGGCCACAGGGTACTTTGGGTGGGGTTTGCAATGTCCTATGGGTTTCCCAATCCCAGTGCTCTACTTTGACAACTGCTTTTCAGCAGAGATTGGGGGAAGGGTGAGAGTGTAAGAGAGAGAGTGTGAGTGAGGATGCAGGAATGGTGGAGGAGACAGTGTGTTTGGGGGATGTCAGCATGCTGTCTTGTAAGTGCAGACAGAAGCAGGAAACAACCCATCCTGAGTCAGAGGGAGGGAGAGACCTCACCATCTCACACATACCCGCCCCAGCTTTTTGCATGGCAATCTCTCTCATTCTCTCACACACAAACATCTGCCTCTGTGTACAACAGCATGAGGAATGTGAATCCATCTGAATGTGTCCCGGAGCAAATCAGCCCAGCATGCAGGCTGCCCAAAACACAGCTCTGAAAGGGGAGACATGCATGCCTGCAGGGCACACAGACAATTTCCAAAGAGCAGAGGGGACTTGAGGGATTCTGGGCCATATCCGGAGGACAGTCACTACACAACAAGCAATTCAAGTGTCCACAGTGGCCCCCTTCCATGCTGTATCCAGAGTGCAGTGAGCTATACATTTCTTGTTGAGGTGGTTTCTCTAGAGTACTGCAGCTCCAGAGTTAGTGTGTGCTCAATACCTTGCCATTGTGGACACCTTGGGAGTTACAGGGCTGGGAGTTGATTTACTGCACAGTCACTTGCCAGTGTAGATTTGGCCTCAGTCAGAAGCAGCATCTTCACACAGCTCCTCACACGATTGCCTGCCACATTCATTCCATTTACTGCCCTCCTCTTAGCTCCCTTGTGTTCCTCTAAATCCCATTTTGACTGCTGGCATAGGCGTCTGCACTGTCTTTACATTTGACGCCCCCATTCACCAAGGTTCTTTGAAGAGTTCTTCAGCCAGGGCCTCTTCTGAGTGTTGAGGAGACAACACGGGGATGCTTGGATGCATAAAGAGCACGTTGCCCTAATGTGGATTTCTTACTGACTTGCTAGAGAGATGCATAAAAGAAAATGGATAAAGTACCTGTATGCGGAGGCTCGAGATCTCAAGCAGTGGGAGCCAAGAATGAATGAGTTTTCCTATTGCAAAACCTACAGGGGATTGAAAAGCAATGTGTTATATGTATGCACACACCAGGGCTGTAAAATCCTGCTTAATTAATTAAGTGGTTAAGCATTAATTTTAATTGGTAACTGATTAAACAGGGGTGAGTGGAGGAGGGCTTGCTGGGCTGAAGTGCCCCTACCCCCGCCTGCCTCTGCTGGGCTGGAGTAGCCTCTGCACCACAGGCAGCCTGTTCCCAGCCCGCATGGGCTGGGAGTTGGCAGCCTCATGTGGCGGGAAGGGGAGCAAGAGGATTGCCAGCTCCTAGTCCACATGCGCTCGCAGGCTAGGAGCCTGCATCCCTCCCACTTTCCACCACTTCTGCCTAGTGCGAGTCTGCTGATTCCCAGCCCACGAGCCTGCATGGGCTGGGAGCAAGCAGTCTTCACCCTCCCCCTGCTGCTGCTTTCTTCCTCCCGCTCCCATCCCCTACCCGCAAAGCTGCTGGTTACCGATTCACATCCCTAGCACACACACGAGCTTCATGTGTCTTTCTGTAGAATGGCCTTAGAACTTCACCCAAAGTGCTGCGACTGTATCTTGACTTATCACATGGTGAACCATTTACCAGTAGTTTCCTCATGGGGGCTAGAGTAAGGGGGAGCAGCAAAAGAAAAAGGTTGTTGAACAGTGTTGAAAAAGGGAAATTGTGAGTTTGGTCCTGATGAAAGTGCACTCGACTAGATGCGGAGTCAGCGTTTCTCACCCGTACAACAAAGAGGTTGCTAGAGCCCCTCCTCACACAAAGCCACCTTCATTAGTAGAAACTGTGAGATTTCAATGAGGATGAAATTCGTGATTTCACACGGTTGGCTCCTAAATGCCTTGTGGGATGGAATCTGGCACCTTCGCAGACAACTCCTGCCAAGAGTGGATTAATCCATCCGTTTAAAGGATACTTATTCTTAATTATGTGTAGTACTGTAGCAATTGGAAGCCAAAATCATGGACCAAGACCAAAATGGGCAAAGTACGAGCACATAAAGACTGTCCTTGCACCAGAAATGATAAGACTCAGTGGAGACAGACAGATAAAAGGGATAAACTAAAGAAACAAGACCATATTGGTCAACAGGAGAGGCAGTGGTACCAGCCCATGAGTTGCCTAATTGTTGTCAAGCTTAGTGAAGAATATTGTCTAAGCACAAAACACTTCTGCTTCTGAAAAATCGTGTGACTGGATCTCTGTTCCTCAGGGTTAGCTGATTCTGAATTAGGTGCGAGGGTTTTTGGAATGTCTTTATTGAATTCCATTTCACTCTCGTCCTTGCTTCTAGTGTGCTCTTTGCATTAGTAAGGCCAGCTCTACACTAGATCAGGAAGGTCAGCTTAAGTTACACAACTCCAGTTAAATAGAATGGGTAGCTGGAGTCGGTTTACCATAAGCCGGGCTTTGTGTGATCCACACTGTAGGAGGTCAATCGGAGCAAATATTCCCGTCAGCTTCCCTTACTCCTTGCAACTGCGAGGAGTATGGGTGCCGGCAGGAGCTGCCCTCTGTGTTCAATTTACAGGTCTGTATTAGACCCGCTAAATCAAATGCCAGATCGCCGATCTCTGGTGCAGCAAGTGAAGACGTGCTTGAAGTGTGTGCATGGAGAGAAGGGTTTTCTAGCTGCAGGACTATGGAACATTGTCAGTAGTGGTGCTGCAAGATCTCTCTTCACAATCCTTTTGTATTTAACATGGAGACATTAGTAAGGGGGTGTTGATTTGGGTGAGCTGTCTATGTACAACTTACAAATTATCGGAGATGATGAACTCCCTGTGTGTATCTCTATCAAGCTTAAAGTATAGCCGTTGGTCTATTCTGGTGCATTTTCATCTCTACGGCTAGGTCTACGCTGCAGAGTTTTTGTGCAAAAATGGCCATTTTTCTGCAAAAACTCGCAGAGTGTCCACACCTCAAGCATGTTTTTGCGGAAGTAAAATGAAAGAACAGAGGGGTTTTTCCAGTGTAGGTATTCCTCCTTCTACGAGGAATAACTCCTTTTTGCACAAGAGCTCTTGCACACAAATGTGTGTATGGCTGGGGAACAGGATTTTTTTTGCACAAAAAGAAGCAATAAAAAAAAGCACAGGGTGCCCTGGTGGCCATTCTGTACATAGCAATCCGTTTCCTTTCAAGAGAGCGTCCATGCAGTCTGGACACTCTTTCGCACAGAAGTGTATTGTTTTTTCAATGCACTGTTGCAGTGTGGATGCACTCTTGTGCAAGAAGTTTTGTGGAAGCCTGTAGTGTAGACATAGCCTATGTTAGACTGAGATTCCATGGGGGAGTGATACAGGGTTGGCAGTAGAAGACTGTTCACTTGGGATGGTCCTCCATTCTACTAGAAACCCCTTAGAAGACAGCGTGGCTCCCCACAGGAAATTTGGTTTGTAAGGGGAGAGGTCACCTAGTAGGAGTCTTGGATCTCCCCAGATGGGGCTGACCAAGGGACTGGAGAGTGATACAATGGCAGGAACTGATCCAGTCAGTGTCTTTCTCCATTATCACCAGCCCAAGCAGATTGAAACTGCTGCAGGAGTCTAAGGCAACAGGGAAACCCTGCCTACCTGAACACAGATGGTCCCTCAAGGACTCCCAAGGGTGGGTAAGCTATGCGGGGGAGGGGAGGCATTTCATTCAGAAAATGTGTTGTTTTCCACTCTGCATAGCTGTCTCTGTACTCTGTATATTTCTCATGCTTGAATAAAGACCAAGACAGTTTTACTATGCAGTGCGAAAAGAACTGTGTGAGATGCTACACTCGCCGCATGCCCCTCACCAAGCAGCTGTGGGCCCAGGACACCCACACAGCTGGCGCTCTTCAGAAGGGCGTGTTTAAACTCTGAGAGGAGTCTGAGGGGTCAGCCCTGGAGCCAGGGTCATGTGGTTGCAAGAACTCAGAAGGGAGGATGCCAGACAGAAGGTCTGTGCCTTCAGAGTGCACCTAGGGCCCTCCAAAACAGTGGACTCTCTTTGGGCTTGGAAGGGATGTCCAAATTGGTGAGCAGAACTTTCCTTGGCCGAAGCTTGGAACCCACCTCTATTAAGCAAATATTTTAAATGCGACTCCCCTCCCCCACCTCCCTGGCGAGTCCCTATTGGTGACAGTTCAGTGGGAACTCGGGATCACCAAATGAACTTAATAGGCAGCAGGTTTAAAACAAACAGAAGGACGTTTTTCTTCACTCAGCGCACAGTCAACCTGTGGAACTCCTTGCCAGAGGATGTGGGGAAGGCTAGGACTTTAACAGGGTTCACAAAAGATTAATGGAGATTAGGTCCATCAATGGCTATTTGTCAGGATGGGTCGGAATGGTGTCCCTAGCCTCTGTCTGGAAATGGGTGACAGGCAGGGGCAGCCCGTGGCTATAGGCAGACTTGGCCACCGCCTGGGGTGCCTGATGTTGACGTCAATCCATTGATGGCCCTGCAGGTGGGGCGCTGATCGTGCATTTCGCCTGGGGTTCTAGCTGATGCAGCCGGCCTCGGGCCGCTCCTGGTGACAGGGGAGGGATCACATGAGGATTACCTGTTGTGTTCCCTTCCTCTGGGGCAACTGGCATTAGTCACTGTTGGCAGACAGGATGCTGGGCTAGATGGACCTTGGCTAGATGGACCTTTGGTGTGACGCAGTGTAGCCATTTTTATGTTCTTACGTTCTAACTAGCTTCCTCTACCAGCCGCCACTTCCTGAGTTGTCCAGGGAGCTGCGCCTGATAGGCCGCATCGAGGGGCTGGGGGAAGCGGGGCTGGTTGCACAGATGAGGCAGGAGTCATCTTGTGAGGTGCCGGAATAAGTCGTCCTTGCTGCTGGCGTCCTGCTTTCTTGAGTTCCTTGCACTGGCGTTCCCAACTGGAGCTTCAAAGGGTGAACACCGGGTGTGTGACGTCCCACCTTAACTCACAGAGGGAGCCGGCAGGATGAAGGGTCCCCAAGCTGTACAGCCCCCAGGAGGCAGGAAGGGGCATGGCAGGTCAGGGTGGGGGAAGTGGAGTGGAGTGCCCCTTGCAGCGGGAAGTCTCCGAATGCAGGCTGCCAGCTGCAGCTCATGTGGGGTCTCCCCTGCCGGAGGGTTGGCCAGTTACAACAGGCTGGGGACGGCGTCATGCTCTGCGACTGCTCTGCCAATGCTTTGGGGTGGGGGAAGGATTCATGCACCTTCCTCCTCATCGCCCAATGCAGAGCTTCCCAAGACAAGCTCCCATTCAGCTGATTAGCCACCACGATCTGCAAAACCTCGGCAGGGGTGCCCCTAGGAGGGTGAGGGGTGGGGGCAACACCCTCCCAAAGGGCCCTAGGTGCGGGCCCAGGGCAACCCTCTTATTGCAGGCCCCACCCTTACCTTGCCTCTTCTCCACCCCACTCCACAAGCCCTGCCCCCTTTCCTGAAGCCCCCTTCTTCCAAGCACCACGCACCAGGGGACTGTGGGGGCCTGGTGCAGGAGGGCAGCAGGAGTTGCCCCCCCACTTGCACTCATGGTGGGGGTGGGGATGCTCCGCTCTGCCCCCTTCCCAACCCACTCTGCTCTGCTTCAACGCAGCGGCGGCGCTGGGGGCGCTCTGCCTCCTGCTGCTGTGGTGAAGTGACGCAAGAGGGCAGTGGGTGGAGCAGGCTGCTGGGTCGCTGTGCCTTCCGTCACCATGGTGATGCGGGGAGCCGGACCACTGTTGCCCTTCCACGCCAGACCCCTGGGTAATCCCCCATCCTGCCCTGGGCCCTGTCCATACGACAGTTGAGGCGGCTGCTGTATGCCCACCCTCCCACAAATATGGGGCCTTGAGCGGACACCCTGATTCTGGACAGAATCCCTCACTTCTTAGGATCGAATCCCATATCCAGTACATAAGGCCTGCCTCCTTGGTTCCTACATATATACAATGACACTGAGCCATGTTAAAACATGTAGGCTATGTCTATACTGCCCCCATTTGATGCAAGAAATATGCAAATGAGGTGAATATGCCTCATTTGCATAATTAATGAGGTGAAGCATAAGAGGCTTTTGCGCAAGAGCTGTTCTTCCTGAAAAAAAAATGCGGAAGAACGGCTCTTGCACAAGAGGGAGTTTTTGCGCAACAACGGAGCCTCATTAATTATGTGAATGAGGCATGGCGATATTCTACGCTTCACCTCATTTGCATATTCCTTGCACCAAACGGGCGCGGTATAGACATAGCCATAGTGTTTGCTTGCGGCCAGTTCACCAAGCCACCCAGATCACCCAGAATCAGTCACCTCTTACTGCTCCCCCATTTTACTGTCACCTGCCAATTTCTGCAGGTGATGAACGGGGCCAAATCAGAGCCTCCCTGCACCTCAGTTTGCCATCTCAAAAATGGGGATCGCAATCCTACCTTTCTCCTGTGTGGTTGTGTCTGTTCACACTGTAAGCGCTTTGGGGCAGAAGCTGACTTGTATATTTGTACAGCACCTTGCACAACCGGGCCTTTGAGCTTGGCTGTGATCTCTGAACACGACTGCAATGCAGAGAGATGATCATAGTGGGCAAGCTGGGCAAAAAGGCCACTTGATTATTTCTGCTGCCTCTTCTGCCACGCCAGTGGTATATGAGTGGAGGGGGCGCTCCATGTAGAGGAAAGACTCTGCCTCATTATCCCCGGATGGCAGGAAAAGGGGGAGAACTAAGGGAGGAAAAGTTGGGAGGAAAAAAGGCCAAGCCCTCCTTTCGGCTAAACTCCAGGCACATGCTTCGACGCTGCGTTAACAAATAGATTTCAGCCAGATCCCTGTGAGCTCAGAGAACCTCCACAGGAATAAGCAGTTGAATGAGAGTTCAGCATGTTAATCCGGTTTGGGTTTCCCTATTCATCTCTGCCAGGCGAGTGCACTGTCGTAATTGCATTAAGGCTCCGTTACACAATGCAGGCCGGGTAGAGGTTGGACCAGGGAGGCTTTCTGGTCTGACGGAGCCTGCCGTCTGGATAACGCATCATTTCCATTTCCATTAAGCAGCGGTTCCTTTATATTTGAGAGCACGAATGAAGATTTGTTGGTTCAACAGGAGTGCTTTGGGAAGGTCCGCCCAAATCTCAACACTCCACCCAGGGCTTGAACGTGGCTACAGGAATTCAAGTTTGTTACGGAAATAAGAACTTTGTTTTTTAATTGTAAGAGATTATGGCAATTAAAAGCCTTTGAAGAGAGTGTAGGAGCCTAGGGTCATGGAGAATGAATGCGTTTTATGGGGGGGAGGGATGAATTATTTGTGGCATCCAGGTCGGGGGGAGGAAGAGGGGGGAAGTGTCATGCATCAGGAATCCAGCTGCGGCGTTCTGTGCTGCAGCTGCTTGGCAGCTGCACCGGCTAATGACCAGCTCAGAGTGTGCGGATAAGAGGGAGCCGCACGACAGCTCAGGTTTTGGGGGAGGAGGGCAGGGCTGTGCGACAGGCAATTGCATCGTGGAATTGCAGGGAGTTAGACAGCAATTCTTGCTCTGCTTTGGTGTGCACCTGCTCCTAGCCCCTCGTCAGGGAGGTTACAGCGGCAGAGACGCGCCTGCCTATGGTTCAAGATGGGGTGGGAGGCCTGAAGGAGTCACAGCGCAAAGGGGTCTGAACTTACACGGCCTTGTGCAGTGGATCTCAGACCCTGCATTTCCGAGATGGATGAGCCTCCAGATGTGAGGCTCTGATGCTTTTTCTGAAGCTGGTTATGGAAAATTTCTGCCTACTCCTGGAGCCTGGCAATGTGCTGACCACCGTGACTCTGGTATTACAAAAGTATCCACAGCACAGTGCCTAGATGCTGTAGAATTGGTTTCTCAATTCAGCCCACGAGCCATGCTCTATCCCAACCACTCTTAACCCCCTCTCTTCAGCAATGCCCGTCGGAGCTGCATTACAGCCACTGAGCCGACCACGCCCTTGGGGTTTTCCAGGGTAGTCACTGCTTTAAGCTTCTCTCAGACAGCCAACTCCTCTGTGGACAGAGCCTTTCTATTCTGTGGTGAACAGTTCCAAGTGCACAGTGGTAGCTAAACAACCTGGGCAAAGAGCCACAAGATAAAAAAAATGCCAAAAGGCAAAGGCAGGTTCACACCGGCACTGGGCTGCAGGCAACGTGCCACCCAAGCATTTGGAAATTGTACTTCAGGAGAAAATTAACTGAACTTTTCCAAGCCTCCAAACCCGTGAGCACAGGTGTGTGTGTAATTGGGGAAGGGTGCCTGCCCAGTTTGACTGCTGAGCGAAGATTCTGCCTGCTCTTTGCTTTATGCATACGGGCTCCCCTATTCGCTCTGAAGCCCAGGGGCCTTCTAGTTACATCTCCACCCCAAAAGCTGTGCTGCTCATATCCAACGCAACCTTCCCCTCCCCCACCATGTGGCTCCATGCGCCTCCAGCGTAAGACATGCCTGCACAGCATTGGTTTTTGGAAGAAGCGGCCCGCTAAAAATAACTGTGTTAGAATGAGCGTGAGGCAGGCTTGCAGATTCTCCCTTAGCCGGGGCTGTCCTCAGGGGGGCTTTGATAACTAAAAGCTTTTCCCACACAGCCGGAGGGAAAGGCCCCTGGAATACCTTGTTCTGTGCTCTGTGGAGAGATTTCTTTTCCTCCCCCGCCCACTGAATGTGTTAACAGGGCACCAATTTGGTTCCCACATTCCATTGCTGTTTTATCTGAGGAAAGCAATTATAGCTGAGAATCTCTTCACTTCGCTGCTCTTGACGTCCTGGAGAACACTTCCGCGACATCTCTTCCCTGATCAAACAGCTGCAAGCCGCCAAGGAAGGTACCACATCCCCTTCCGAGGAACCGCAGGGAGCACATTTCTGGGCAGACCTGCCCCAGCAAGCTCACCTCTCCTCTAGCAGCTGGAGGCAAGTGCCACACTCTCTTGCCTGCCATGCAGGCAGGAGGACAGGAGAGGTGTTCAGATAATTCACTGAGGAGAACTGGGTAATGACTTGGATAGTTTTCACTGGGGGCATATTTCTCCTTTCCTCTGGAGCACAGGGCTGAGTGCGTCAAAAGCTCCTGTCCATATTCAGGAGTCACATGTAAAACTCTGAACCCCCAAAGTAAAGTTGTAACTTTGTGCCCTTCCCCCATTTTCATAGGTCAGGTGCCTCTCTTGAGTGGTGAAATGCCAGTTCCATGTGCTCCCAGGGCCTCTAGCAAGACTTTTCCTATGGGGCTCTCTCTGGTGAAAGAATAAGCAATCTTCCAGCCCTTTCCTGGGGAGCAAAAGGGTGACAAGATATGATCGTTAGAGCCCTGCACCAGTACAAAATGTGTATCAATATCTGTATCTGCAAAAGTGAGCCAAGGGTAGCTGCATCCACATCCACAGATGCGGATACCTGCAGATATAAAGCCAATATCTGCAAATTTGTAGGGTTCTAGATAAAAAATGTGTATCCGCACCTGCATCCATAGCTGCAAAAATGAGCTGTGAATAACTGAGTCCACATCCATGGATGCGGCTACCCGCATATAGAAAGTGGATATCTATGGATTGGCAGGATTTTAGTGATTGTTGTGATGGGTTGGGAGCCCTGGGATGAAAACTGGGGTGCCACTGAGACAGCCTATTCTACTAGCCTTGGCCCCCCCTTAAATCCTGTCTTGTCAAGATTTGCTAAGGCCTCCTTCAGCAAAGCTCACTGGCAGGACCAACCCCAGCTGCAGAAAATCTTCCCAGCTCTGGGAAGGACTCATCTTAAGGGACTTACAACAGAATCCAGAACTTCTCCCCTTTCCCCCTTACAGGTACAAGCCCAAAGTTATGTGAAGTTTGCCTCCTTCTCAGTGTGAAGGAAGGTTTGCACATTCTCTTGCCCCCCTCCCAATTAGAAATTACAAGAACTGGGTTATATTATAAACCACAAATATGTTTATTCATTATGAAAAGATGTGTTTAAAGTGCTTAATGAGGTAGCAAATGGAACAAAGCAGATTGCTAAGAAAATAATGCAAAGCATGCAATCTAAGCTAGATTCACTAAAGAAGCTGTTCACAACTCATAATTCCCACACTAGACATTATATACGTAGAATTTTTCATAGGTTTGATATCTTTTTGATCTGAGTCAAGAAGTTCTTCCCCCCTCTGGTTACAGTCCTTTTGTTTCCAGGTGTTTTCAAGTATCTCTTTGGGTGGGGAGACAGAGATAAAGCAAGCCGAAGGCAATCACTGTTTTTCCTCTCTGACTTCTGTAGAAATGCCATGAGTTAGGAAAACATTGTTTGCTCCAACCTCCATGCAGAACAGTTCATCAGACCAAGGAGCTGGTTAGTATCAGGAGACCTGGTCATGTGATGCCAGGGTCCAGTGGCATTGTGGAAGATCTCACAGTTCATTGTCCTTGCTGATGGGCCATCTAGCCATGTCTGTATTTTCCATTGTAGTCCCTGAAGTGTCAACACTGGGAGTAACCCAAAGATACACAGGTCCTAATTAGGGATGTTAGCGTGTAGTCATTTACTGATTAGCCGATAAACATGGACTTATCCGTTGTTCCTAATGACTACTTGCACACACCCCTTGCTGCATCTGTATCAGAGGCAGCAAGGAGTGAAAGACAGAAGCCGGCTTTTCAGCCAGCTCCCCACACATGCCAGCTCCCGCTGATAGAGAGGGAGCAATGCAGAGCGAGGGGGAGCAGGTGGTACATGCAGGAAACTGGCTTTCAAGCCAGTATCAGAGGCAGCAGGGAGACTGGGGGCAGGGGAGGCAGGTGGGAACTGGTACTGCCCCCCTTGTGTGTAAATGTGTTACCACTGAAAAATTCAGCAGTTGCACATTTACAAAAATTAAACATTTGCTCACATCCCTAGTTCTAATGTCATCTACTCAAATGACACAGGCATACGAATGGGATAATCCTCTCCTGTGACTCCTAACCTTTCCAATGATACCTTACATAAGCCATCTGTGCATAACGCTTATCTCAGTCATGTCACATTCAGATCATTGGCATATTGTCATAAAACTAAAGGAATGCCACATCACTTGTCTTTGATTTAAAGCTCAAAAGGGCCCACTTGGACCACCCTGTAATATGTGTCTACATCTCCATTGGCTGCTCTACAAGTTTTTCAGGGGTGGTTTAATTTCTATTCATTTTTTCAGTGTAAAATGAGGGTTCCCCTCCCCCTCTTGATAAAAAGGTAGTTTTTTGTGTTGGGAAATAGCCCTAAGCCGGCCTCTTCTCAGTGTTTACTCCCCAGGGAGATGTGGGGAAATGGCACAATGGAAATTGGAGGGGTGAAGCCATGCTGTGCACTGCACACCTGGTCTGCAACCTCGCTAATTACCAGGGAGTTCTCAGCTGTCATGACACCCAAGATGAAACCAAGCAGAGCAGGCTGCCTTGTCAGAGCAGGAATCCTGCACATTCATGCATCTGCAGCTGGCCATAGAGGCAGGGCAGGGAGGTAGATTCAGTGATACAGACACTCAGTGCTACCTGTGGGTATGGTAGAGCTACCGGGAAGGTGCGGCTCATTCTGATGGCCCATTAGCGCAGGAGGAGAGAGAGGAGAGGTCAGATCCAGACCCTGGAGGAGAGGAGGCAGCGGAGAACTTGAGAGAGAATCGGATACACTCCTACAATTATCACCGCTGTTTCCTTGCCTGGGGCTGCAGCCCTCTTTGGTATAGCCAGTTCAGACCTTGTATCCTGCACAATCACTCACCCTGAAAAGCAAACACATGGCTGGTTGCAATAAAAGACAGTGCAGCCATCTCTTTTATTAACAGACATGGCAGAGGTAGGGAGGTCTCCTGGGTCCCAATAATCTATGCACATTACATTTGAGGATGGAGATACCTTCCCTTGCCCCTTCACTGTCCATGCTAGATGTGCACCCACAGGGTCATGCCGGTGCCTGGAGACACGCTTAGGGCAAGGCCTTTTGTGCTGGGAGACACGAAGTGCCAGCAATAGAGGAATCTGGGAGTAGGACCAGGGTAAGGATGACGGGGCAGTGAGGAGCTCCAACTTAGGAAGCAGCCACAATAGGAATCCTGGGTAACTTCATGAGGCATGAGTAAGTGTAACCCATACACCTGCTGGGGGTGGTGCACTGTCCCGTTTAGTGGCACCGAGACCACTTACTAGGAGACTAATGAGTCTGCTCTGCATCCTTAGCTGATGCACGCCTGTCTTGTGGCTCGTGCACTAAGCTCTAGTGGTCCCAGGTTCTATTCCACCTCCTGGTGTTACCTCTGCATACTACAAAAGGAGACTTGAAAGAGATGGAGTATTGGAGAGAGTCTGTGGGTCTAACCTGCTGTAGAACTCCCAGGCATTTTGAAAATGCAGATATTGCAAAGCTCCGTTTGATTGCTGAGGCTGTTCTGATGCAGCGTTGTTGTAGCTGTGTCTTTTCCTGTCCAGCATGGGATTGTTTCCCGGGGAACATTTTTCAAATCCCCCTCTACAGCCCATCAGTACCAGGGATAGGCAGGGCAGAGGCCAGAGGCTTCCTCTTTGCATGAGGGCAAATTTCCTTTCTGTGGTGAGGAATTCCACCACTTCCCTGAGACAGAGGCTTGCGCTGCCTTATTGCCCTTGTGGTTGATAGGTTATCCCATCCTATGCCAACATAACCATAGCCATCCCCATAGCCATCTTGTAGCTGCTCTTTGATTTTATCCCCCTAAGGGGCTGCAGGAGCCCGATAAGGCTCAGCACAGCTGCCACGTACTGTTAGGTTCAGCCACGTTATCTGCTGGGCGTAGAGCACCTGTCTGGCATTGCACCTCGTGGCCATTTGAACAGCTGCTGTGGGGAGGCGAGTGGCAGCCCGGCGCAGGGACCCACCAACCAGCGCTTTACAATCCTGCAGGCACATGCTGTGACCGGTTGACTGGAGATGCTACATTGGAAGGATTCTCACGCTGCCGTGCCACTTGCGTTCCTGCTTCCAGCTGGCAGAGTGGGTGGGAGGAGTGCAGATCCTGATGCCCAGTTTGCACAGGGAGCCGTGTAGGCCGCTGCATGGCCAGAGAGCTTGCTGTGCTGAGTTTCACGGTTTCAGCCTTGTCTGGTCGGTGCTAAGTGAGAGTTAAAGCAGGAGAGAGTGACTCTGTGGTTAATTTACTGAACCAACTTGGGAGGTCTGGATTCAGTTCCCAGCTCTTCCACAGACTTCCTAGGTGACCAGGGGCAAGACCCTTCATCTCTCTTGCCCTCAGTTTCCCTACTTATGACAGAGAGGAGATAAGTTCCCTTTCCTTCCCCCCTTTGTCTGTCCCATTGATTTACACTCTTAAGGGCAGATGCTATGTGATGTTACTGAACGTCCATACACAGTGCCTGGCACTGAGGGGGCCCTGGTCTCTGAGGGGGAGCCTCTAATAGGGCCGTAAAGCAAATAAAAACAGGAACCCTTCAGCCCGAGTATGTAAAGAGGAAGCAAAGCAAGTGGGGAACTATCCGCTGCTCTCCATCTGGGGCCATTTTCATGGTCTCACTGCAAGGGGCCAGCAGACGGTGATTTAGAAGGCCCAAGGCTGACACCGAGCGTTAGAAGGAGCGATTGGTTCTAAAGACAAACCATGAGCAACGTTGGTTTCCACTATAGCCACAGTGCCACGGGCAACGCTGCCGACAGTCGATATCGGGGGGTTGAGGGGGAGAAATGATGGCTTCTTCTGTAAGCCTGTGTCTGCCGACGTGCATGAAATATCAGTTAAATATTAATTGGATAACAATACATCCTTGATGCAGAAGAGGGCATGTCAGTGGCAGTTAATCTACCACGGGTATAATGATAAGCAATAGGGTTACCTGGAGTTACGTAGCTTCATTGTCTTAATAAGGGAGTTGGAAAATGGGAGCCCGGGAGCAACCGCGAGAGAGGTAATTGAGGTCATGCCAGGCAGTGTTTTTATAAGTGAGAGTTAAAGCAGGAAATCATGAGAGAGGCCACTTGGCCTGCAGGTTGCTGCTTGAGATAGGCCCCAGACCAAAGACCATCTTTAGTAGTTGCCTCCTTATCCTCCCACTGAGATGGGCCACTCCCAATAAGGCGCCATGGCAAAGGCAAGAAGAGAGCAGCTCCTGATCATCCCCCAGGAAAATGTACATGAACGTGCAGGGGAGCGGAGCGGTCAGCACACAGAAGTCTTAGATCTCCCTGTATTTCTTGGGAGATTTTTCACACCAGTCTGGAGAAAACGTCAGTTTTGTCTCAGAAGCTCTCGTTCCCCCCATTCCACAGTAGCAGCATGGAATAAACAGCAGCATCAACGTGTTCGCCTGGAAACTCGCCCCGAGTTGCAGGAAGCAGGCAGCAAATGTAATAAGGGATAACGCAGTCAGGCCAAGAAATGAACGAGACGCCCTATCCAGTGAGGGGAAAACAACATACTCATTAGCAGGTCATGCCGAGCGGCGGTGAGCCCTGCTCACCAGCCGCACGGTTCTGCGCTCTGCGCATGCACAGTTGGTTCTGCACATGCGCAGATCGCTCCGTGCCAGCTCTTCCGGGGTGTAATCTACTCACCACGGGCGAGTAGATTACACTATTTGTCGAGCCCTGCTCATTACCAAGGAGAATAGAAACATGAGGCTAGCAGGGCAGGGAGGTCTGGCCTGAGACAAGCCTAACGTGTTCGAACGGGTCCAGCTAGTCCATCACTTCTATAAAAAACCCAACAAATGGTCTGGTAGCACTTTAAAGGCTAACAAAACATGTAGATGGTATCATGAGCTTTTGTGGGCACAGCCCACTTCTTCAGATGACTGGAGTTTTGAGTTTAGGATGTGCAGACCCAAACTAAATAGGAGAGAAGGGAGGTTTGGGGGGAGGAGGAGGGAAAAGAAAAGGTTTGGAGATAGGGCACAGAGGGTATAGAAAATTCAGGAAAGTAGAGGGAATCAGTAAATATCTGAAGATTGGGTAGTTAAAACGAAGCAGATAAGAATCAAAGTCAATTGATAGTATCCTTCCTGACATAGGAATCTACACAAAGAGCTGTTTGCACCTGCATAGACTGTTAGGTAGATAATGTCCTAAGCATCCTTCTATGATAGGAATGATAAAGAAGAGGCAGACGGAGGGTTTTCTAGCATGTGCTGAGGGATCTGGCCGATTCAGATGGGGAAATGTCACGTGTGATGGCCGCTTCTTCCTAGAATCCGTTCCCAGCATGCAGCAAAGGCTTTATACTCTATAATGAGCTCTTGTAACATCACTGCAAAGTTGGCTTCAAATCTCTTGTGCAGCTGGGGGTGGATTCCATGCAGAGCCTTTGGGACCCTGCCGCCCCTGCATCCCAGTGCTCACAGTGTAATCAGAGGGAGTCCTTATTGATTTCCAACACCAAAGTCAGCTATTTGGACTAGTATGGCCCTCAGATAGTTGAATGAGTTAGTGACTTTTTAATTCAATCTGTTCATTGCAGCACACAGCAGTCGCTCCTTGGCGGGCAGCGGCGTATTAATGCTTGTTTCAAAAGACTATTCTGGCTTGTTAGAATTTTTTTTTTCCAAGGGAAGCTGGCAACTGGCCTGGAGTGTCTCTGCTAATGCGTTCCTGGGCTGCCACACAAATCGGCCTCAGTCTTGAGCCATCGTATCCCTTGCTCTCCCAGTCCTGGAGCCCCATCTGCAGCTCTGGCCCTGGAGCATGTGGGGAAGCACAGAAGGTGGATAATAATGCATATTCCAAAGGTGTCCGATGCACCATTCTGGCTAGAATTCACTGTGGGTTGCTCCCCTACCAGTATCCAATAGAGATTCCCAATGACCATGTAGTGGAGTGGTACTCACCTCCCGCCAGCACCCCCTTCTGGTTGAGTGTGTGTGCCTGCATCACCTCGTTCTTCAGCCCTTTGGGCTACTCATCCCTCTGGCCACGTCCCACAGCCTCATGTGAAATCACAGCCCCTTCCGGGGCATATACTTGCCCCCTGTAGTGTCTCTTAGGGCATGTCTACACAGTAGTGTTATTTTGGAATAACTGATGTTATTTTGAATACTGTGTGCATATATGGTTGCCTCGTCTAAAAATAAAAAGATATATTGGCATTAGGAAAGGTTCAGAAAAGGGCAACGAAAATGATTAGGGGTATGGAATGGCTTTTGTATGAGGCATGGTTGACAGCTGCTCTCTGGGATTGTGGCACTTGCTGCCCCCTGGGGTCACTCGTGAGTATAACTGTCCCTGCTATCACACCCCTCCCTTTCTGTTTGATGCAAACCAATCACATTCAATGCACATCCCATTGTCCTGGCACAATCAACCTCTGACCTTGCTTTAAGTTAGGAGAAGAGGAAACTGCCTGCCAAATTTGGTGGTCCGAGCTCTTACCATTTAGGAGTTCTTCCACAAATGGACAGATGGACAAAGTTTCTAAAATATATAGAGGAATTACCTCTGCAGGACCTACCGGGAGGAAGGCCTTCTGGTTAAGGCAAAGGTCTGGGACTCAGGATGTCCGGTTCCAGATTCCGGTTCTACCACAGATTTTCTTGAGGAAATCATTTCCTCTCTCCATGCCCTACTCCCCTCACCTGTTAAATGGTGATAATGACACTTGTCCCTTTTCTACGTGGGTGGAAGCTGCCTCAGCATCTGTACGTACAATACCCCCCACGCTGTTGGGCTTTGATCACACTAAGGCAGTGGTTCTCAAAGTGTGCTCCGCAGACCACTACTATCTTCCAGGTGGGCCTCAGGCTCGGGGTTCACCCCCCTGCAGCAGAGAGCCTGTGCTGATGCTCCAGCCCCACACCTCTCCCCCCATGAGGCTGGAGCACCAGCTTCCTGCTGCAGGCCTGGGGGGGGATGAGCCTCACAGGCTGGTTCCAGCTTATAGGGGAAGGAAGCAGCTTCTGACCACTCAGCTCCCTCCACCTGATCCTAAGCGGACTCACACGGCCAGCCTCCAATAGGGCAGCACCTTCCAGCCCCACAGCTGGGTGAGGGAAAAGAGAAACCAGCTCTTCAGTGCCTGCCGTAATTGGTCTCCAACTTTCTGCAGAGTCCAAAAGAACAGTGAGGTTCCTTGGGTTTCAGTGTGGGAGGGCTAAGAGCTCCGTTCCGTGCAGGAGGCAAGATTCCTTCCTCTCACGCCTAAGCAGTGGAGAGACGTGCTACAATGTAGAACAACTTAAATTAGATTGGAACCTATTAATAAGTTTCCCCACTTGGGCTCCCCTGTAATTGGAGTGGTGCTGGAGATTTCCAGCTCTTTGAGCTGCCAGACTCGCAATTTACCCACTTTATTTCCTGACGGGTATTGCGTCGGCTTTCCTCAGAATAGAACGAGTGTGTCGCTTCATTCACAGGTGTTTGGCTCAGGGCGTATTTCAAGGTAGCCAGTTCCATCAACTAAACATTAGTTGGATCGCTCCTCAGAAAAGGAAGCTTCGTTTCTTGAAAACACACCTCTTTACTCACTCACCTCATTTCCCAAAGGGGGTACATAAAAACATACTGGGTCAGACCAAAGGTCCATCTAGCCTAGCATCTTATCTTCCAATGCCAGATGCCCTAGAGGTAAAGAACAGAACAGGGAATCATCAAGTGATCCACGGCTGTCACCCATTCCCAGCCTCTGACAGAGGCTAGGGACACCATTCCTACCCATCCCGCCTAATAAGTATTGATGGACCTATCTTCTGTGAATTTATCTACTTCTTTTTTGAACTCTGTTACAAAAGTCCTGGTCTTCACAGCATCCTCTGGCAAGGAGTTCCACAGGTTGACTGTGCGACATGAAGAAAAATGTCCTTTTGTTTATTTTAAACCTGTTTCTTGCTCATTTCATTTGGTGACCCCTCGTTCTAGCAGGATTGATATGAGTATAGTGCCTCCTAAACGGATGTGTGTGGAGCAGTTGGCTGCTTAGACAACTCAGAGACTCTTTTCTTTTCCTGTTTCCGTTATCCAGGGCTGGCTGACCCATTGCAAACCTTGCTGCAGTAGCCTAGGAAATAGGTTCTCAGTGTTTAGGGAGGTGTGAGTTCCCAGGTTCATGTTCCAGGTCCCTTTTTGGGGTTGGTCCAGTTCCTCACTTCATCAGCAAATTCTGAACCCTTCACTAGAGCTACATGCAATTTCCAACCCCTTTGTTTCTCCTCCCCCCTCCCGCCGCACTGTCTTTATGTGATTCATTAACTCCCTGTGAAAGTCACCCCCGTGCACTGAGCCAGCGCAAGGCACATTGATCCATGGGAGCCTCCTTTTAAGGCAATCAATGATCCTCTGGCCTCCGCTGGCCTGAATTTCACCCTTAATGAACAATCAGTCTCCCCTGCCTTGTTAGCCAGCTAAAGTCTCTATTGATCCAACAGAGGGAGAGAGCCCAAGCCAACCTCACTGGGTTGGTTGGTCCCCCAAGCCGCTGGGACCAAAATCTGCCTTGGCTGACACTGGTGCAAGTCTATGTAGAGGGTTGCTCAGGTGTGACTGAGTGCACCGTAAGGCCTCATGCCGACGTTGTGGTCCTAAAGTCTGGACTCTTGGCAACCAAAATCAAGCCTGCAAGGGGGAACAAACCATCCACTGGGGACGTAAAATCCCATTGCGAATAGTAACTGGTTCAACTATATGTTTAACCGGCCTGCTGCATCGCACCGCTGGGGCAGCTCCCACCCATGGTGTGACACAGTGGACCTGGCCGAGTAGGGTGCTCATGGGGATGTGGGCAGAGAGTTGGGTGAGTTGGAGAGCCCCCTGCCTGCGGCACAGTGGGCCTGGCCAGGCTGGACACTGGTTAACTGGTTATCCCTGTACCATGCTTATCCCCTTACGTCTCTATGACCAACTGTCCATCGCTGATGCCCCGTTCCATGCAGCTTTCATTGCCTCATGTCTTCCCTCCCAGCTTGGAAGGCTCCTTATTTGAGCTGTGTGAGAGGCTTGAAATGGGGCCAGCAGGAAGGCAGAGAGGACTAGCAGGGCTGCAAAGCACCGGCAAGAATGATTCTTGAACTTGGGAAATTGTTCATCGGTGTTTTATTGCCACCACCAGCAAGACTCTGGAGACTTGTGCATTGTGCCAATTGCACAGTCTACAGATCCCGGTGAGTTGCTTTCTCGAGTGTCAAATTTTTACAGGAGACCAGAACGTTTTTGATGGGTGAACTTGCTCATGTGAGTCAACCCTTCTTTTGGTTTTATTTTGCAGTGTGTTGAACACGGGCATTTTCCAGTCCTTGCCTGCCTGCGCCTTTCTCTGAGTTTCACATAGTCCTACCTCCACAGGCTTGGAAAAGGAGATGATGGAAAAACTAAATTTGGCTAAATTAAAATATTTTCCTTCTTACTCCAAATTGCCATTTCCCCCTTTTTTTAAATTGTCACTTTTCATGGGGGAAAGGGAGGGGTGAGGAAGCCCCATGGTATAACTATGCGGAGCAGTCCAAGCGGGCGATGCAGGGCTCCTTCCAGGACTATCCTAGAGTCTCCAGGAATTAAAGCGGAATCTTTAATTACAGGTCATCATGTGATAAAATCTCTAGGGATGCATCTAGCCAAAACTGGTACATTCTAAATATAGGCAGGGTGGAAGACGAAAGCTAAAGAAAAAGAAATATCCTTATGATTAGAGAAACTCTCCTATCAATTGCTCTGCCCCATAAATATTTGTGTGTCTCTGGCAGCTGGCATGTTTCCCCCCCTTTTCTGCAGCCTGGGTTCTAGAATGGCACTCCTCCTCTTTTAACTACATGAGAATGGAAGATAAGGAGCTAAATTAGGTCTCTGAGGCCTTGTCTACACTTACCAGGAGATCAGTGCTGCGTAGATCAATCCCCCAGGAATTGATTTAGTGGGTCTAGCAAAGACCCACACTAAATCAGCTGCTGATCACACTCCCGTCAACACTGGTACTCCACCGGATCGAGAAGCGTAAGGTGAATTAATGTGAGAGTTTCTCCAGTCGACCCACTGCAGTAGAAACGCTGTGGTAAATCCATCTAAACCTAAGGTATGTCCATGCCACACTTAGCTGGAGTTGCATACCTTAATTCGACACTGCCCCCTAGTGTAGACCTGGCCTAAATCTCCCAATTATGTCTTTCACTTGCCCCTTAGCACAAGCAGCTTTGAAACCTGTCGAAATCCATTACAGATCTTTGATCTTTTCCTACATAAAGGGCATTGTGGAGAAAGCAGAGCATTAAACAGAAACAAATTTTCCATGGGGCTCTTTCGTCTCTCCTTCTTTCTTTCCTTTTTAAAGAAACCTTCATATGACAAGAACACTTATAAAAAAGGCCCAACCTGGCTGAGATTTGGGGTCATTAGCTCTTGAGGGAAATTCATTGTATTCATTTGATAAATGGTGAAACAGAGTCAGCTGGAAAATTCGGCATCTATTAAGAGCAAATTCAAAGCATGTGGCATAAAAATCACATAAAGCTGAACTGTTAAATATTTGGGGCAGATGATGAACAGCATGTCATAATATTTGTTGAATTGCATTTGCTATTTGATGCATCGTCTCACTTAAAGCCCTGACTTCTGCAGGCAGCAATAGAAGAATTAAAAAACAAATCAGTTGCCTGCCAGTATTTGGTTCTGAGTGTGAGATTTAATTTAGGCTTCATAATACTAATATTGCATGCTAAATACCAGGTGAATATTAACTTTAATTAACGGAGGTTTAGCAATGCATAATTAAGAGGTGCTTAATTCACATACAATGATTCTAACTGAATGTAGGTAGAATCCTTATTTGCACTGCATTTGAATTTTCCTATATGGAATCTTTTCATATTACGGCCATTCGGGGTCATGCCTGGCAAGTAATTCTCTTTGGAATTTTACTGCTTGTGAATGGTATGGGAGATGATCACTTATCGATCACGTACGAAAGATTCACTGACGTGCCGAGGGCTAGCACAAGGGCACTTATGCTACGTCTACACTTCTGGCAGACTGTAGAGTACATAAACAATATACAGGACTATACACGGCTACATTTCTATCACTGTAGAGTACATACTCTGCCTGTCCCCCCACCTTAGGTAAAAAATAACAGTTTAGACCTGTGGTTTTCTAACTAAGAGTCGTGACCCAGTAGCAGGTGGTGGAATGTTGGGCACTGGGTCTGGTTGCTGCGGGGGGATCAGGTGACCAATGGGGATGCTAGGGCAGCTCCCTGCCTGTCCTGGCACTACAGACTGTGCTGCATGCCTAGCTACTAGGCAGAAGAGAGGGCCCCATGCACTGCCCCTGCCTCCAGCACTAGCTCTGCACTCTCATTGTCTGAGAACCTGCTGCTGGCTGTTTCTGGGGCGCAGCCTGGTCTGCGGTGCCAGGAGAGGCAGGAAGCTGCCTTAGCTCCCCTCCCACTGCACTGCTGACCGGGAGTCACTCAAGGTAAGCTCCTCCTGCCTGATCTCTGAGCCCCACCCCCAAACTTGGAGCCCCCTCCTACAGCCCAACGCTCTCAAAGGTTGGCTTGCGGGCTTTAACAATTTTCTTCAACTGGGTCATGAGAAAAAAAAAAGTTTGCAAACCGCTGCTTTAGATAGCGAGACGCTGCTTCAGCGAGAGGAGTAAAGACGGGTCCGAACCGTATGGAATACAGCCGCATGGCTCTCTACCCACCCAAGTACTGCCCCCCCACCCATGTGGACACTGCTATTTGGAGTACAATCGTGTCCTGCTGCCAGCAGGGCCAACAGCCATGGTGAGCCCTGGGGCAAGGTGTGGGGGGTGGCTCTGCACCCCCCAGAAGAGGTGAGGCCTCAGGCAGAAAGGGCAGGGGTGGGGCCAGCCAGCCTTCAGCGCCACCTGGATTGCATTGCGCCCCCTCCCCTCCATCTCAACCCTCAGAACTGGCCTGAGTGGTGCTCCGGTGGCAATTCAAAGGGAGCTGGGACTCCAGCAGCTGCAGCTGCAGTGGAGCTGGGAGCCTTCTGGCCCCCTTTGAATTGCCAGGCTCCAGGGTAACTGCCCCCTTTGCCTCCCCTTGTGAGCGGGCCTGCCTGCTGCCCGAGTTCTTCACCACACTGAAAGGCTTTGACACCTTGTCCTGGCTGCTTTCCAGCTTCCGGAGCCTTTCAAAGCCATGTGGAGCCAGCCCTGCCCTACGCACAGTCCCCCGCGTCTATGAGGCCTGAGTCATAAAAAGGCTGGGACCCAGCCCATGGAAGTGAATGGAAATATACCTATCTCACAGGGCAGGAAGGGACCTTGAGAGGTCATCAAGTCCAATCCCCTGCCCTCACAGCAGGCCTAAGTATCATCCCTGACAGATTTGCCCCAGATCCTAAAATGGCCCCCTCCAGGATTGAACTCACGGTTAAAGCAGTCCAATGCTCAAACCACTGAGCTACCCCTCCCCTAAGGGAGAGCCTCCCCAACAAGAAAGATTCTCTTTCCATGGGGCTAAGTGACAGCCCCTGCGCTGGCTCCTGGCATGGGCTGAGTTCCACTCCTGGGCTATGTCTACACTGGCGGGTTGTTGTGCCAGAAATATGCAAATGAGGCGAAGCGTGGAATATCGCCGAGCCTCATTTGCATACCTAATGAGCTGCCATTTTGCGGAAGAGGCTCTTGTGCCAGAAGGAGCGTCTACACTGCCCCTTCTTGCACAAGACAAACCCGCTTGCGCAATGCCGTTCTTCCTGAAAATAATCAGCGTAGCAGCAATGCGCAGGAGGGTTTTTCTTGCGCAAGAAAGGGCAGTGTAAATGCTCCTTCTGGCGCAAGAGCCTCTTCTGCAAAATGGCGGCTCAGTAGGTATGCAAATGAGGCTCGGAGATATTCCGCACTTAGCCTCATTTGCGTATTTCTGGTGCAACAACCGGCCAGTGTAAAAATAGCCCAGGAGAGCAGGGAGAGAAGAGGCAGTGGCAGTAGAAGGCTCTCTAATGCATCATCCCTTTGCTAAAATGGCTCCGTCCAAACCGGGAGGGGGGGAGGACTTGGGGTGAGGGAGGTACCATTTCTAAAGGGGAGAGAGCTGTTCATTCCCAGTGCCCAATCACACCTTGACATCTGTGCGTGTGTTACCAACAAGAGTGGGGGTGGGTGATAATTTTTGATGGGAGGAGGCCACCTCAAAGAATATGGTAAGTGGTCTAGGGCAGCAGTTTTCTGTTATATGAATGGAGGAGGGGCGGGGTCTGGGATGGAGGTTGGGTGTAGAAGGGAGCTCCGGTTTTGAGATTGGGATGAAGGAGGGGGTGGAGAGTCAGGAAGGGAGTTTGGGTGAAGGAAGGGATTGTGTCCTGGGGATTGGAGAGCAGGGCCTGGGTGGAGTATGGGTTCAGGAGAGGATTCTGGTCTGGAGGAGGGGTGCAGGGTCGGAGAGCGAGTTATGACCTTGGATAGGATGGGGGTGCAGGAGAGAGTGCAGGGTCAGAAAGGGGGTTATGACCTGGGATGGCGGTTTAGGAGGGGGTGCAGGGGTTTGGGATGTGACCTAAGGAAGGAGCTGGTAGTGACCTGGCTCAGGGAATTGGGGTACAGGGTCTGGGAGGGGGTATGGGTGCAGGAGCGGAAACACAGGGGGTTTGGGTTATGACCTAGGGCAGGGAGCTGGGTGCAAGAGGGGATGGGATGAGGGGATGCAAGAGGGGAATGCTCTGGCCAGGAGGCACTTACCTTAGGTGGCTCCCAGCCAGCAGCCCAGCAGGACCCTGGGGCAGGCTCCCTGTCTGACGCACCCCTTCACGCCTCTCAGAGCATCTGGCTGCAGGGTCCATGTATGTCTCTGCACCCTGCACACTCCTTGTAGGGGAGGTCCTCCACATGCTGCCTGCCAATGGGAGCCATGAGATTGTCCTGGGGACAGAGGAAGTGCACAAAGCTGCCTCCCCAGGGGCATGTGGCATGCAGAGATGCACACGGCCCCAGCAGCTGGCTGCTTTGAGTGGTGCACAGAGAAGGCCTACCCAAGGACCCCATTGGGCTTTGGGGACTGCCAGGGTGGAGCTGGTGGTTTGGCAGGCTAGATTCAGCTCGTGGGCTTTATTTTGCCTCCTCTTGAACAAGGGTGTTGGTTAGTGACATTTGTTGGGGATGTTGCACACTATGGGACCGGACTGGGATGATGTCATCATGGCATCACAGGCTTCCAAAAATAATGACCTGAGGGTTACAGACCTTTGGGCATCTCCATTCCAGGCTGGATCTAAGCAAATGAAATGCTTTGTACCATTCCTGTACATCCATCAGTCCCTGGGAATGCTTCCCCCCCTCCTTCATCTCCTGATTCCATACACACGGTGTTAGAGCTAATGGAGAAATGAAAAACTGCTTTCACCAAACATTTTGGAATCTCTAAAGGATTCAGAAGTGACCCATTTCTTTTCAAGATTGATACTGAGCACTTTCTTAAAAGTTTCTAGAAAACGTTTGCAGAGTATCTGGCTCCTGTCAAACAAAATTCTTGCCTGGGAAACAAAAATGCCCACTAACTGTTCTGAGAACATTTTCTGTTTTCAGGACATATTTTGATTTACATTATGGAAAATATTTTCCTAAACAAGTCAATTTTAAATGGAAAAGATCATTTGAAAAAGTTTCCCAGCTCTTTTTGGTGCATGCTAGGTCCTGGGTATAACTGCAGTGAAGATGGTAAGGCAGAAGCAGTATCTGAAGGATCAGCGCTGGAGAATAAAACAAGCGTGTTTTTCATAATGTCTTCTCATTTTCAGGGCTACACGATTTGGGACCATTCCCTATTTACACTTTTTTAAAGTAAATCCCATGACCCAAATTCACAGTCCATTTTGGTCCATTGGATGGTCACGGGATTTTTTCAATTGTAAATTGAATGATTTTGCCTGTTTAAATCTGAAATTTCACAGTGCTGTAATTGTAGGGGACCCGATACAAAAAGAAGGGGCGTGTGTGTGTGTGTGTGTGTGTATGGTGCCACCACTGGCGGTGGTGGTGTTGCTTTCAGAGCTGGGCAGCTGGAGAGTGGTGGCTGCTGTCTGAGAGCCCTGTTCTGAAGGAAGAGCCATCCCCAGCAGCAGTGCGGAAGTAAGGGTGGCATGGCACAGTGTTTCCACCTTTACTTCTGCACCACTGCCTGCAGAAATGGGCCCTCAGCAGCCGCAAGTCCAGTCACCCAGCTATGAAAGTGGCAGTATAGAAGTCAGGGGGGCATGCTATGGTGTTGCCATCCTTATTTCTGCGTTGCTGCTGGTGGGGCGCTGCCTTCAGAGGTGGGCACCCGGCCAACACCTGCTGCTCTCTGGCCACCCAGTGCTGAAGGCAGAGCAGAACTAAGGGTGTCAATACTAAGACTGGTTCCCAAAATAACCTTGTGACATCCCCCCTGCAACTCTCTTTTGGACCAGGACCCCCAATTTGAGAAATGCTGGTCTCCCCTATGAAATCTGTATAGTATAAGGCAAACAAAAGACCAGACTTCATGGGTGGGGAGAGACTAGATGTCATGGTCTGTGCATTCTTCCCGGCAGTGAATTTGGCAGAGGGGGAGCTGAGGCACAGAGAGAAACTAAGGGACTTGCCCAGGGTCATACAGATAAAGGAGATCTGTGTCAGAGCCAGGCATTTAGGGTCCCACAGCCTAGACCAGCACCCGACCCATTTGATCACCGTAAATCTCTGCAAAAGATGTTTGTCATTTCAGCCACCTCTTCTTCTGATCGATTTCTACTAGTGTAACTTCATTGACTTACACAAAGTCACGCCTGATTTACATCGACAGAAATGAGAGCAGAATCTGACCTGTCACATAGGGAGGTAGTGGCTAGTATGCAATGCTGTGTGCTTAATACCACTGCAGGTGTGCAATTGAATGGCCATGTTAATTGGATAGCAGCAGGTGAACACAATATAAAGAGGAAGCAGAGCGGGCCGAGGGGGAAGTATAGAGCTAACGCTGAGCTCCGTAAGCCAGAAGAAAGACAGATACAGAGTACTTTCACTGTGCTGCCATCTTTGTTACAAGCCCTGTCAGTCACACACAGGAGCCTGGATTTATTTCAGTTGTTGCATGGTTTCTCTGCTCCACATCTTGGGTGGACTGTGCATGGGATGGACAATCCATATAACTCAAGACTGCAGCACAGATCAATAGAGCACACTGAAAAACATTTATGTCTGGCTGCATTGCCTCCAACCGGTATTGTAGATCCCGAAGAACGTCAAGCTTTGAGACACTTCCTTTTGTGCCGTGCATTACAGCTGAAAGCGGGCTTTGGGTCCAAAGAACGGCTGTAAAAATGACACATCGGTGTGCTTGATTTATTCTCCCAGCAGTGAATTCCCAGGATAAATTTGCTGAGTTTACACAAGTCAAAAATAAGATTGTGAGGGGGGAAGGGGAGCTTCTCGCTACTTGTGCTGCCAGCTCAGCCTCATGTCTGAAAATGAAGTTGGGCTCCTTCTAGTATGTGTGGGCCCCACAAGCACCATTATTCTGGACTCAGGACCTGTAGGCTGGGGGAATACAATGAAAGCCTACTCCTACTCCCACAGCTCAAGCCAACGTGGAGCTGGACAAATACTGTTTCCAATACCACTCCCTTGGAAGCCAGTATGACTAGGGTTGCCAGGTGTCTGGTATTTGCTGGGACAGTCAGGTATTTGTGGCTTCTGTCCAGTAAAAGAAACATGTCTGGTGGGGGCGAGGGGAGCGTGAGGGATTTAAAGGGGCCGTGACTCCCCTTTTTTTTTATTTTTTTGAGTGCAATTTTTTTTTGCTCAACCAATTTTTCCCCCATCATTTTTTGTGAAAGTATCTGGCAACCCTAAGTATGAGAAGAAACGGGTTTGTAATTAAACCAACCAGAGAAAGCCCAAGAGCGCTTCTCGTTAGTCTCTTTTATTGATCTTACATTGGAGTTACTCAAAGCTTTAAAGATCTTTTGTTTTAAAGAAGTAGGCCAGGGTTTTTCAAAGTAATTTTGAGAACCTCTGTGCCTCAGAGTCTCTCCTGAGGCAGGTGGGCGAGAGGGGGAGTGCACCATTCCATCTGAAAACCAGACCCCTTTCAGGTGTCTCCAGCTGAACAAACAGGAATAGATGCGTCCCAAACTCCCTGAACAGTTCTGGAAATCTCAGCTGTTCTAAAGTCTGCTTATCTGGAAAATAAAAAGTTTCTTGGCATTTTCACTGCCCTTATCTTGATGGTACCCTAGTCCCGGGAGATGGTGGTTGTTTCTGTAATTAATAGAGCATGCAGGGGAGGGGGGAGAGGGAAAGCTGTTTCATTTTAATCATGTTTTATGCAAATTGGAAATGTAAATATCATGAAGAAATCTGTTGCTAACTTAATTTGTTTCCGCTGTAACAGTGTTGAAGGCCTTTGATCTCAGATTAGTGCTTTGATCCGCTCCCTTGATCAGGGTTATGCACATGCTGTTTGTAGTAGATGCTCTTTCTTGGATGTAAAATATATTTATATAGATCCAAATGGATCGTTCAAAGAAATATCACAATAAACATTGCCAGTTAGATTGCGCAAGCATGAGGTGCAAATGGCTGAAAGTTAACTCCCAGAAAGTACTCCTGTAGATAGAGGTTCCCGGCTGGTGTAAATTGGTACGCCCTCATTAGTGTCTTTGGAGCCGGGCTAGTTAAGGACTGGGTCAATAGTCTTAAATGATTAGTTTACACCAGGGCTACTCAACTTTGGAAGCTCCGGGGGCCACAGTGATACTCACAGCACATACTAAGGGCTACAATTTAAGTGTGGTTACATATACATGCAAATATATATGCAAATATATGCAAATAGCTTCTTTCACATTGACGGCATGAATACAAAGATTAAGGCAAGACTACACAACACGCAGGCCCCATTTAACTCAGTTCCCCTGATATTAATACAATGCAGTATTTATCCAATTTCTACCCATCTGTTCTCAGTGGGGACAGATGAACGAGGAGCAATGGTCTCAAGTTGCAGTGTGGGAGGTCGAGGTTGGATATTATGGAAACTTATTTCCCTAGGAGGGTGGAGACGCACTGGAATGGGTTCCCTAGGGAGGGGGTGGAATTTCCATCCCTAGAGGTTTTTAAGTCCCAGCTTGACAAAGCCTTGGCTCAGATGATTTAGTTGGGGTTGGTCCTGCTTTGAGCAGGGGGTTGGACTCAATGACCTCCCAAGGTCTCTTACTCTATGGCTACGTCTACATTGGTATGAATTTCCGTAACTGCTTAAAACGGAATACTATTCCATTTTCAGTTTTTCCGGAAAAGGAGCATCTACATTGGCAGGCTGCTTTTCTGGAAAAGCCCTTTTTCTGGAAAAGTGTCTGTGGCCAATGTAGACGCGCTTTTCCGGAAAAGAGCCCCGATCGCCATTTTCACGATTGGGGCTTTTTTCCAGAAAAGACTACTGGGCTGTCTACACTGGCCCTTTTCCGGAACAGTGTTCCAGAATAAGGACTTATGACCGAGCAGGAGCAGAATAGTTTTTCCGGAATAGCGGCTGATTTTGTAAGTAGAGCATCGTTGCTTTTCCGGAAATTCAAGGGCCAGTGTAGACAGCTCGCAGCTTATTCCGGAAAAGCGGCCGATTTTCTGGAATAAGTGGCCCAGTGTAGACACAGCCACCGTGTCCTGACCAAGCTGCTCTTGGGGGTAGGTAACAAGCTAACACTAGGAAGAAGCTTACTAATTACTTCTCTTCACACAAGGAGTCACACAGAGGCCAGGTCTACACTCGACCCAGCAGCTTGGCTTAAGGTACGCAACTCCAGCAACATAGAATACTTAGCTGGAGTTGGCTTACCTTAAGTCAAGCTTGGTGGTGTCCCCATAGCAGAGGCCAATAGGAATAAATGCTCCCTTCAGCTTCCCTTATTCCTGGCAAGAGTAGGAGTACCGGACGATGGTGAGGGCATCCTCTGGGTTTGATTTAGCGAGTCTTTACTAGACTCACTAAATCAAACTCTGGAAGATGGATCGCAGGAGCCGCAATCTTCCACAGAGAGAAAACGTGACCTGAGTCCTGAGCCCATGTGTCAGCCCTTGAGCGCTCAGCTTGGCAAACATGGGTAGAGACCAGAGACAATCGCAATCCTGGCAAGACAAGCCATAGCTCATGCCTTTCCCTGCACTGTTCTTATGAAGGCATGCCAGGCCATTCAGCATTACGGTCTGACCCATAGTGACGAGACATTCCAGTTAGGTATGTTAAAGGTAGTTTAATCAACTAATCGACTAGTTGATGGATAAGTCAATAAGCAGGGGAGACGCAACGGGTCTAGCTCCTGGTCCCAGCAGCTAACTCCACTGTGGCTCTGCCTTTTAAATGTATTAAGAGCCAATGGGCTCTTAATACCTTTAAAAGGCTGAAGTGCAGCGGGGGGAGAGGGGAAGACCCAGCGTGACTGCCAGCTCGTGCTGGTTCCCCCCTGCTGAGCTTCTGATTTTTAAATGTATAAAGAGCCTGTGGGCTCTTAATACATTCAAAGGGCTAAAGCTGGTGGGGGGGACCCGGCGTGAGCCAGGAATCAGCTATCCTGGCTTGTACTGTGACCCTCCTCCCTCCTGTGCTTTTGATTTTTAAATGTATTAGGAGCCTACATTTAAAAAGTAGAGTTGCAGCATCTAGATCTGGGTGCAAGTTGAGAATCAGCTGATTCCCGGCTCGCGCCCAGTCCCCGCTACTGCCCTGCCCCCTGCAGAGACAGTGCTGGGGGGAACCGGCTTTTAAGTCCGCTCCCCCCAGCCCCAGCTCTGGCTCCTGCTCCCCCGTCTTGCTGCTTCTACTAGACACAGCAAGTCAGGGGAAGTGACTAGTCGAGGAACTAGCTTTTGCTTATCAAATAGTCGACTCATCACTTGCATCCCTAGTTCCAGACACTCATTCCACACACATCGCCAGGGCATCTTACCACCTTAGGAGATGTACTCTGGGTGCCCTAGGGCTGTTCCATCAAGCCTGCCACCCCAAACAACTACCAGCCTGAAAGCAAATCCCCTGCCTTTTTCCAGGCAAAGGCCAGCAGAGCTAGGCTGTTGTTTTGTCCAAAGGCAACATCACTTCAAACCCACCTCCAGAAATGTAGGCAGGAAACCAAAGACCGTCATGAAAACCGATGTTTCTTTGAATCCTCCACTCCATTATCCACCCCCCACCTTCTTATCTGATGGGTTCTTCTATCCACAACACACAATTTCCATTAAAGGCGGCCCACCTTTTCAGACGCTCCCGTCTCTATCTGTTTTTCATTAAAACACAAACCACCCTATTTCATTAGTTTCCCATTGAGTATGTGTAAAGCGCTGATATGGACATTTTACCCGGGGTGTTTTTAATCAGTTAATTTAACCAGAAACATTAATAATGTATTTCTCTGCCCCTTGACTGCTCATCTGTTAAACAGCTTATACATGGGAGAATAATGTCCCCCCCCCCCCCCCCGTGACATGAAGTATCTAATACAGTGCAAATGGAATAAGATTTTGCATGTTTAATGCCAAAATGAGCAAAGAGGAAGATACTGTCTCCTGGGAACGGGTTGTACGGGATGAATGAAACCACTGCAAAGGACTTGTCTTTCTGAGCAACCAGCAGGAGAGGCCCATGTGCCAACCGAGTGCCAGGGAGATCCTCAAAATTGGGCTGAAGGAAGACCTTAGTGGCACATGGACCTCATGCCTATATGTAGCAGAAACTTCCCTCTCAGAGTTTCTCTAGCCCTCGCAAAAGAGCAACTTACAACCCCACTACAAAAAGGATGTGGATGCATTGGAGAGGGTCCGGCAGAGGGCAACCAAAATGATTAGGGGGCTGGAGCATATGACCTACAAGGAGAGACTGAGGGGGTTGGGTCTGTTTAGTCTGCAGAAGAGAAGAGTGAGGGGGGATTTGATAGCAGCCTTCAACTTCCTGAAGGGAGGTTCCAAAGAGGCTGCACAAAGGCTGTTCTCAGCAGTGACAGATGGCAGAACAAGGAGCAATGGTCTCAAGTTGTGATGGGAGAGATCCAGGTTGGATATTAGGAAAAACTATTTCACTAGGAGGGTGATGAAGCACTGGAATGGGTTACCTAGGGAAGTAGTGGAGTCTCCATCCCTAGAGATTTTTAAGTCTCGGCTTGACAAACCCCTGGCTGGGTTGATTTAGCTGGCAATGGCCCTGCCTAGGGCAGGGGGCTGGACTGAGGTCTCTTCCAGCTCTATGGTTCTATGATTCTATCTATGCTTTTGGTTTTAGCCAGGCAATCCAGCAACATCACTTAGGCTGATTCCTTTTTAATTAGGTTCCTAAACTCAAATATCAGAGGGGTAGCCGTGTTAGTCGGAATCTGCATAAACAATGAGCATCCTGTGGCACCTTATAGACTAACAGATTTATTGGCGCATAAGATTTCATGGCAAAGACCCACTTTGTCGTCTCTGACATGCATCTGATGAAGTGGGTCTTTGCCCACGAAAGTTATGTGCCAATAAATCTGTTAGTGTATAAGGTGCCATGGGACTTCTTGTTGTTTTTCCAAAACTTAGGCACCTTAAGTGCAGGCGTGGGCCAGGGCCTCTGGAAATCAGCCCATTGAGGGCTTGTCTAGACTACATCCTTCTTTCGAAAGAGGGATGTAAATGAGCCTGATCAAACGTGCAAATGAAGCGCGGATTTAAATATCCCATGCTTCATTTGCATATTCGCATCCCATCACTGTTTTGAAAAAGGGTATTTTGAAAGTGAAAACGCAGTCTAGACACAGTTCTTTAAAAAAAAAACTTGTTCGAAAGATCCCGTACTCCTGAAAAAATGAGTATGGGTTCTTTCAAAAATGGTTTTTTTTCCCGACAGAACCATGTCTAGACTGCGTTTTCACTTTCGAAATACCCTTTTCTGAAACAGCGATCGGATGTGAATGTGCAAATGAAGCGCAGGATATTTAAATCCGCGCTTCATTTGCTCTTTCGATTGGGCTCATTTACATCTCTCTTTCGAAAGAGGGGTGCAGTTTAAACATAGCCTTATTCCAGTGCCCAAAGTGGGAGTTAAACCTCCTTTTAGCCCCCCACATTTGAAAGTTTTGGCAGTTTCTGTTAGCAGGGATCCGCTGTCCTGGCTCCTCATGGCTCTACCTCCACGAATCTGAGCACGGAGCCAGTGGTTGGGAATGCCTTGGATTTTGCAGCTTGTGATCACCAACTCAATGAGGTTTTTCCCCAAGTGTGGCAGGACTCACAGCAACTCTGCCTGGCCCTCTTCAGCTGCCAACACCTCTTTGGCCGCCCTGATCTTATATGTGGAGCTGAACTTTCCTCTCACACAGAAAGGCTTTTAAAAAGCAACCGCCGATACTTGGAGATACACACCACTCTGAGGAGAGAGTTTGCAGCAACGAGCGCTTACCTCTCAGCACTTCTCTGTCTTTGAGAGACCTCTGCTTCACACCGAGGATTTGGTTTTTGGCCTGGCACTCCTAATCCTACGTGGCATTGGAGCCCAAACACAAGTTGGTGTTTTCCCCACTGTTATGCGGTCCACGTGGTTCCCATGGCGTTCTCTTGGCAATAAAATGCCACAAACATCCTCCTGGGGTGGAGAGGAAGAATGGTCCATCAGGTAGGATGCTGGCTTGGGGCATGCACTGGTTCCATGCTACCGTCCTCATGGGGCCACTTTGTGTCTCTGAGCCTCAGTTCCCCATTGGGACACTGGGGAGAACAGCCTTGTATGTCCCCACAGGGAGTGCGGTGCTAAAGACTGCGGGGTGTGCAGAGGTGACGAAGGCTAGCCGAGGGCCTGAGACAGCGAGGAAAGCAGTGCATCGCTACAGACTAATAGGCCTGGTTTGGATTTGCACTAATGTTGGCTGTATCTGGACACTTATGTAGCTTTGTGACTGGGATGGCAGGGGTTAAGCCTGGCTACCTGGCTGAGAAGTCCCCGCCCCCCAGCCCTGCTGGGCATGCTCCAGCTGGAGGCCAGCTATAAAGGCTGGTGGAGCAGCTCAGTTTGGGCTGATTGCTGCAGGGAAAGGAAGTGCTGTAAGAGCTCCCAAAGGAGAAGTGCAGCTGCACTCAGAAGCTATCAGCAGGGAACTGTACCAGAAGCCCCCAGGCTGTAGAAAAGGGACAGAGCAGACTACGAGGGAGAAACTGGTAGGAAGTAGCCCAGGGTGGGGAGTTGAACCCTGGGTGCTTGGTGTGTTTTGTCTGGATTCCCTGCTGAGCTATTGGTGGTCCGCTCCACTACTGACAGGGCTCTGGGCTGGGACCTAGTGGAGAAAGTGGGCCTGGGTCCCCTAACCCCCTCTGCACCAACCTGACAAGGGGCTTGAACTGTGCCAGTAAGATTGACTCTGCCTGTTAGGCCACACAGCCCTCTGTGTAGAGAGCTGTACTATTGACTCTAATTGCTAGGCCCTGCTGCCCTTTGTGCAGGGAGCTGTACCATTTGAACTTTGGGATGCATGCAGAATTGAGCTCCAATTGAGGGGCCTCAGTGGCCCAACACCCCCACCTGAGGGGAACAGGTGGGCTCACCCCATGACAAACCTTCATCACTGTCGTATCTGAGTGCTCCATGACAGTGGGTTTATTTTTCCCTCAGAACCCTCACGCTGAAGTTTTAGCCTTAGATGGGGAACAGATGAGGTGATTTGCCCAAGGTTTTAAGTGAGTCAGTGGCAGAGCTAGACTCTGAACCTGGCCTCCTGAGTCCCTGTCAGCTGCTTTAACCACCAAGCCAGCTTGCCCCTTGGCCTCACTGGAGTAACATCAGTTTCACAAAGCTGTGAGGAAACACAGATCATGTCTGTTTGCCTGTGCTGTACCTATCTGCACACCAAAGCTGGCTCCATATCACCCAGCTTAGCATCTAGGGCTTTTGCTAGCCCCAGACAGGGTGGTTTAAGGTGGTTCCATTCTGAGCAGTCTGGACTTGAGATTACTTCCAGCCAGGCTTGTGCCTAGAATTAACAATAAGACTTTTTTTTTTTTTAAGCGAGCAGCGCTGGTGCCTTTTAACTTCCCCAAGGAGTCTGTTAACTCCTCCTGGGCTAGGGTACACACAATGCATCCTAAAGCTGGTCTTCTAGGGCTCCTGCTTTGACGTATGGGTTCTATACTGATGGATAGACCCATATGCTGCTCTGTTAGGGTGGAACTCTGAAACTCCTGGCCCACGGACCAGTCCCGGATAGATCAATTGCACAGTCCAGCCCGGGACTCCCTGTCAGGCTGGGGACGGAATATCCATTACCAGCACTCAAGCCTCCCTCCCTTCCTGCCATTGCCTCCCTGCCCCCCATGACACCCCATCCCTCGAGCGTGCAGCTTTAGGGATCACTGGGGGGCTGGTGCTGTGCGGTGGCAGCAGTTGTCTTCCCCCCCCCACCACACACACACAGAAGTGGAGTCTCCCACCCCATGTGCTCCACTTCCCCCACAGCTCCTGTTGCCGTGGAGAGGATGGGGGGGGGCTGCTGTCGATGCATGGTGCCAGGCTCCCCCAATGAACCCCAAAGTCACGTGCTCAGGGGACAGGATGCCATGGGGGGAGGAGGGAGAGGCGATGATGGGAAAGGGAGGGACTTAGGGGCCGGTAACAGTCAGGCTCTTCCCCAGCCTACAGAGAGTCCTGGGCTGGATTGTGCAATCTCTCTGGCTGGGACTGGCCTGTGGGTCAGGAGTTCGAGACCCCTGCTTGAGGGTGGGTGTCATTATAGAGCATGTGCTGCATGGTCAGGCTAATGGTTCTGGGGCTATGATACGCTAGGTGCTGGAGAACAGGAATAATTTTATTGGGCCCAAAGTTTTCCCATGAGCCCTCCTCTGCCTCCCAGCATATGGCTTCATGAGTCTAGGGCCCGGGGACCTATGATGGGCAGGTGTACAACAAGCCATGGTGTCTGTGCCTTCGGTAGATTTCCCAGGCGCTCTCTGCCTTGCGAAATGGCCAAGCAGCAGGGCATGTGTCAGCACTGCTTATTTCGCAAAGCCAAGCAGTTGGGAAAAGATAAAGCAAGCACTCCAGGTCCGGCTCTTTGCTCCAGCCGACTGGTGCTCAATGGGGGGGATGGCGATTTGGTCACGTCCATGCTTAGGTGGAAGTTCTAATGACGAGACGCAGCTCCTGCTATGTTAATTGCGTCGCTGGAGTCGAGGTATCTTAATTCGAACTTTGGTGCCATCTCTGCAGTGGGAGGCCAATGAGAGCAAATTCTCCTGTCAACTTCCCTTATGCCTCACCATCTGAGGAGTACCGGTGTCGGTGAGGGGTGCCCTCTGCATTCGATTTAGTGGGTCTTTACTAGACCTGCTACATCAAACGCTAGAAGATCAACTGCTGCAGTGTGGATCTCTCATAAGTATAGACGTAGTCAAGGATTCCCCTTGGGCAGGGGAATTCCCAGCTGGCCAGATGTGCTGTTCCACCCTGGCTTCTGAAGCATGAAGGGGTCAATGGAAAGGAGTTCTGGTCCCTTAGTAAATGTAAATAGCAGTGATGGGCACCATCTCCCAGGAGAAGAATTTAGGGCTGCCCCCCAAAAAGCCCAAGTTCTGTCTCATTTCCTGTAGAAAAGAAAGAAAATATTGTCTAGAGCTGTGCTGAGAAGTCTTCACTCACGATCAGCCCTGCCAAAGCCAGGCCCTCTGACGCTATGGCTATTTGGGAAGAGTTCATAGTCACATGGATCACTCAGTCCTGCAAGTAACCAGCAGCTGATTCCCCCCGTTTCTGTTTCATTCAGTCCATGCCTACCTCACCTCAAATGGCATCAGCTACATGGTCACGCCGCATCTCGTTAGGCTTTGCTGAGCTGAAGCGACAGGGCCAATGCAGGCTCACAAAAAGCGTAAGGGGCCAGGAATTCCCTTCCTCTGCTGTTCTGTCTGAGCAAGAAAACCAACCGGTGCCCGTAAGAAATCATTTTCCGTTCCAGTCATTGCACCCAGGGGAGCCAGGATCGCTGCTGAGCAGAACTCAGACACTGCCGCAGGAAGCAAACTCTGAGTTGGCGTTATTTCGGGAGACGGTCTTTCTGCTCTATCCCCGGTGCAGGAGCTGTGAGCTATGAAGGGGAGAGGGCAGGGAGCCGTAGGCAAAGGAGCCCTTTGTGCCTCTCCTGCCTGCTAATAATGCCCACGCGGCACAAAGGGTTCCTCTGAGTTGTAGGTTGGGAGTTGCCAGTTTCTTCTGATCTTTCCCCCTCGCTTCATCAAGAGGCTTCTATAGAATTTCTTGGTGTCTCTTTAGGAAGAGACCAGATGGCTCTGCTGTGGGGGTGCAGGGACGCTACTCCCCGCCCAGCTGTTTGGAGCACCGAGACAGGGGGCCAAGGACATTCCTAAGGAGAGTGGTTGTTGCGGCTTTCTCTCTCCATGCACGGACACCCTTTTGGTAGGGTCACCAGGTGTCCGGTTCTTGCCCGGACTGTTCAGTATTTGGCTCCCCCATCCGGTAAAAAAACAGACATTAGACAGGATCACAAAGAAAAAACAGTTTCTTGCCATTTCAACCAGAAAGGACACTGTCTCAATGACCTAATCACATGCATCCTACTTCAGAAGACTTTCAAATCTGCACTTGAAAGGGAATCCTCTGAACTGGCATTCATGCTAAAATTTGACACTCTCCGCAGGGGGCTGAACAAAGACCCCAACTACCTTACCCATTACAAAGATAGCTTCCCCAGTTATCACCTCTAATACCATTAACTCACAGACATCTCCCCTTCCCCACCTCTAATATTAACTCACAGGCATTCACCTTCCTCCCCCCCCTTCGCATCCCCCTTCTGTTCTGAAATGTGATTTGTCCTTTTCATATGTGTTCATTTTTTTAATTGTACCCTTTGGTATATATGGTTGTGACTATTTTCTTCCACTATTTGATCTGAGGAAGTGGGTCTGGCCCACGAAAGCTCATCATCTAATAAACCATCTTGTTAGTCTTTAAAGTGCTACATAGTCCTGTATTTTGTTTCAGAAAATACTCTCTCCCTTTCCTTTTTTTTTTTTTTTTTTTCTCTCAACCAAGTTTGCCATGTTCAGGATTTTTGTTGAAAGCATCTGGCAAGCCTACCTTTAGGCTGGGGTTGGTTTCACCTCATATATTCGTTTCCCAGTGTGATTTGCCACAAGCCGCGAAGGACTGTCTTGGTGAAGTTTAGCTCCGCTCCCAAGGGCTCGGAAGGGGGTCAAACCCCATGGTGGGGTGTGTATGTGGGTGTTCTCGTGCTGTTCCCATGGGAACAACTGATTTCCCATTGTTGCCGTTAACACCGCACTGTCAACGCCAGCCTTGTGGACTGCAGGGATTTTCTTTCTGCTGAGGCACTCTGTTGGCAGGTGTGATTTTTCAAAATCTGCCCTGAGAATGGATGCGGCAGCATTTATCTTCCCTTTCCCAGGGGCTCTAGAGATGACTTTGAGCACTGCCCTATACCACCCTGCCTGGGGCGGCGGGGAAGAAACACACTTGCTGCATTCTGAGCACTGAGGCGTGGGGAGTCAAATCGTCTAGTGTCTTTGCTCTGTTTCCCAGATGGCTGCAGCATGGGGACTTCCCAGTAGTCACTCTGGAGGAGGGGTTATGGGACACAAAATTCTGGAGACCCCTTTAGTTAGACACATAGAATTGCGGTTCTCAACCAGGGGTCCATTTGGGGCCAAGAGCAGGTTTTGAGGGGTTGCCAAGCAGGGCCAGCATTAGATTCGCTGGGGCCTACAGCGGAAAGTCGAATCCCCACTGCAGGGGGGTTGAAGTCTGAGGCTCTGAGCTCCGCCTAGGGTGGCCTTTCAACCTCTTCTTTGCTCCTCTGTCCTCTACTGATATGACACAGGCCACCTTTATGGCTTCTCTCTCTTTCTTTCGAGACCAGAGATGAAAGTGAGCTGGCGCACCCCGGTGTTGCCTTCCAGCAAGAAGTAACCAGCCAGCTGGGGCACTCGACTGCAACTGCTCCCAGCTGGGCACCTGGGGCTCTTCTGCAGGTCAGCAGGTAGCCAGGAAAGTGAAAGGGGCTGGCTGTGGGTATGTGCTCCCCTCCCCCACGTCCGGGGCAGCCCCAGCTCCTACCCCATGCACTTTTGGGAGGGCTGGAGGGCTGTGTACTAGGTCGTCTTTCTCTTCCCTTGACTATCAGGGAGTGAGGGGAAAGTGCTCAGCTTGTGCCTTCCTCCCAGCTGCTGAGGGGAGGGCAGAGGACGATGCAGCAGGCTGTGAACTTCCCCCTTATCCCTTGAGAGTCAGAGGAAGGAGGACAGCAGTGACCTAGTATGTGCAGCTGCAGGCCCCCTTCCCTACTGAAAGTGCCCTTGGCCTCTTGCATTCTCCCCTCCACCCCCAGCCCTGCCTCCTGAACTCCCCACATCCTCTGCCCTGGGCCCCCTATGCAGTAAATGCAATTGCCTTCTATTCTTGAGGTACCTTGATGGCCACCAAGGGCTGAAGCTAAATCCTGAGCAATATTGCTCTGTGGAGGCTCTGTGACATTGGGGGGGGTGGGGGGGAGGCAGGCAATCACCTTGCTTACTACCCCCTACTGCCAGCCCTGGCTTTTATATTCCAGAAAACACTTGTGGCAGAGGTGGAACCTCAAGTTTGCATGTGTGTGGGGGGGGGGGGGGTGGCACTCAGAAAAATGAGACCCTGTGGTATGGACAACAGGCACTTTCCCACCAAATTGCACCAGAATAGTTTGTCCCAGTTTTGCCGTTTCACCACTAAAAATAGAACCAACCTGAAAAGGACAGAATCAAGCAGGTCAGCATAGGGATGTTAAATGTTGAGTAACTGACTAATCGAATAGTCGATGCATTGTGCATCAATTATTCAATTAGTCGATAGGGCGCCTCCGCCTTTGAAATGTAGCAACAGCCCCACGGCTGTTGCCACACTTCAAAGGCGAAAGCGCTGCATGGATCCCAGGGTCAGCTGGGGACTCCATGCAGCACTGCTGCTTTGAAACGCCGCGGGAAGCCTAATGCCAGGCTCTCTGTGACATTTCAAAGCGGCAGCGCCACATGGAGCCCAGCGTCAGCAGGGGAGTTCCCAGCTGATCTCGGGCTCCATGTGGTGCTACCGTTTTGAAACACCACATGCAGCCTGGGAACACCCCAGCTAGCCCCAGAGACCACATGGTGCTGATGCTTTAAAGTACCCTCTTCTCTTCCCCCCCACTCCCTTGCTGCCTCTTTCTGATAGAGGCAGCAAGGTAGGGAAGCAACTAATTGACTAGTCTGTTGACTATCCAATAAGCATTTGCTTATCGTATAGTCGACTAGTCGTTCACCTCCCTAGGTCAGCATCAGTGTTTCCTATAACCTGGGTGTTTGTGTGGCCACTCAGAATTCAGATTCCTCCCAGCTGATTAGCAGAGCGATCACAACTAGGTTTTGTTTCTTCTGGTGGTACACATTCGCGCAAACCTCAGTGCACATACAAAAATTATACCGCACCTGATTGGAAAAAATCCACACATGGATGAAAAAGATTAGAGGGAACATAGGTCAGCTCCCAGAAGAAAGAAAACAACTGCAAGGGAAGGAAGGCCCCTGAGCTTGAGAGAATACCCAACATACGGTCCCCATGGGAAGACTGGAGGCGTAAGAAATTATTCGGGATGCATCCCATATTGTCTCTGTGGGAAGAAATGCTTTCTGCATCCTCAGTGGAACACTTCTGAAAACAAGTGTTCCTTCCCAGATGCTTCCCATGGAATGGGACTGCCAGAACGCTGTCTGTGTGCGTTAGCAGCACTGTCAGCAGGGGAGGGAAAAGTGTGATCAAATGTCGCTGGTTTTCAACACTAAACAGCACAGCAATTTTTATAGGGAGGGAAAGGTATGATTGCACTGCAGGCGAAGAGCTGCCCAAAGTCCCTTTCCGAGAGCCATGCTGCTTTGTTTTGTGAAATTGGAAAACACCTGAAATGCATTGACTTTCTTGCACATTTAGCTGCTGTGAAACTAAAAATAACCAGCCATTATGGAAAATGGCATTTGGCCAGAAAACTCGTCTGGCAGATTTTGACGAGACAAGAATTACACTAGAGGGCTAGAAGCCCAGAAAATGGGGTTTAACCTGGGAAACGTAAAGCAGCTCAGAGCTATGCGGTTAACAGGGTCCTGTGTTGACCAGTGTTCCCTGCAAGCTGAGCGCTTGAACAGCCGCCCAGGAGAGATTCAAATGCTTCTCAGCAGAGCACTCACAATGCCCACAGCTGTCAGCTGTGGTGGTGCACATAACAAAATTTATTCTTCACATGGATGGAAAAATGAGAACATTGGCTAAGACATGCATATAATTTATTTTATTTGGATAAGGCTCGTCTGTTTAGAAAATGGCATGGAGAGACATTCTGTGGAGCACTGTAAGCACTGAAACTTGCTAATGAGATTTTTGTTTTGCTTTCTATGGGTGTACGGCTTTCGTCAATGAGAGTTGCGCACTTAATTCTCTTAGGCCTCCTTAAATCCCATCTGGCTTGTCCATAGCCACGTTCGGACTTACCGGTTGGTCTGTTTTGAGGTTGTTGGTCTTGACGGGAGCCAGAGAATGGAGGAATTAGACATGGTCGTGCCAACTGTAGCTGGGCCCAAGCCTGCTGCTATTGATGTAGTGGAGCTTAGTTTCATAGCATCCGGATTTTGCTCTGAAAGGAGGGTTTGATTTTTCAGGGATGGGGTGCAGACACAGAAGACCCCTGGGGGCTGTTTCCAGGAATGCTGGTAAAACACCGACGCTCACCTCCTTGCTCTCTAGGGATTCTCCCCACCCTGTCCTGCTGGGCCAGATCTCCTGGTCTACCTAGCCAAGTCAGAGCTGAGATCTCTTCCCCCCACCCATTTCCCCTCTCCCACACCTCCCAGAGAGCAATACAAACACTGAGTCACGTCAGCTCTGGGAGAATGCAGTTCAAGGGCAGAGCACCTAGAAAAACAAATCCCCAACTGGGATCAAAACTCTAAATCAATCCATCTTTCAGTGGGAGTTTCATAAGTTGAAAGCTCATTCAGGTAAGTCCCCTTTAACAATGAAAGGAGGATGTGCATGCTGATTGCTTCCCCCTGAGGTAACAACTATTTACACTGGGTTCAGGGGCGGCCTGTGAGCCTAGGCAAGCTAGGCAGCTGCCTAGGGTGCCGCTGACCTGGGCGCCCGATGATGATGTCACGGGGTGCCCCATGATGATGTCATGGCCATTGACGACCATGCAGGCAGGCTGCAGCCGGTCTTGGGCCATTCCTGACTGGATTTGATAATAAATAAATATTGTGTTAAGTACAAACAGTAGGATTTAAGTGGTTGCAAATGAAAACTGGCAGAGCAAAGTAAGTTACAGAATTAAAATAAAAATACATAGTTGGTTCTAATATACTAAAGCTTATTACAAACTTAGACTAGAACTGTTCCTATTTCAGGAAAGCCTTCAAGTAAGAGACGATCTTTTACACTGACTCAGGTCCCTGGTTCTCCTTTTGGGTGTGTCATGCTAACCAAAGACAAACTGCTAGCTTTCCAGCATAAATAGACTTCCTTTTGGGTGGGAATCCTCTTACATCTCCTCCCCCCCATGGAAAATACATCCCTTCCCCCTCCCCCCCATGGAAAATTATCCAGTTATACTGGTATACCAGTATAATTTGGTTTGGTCACATGTTTTCCCAGGATTAACCACTGCTCAAACCTAAGAGACAACCAGGCTGTTGAAAGGCCATTAAAGGTCATCACCCAGTTGTTAAGGTTGCCAGGCCATTGCGAAAACCCATGATGGCTTTCATTTGCATATTTAAAATCATAAATCATTTAATGCTCCAGATTTCTAGCTTTACATACAACAATGATACATACACCAAAATAAGATACACAGATCCAGCAGATAGTGATATTAAAATTGGTTGGTTACATGAGGTATTGTCCAAAGCATCTTTAAGTTTTGCATATTTATATTCATAAGACAACTTCATAAAGCATGGGGAGGAAGGGTGGGAGACCATCACAAGTTAGAACTAGATTGTACCCGTTCTTTGCCTCAGTCTCCCTGGCTGTGTCCAGACTCAGGGGTTTTTTCGGGAAAAGTAGCCTTTTTCCGAAAAAACTTCCCCTGCGTCCAGACTCAAGCCGCGTTCTTTCAAAATTAAATCGAAAGAACGCGGCTTTTCTTTCGATGGCGGTAAACCTCATTTCACGAGGAAGAACGCCTTCTTTCGAAAGTTCCTCTTTCGAAAGAAGGTGTTCTTCAATGCAAATAGGGCTTCTTCAAAAGAGAGCATCCAGACTCACTGGATGCTTTCTTTCGAAAAAGCAAGCCGCTTTTTCGAAAGTTCAACGTGCAGTCTAGACGCTCTCTTTCGAAAGAGGCTCTTTCGAAAGTATCTTTCGAAAGAGCCTCTTTCGAAAGAGGCTTGCAGTCTAGACATAGCCCCTGTGTGGGCAATGCCAGCTCTCTGTGAATGCCTGCTCCACTTGTCACTACTGATCCAAGATTTTAAATAGGAGTTTTACACATTCATTTTTGTGTCTCATTTTGAGATTTCTCACCTTTGAAACTTCCCAATTCCAGCAGCACTTTCAATGGACAGAAAATAAAAAATAAAGTTTTCATTTTCTCATTTGCACATTGAAGCAAGCTAATTGACACTCGCTGGAGAGCAAAGTGCCAGGAAAAAAAATTCATAACCTCCAAACTGAAAGCCACTTTGTCGACAGAACTCCGTAGTCTGGACGCAGTGTTACAGGCAATAACACCTTCTGTCGACAGAGTTCTGTCGACAGAAAGTGTTATGCCTCGTAAAATGAGGTATACCAGCGTTGACAAAACCGCGGAGTTCTGTCAACGTTATGTCGACAGAACTCCGCGGTAGTGTAGACGCTGGTATTGTTTTGTCGACAAAACTAGGTAGTCTAGACACACCCTAAGATAGCTAGGGCGGTGTTTGTTCTAGCTGGATTAATGTGAACCTGCCAATTAATTCCGATTGAATATTTATGTGTACATGCTGATGGTTTTCATGGGCAATTGTGCATCTCACAAGCAACATGTCTCCATTTTTACTGACTGTTGATTTAAAAATTCCAACTTTCTCCTCAAGGTGTGAGTGTTATTTGCTGGCAAATATCTGTCTTCAGCTCAAAAGGAAAAAAAATACACGTATCTGCTTCCTTCCCTCCACCACCACCAGCCTTTGTTTACTTTTTAAAATAAAATCACAGCGAGGTCAGGAATGAAATCTGTTTGGCTTTTCTGGGCACTTGTGAGCACCTCTGTTCTCACAGCTTCAGCGCTGGCGAGAATTGGTTCACACCACATGAGCAAGGGGGAAAACTTTGCAGTGAAACATTAACAAGCTGTTTGTGCTGAGAGTGGCTGAGCTGTTTGTGGGGCTGGGGATGACCTCAGTGTGGTCATCTGAAGAAGTGGGCTGTGCCCACGAAAGCTCAGGATACCATCTACATGTTTTGTTAGCCTTTAAAGTGCTACCAGACTATTTGTTGTTTTTTAAGTTTTTCAATGTGGCTGTTACTCATGGGAATGGCTAGCAGGGGCTGGTTTGTGGGGAGATTTTCCTAAGGTTATTTCTTTTCAGCTGTTAGTTTTTTCTGGCAACCCTGAAAGATTTTATTTGCCCACACCTAACTCAAGTACCTAAAATGGTGTTACAAGGAGCAGGGGGAAAAGTTGTTCTCCTTAACCTCTGAGGATAGGACAAGAAGCAATGGGCTTAAATTGCAGCAAGGGAGGTTTGGGATGGACATTAGGAGAAAACCCTCCTAACTGTCAGGGTGGTTAAACACTGGAATAAGTTGCCTAGGGAGGTTGTGGAATCTCCATCTCAAGAGATATCTAAGAGCAGATTAGATAAAAATCGATCAGGGATGGTCTAGAGACAGTACTGGGTCCTGCTGTGAGGGCAGGAGACTGGACTTGATAATCTTTCAAGGTCCCTTCCAAGTTCTAGTGTTCTAAATGCCATGGAATGAAGCAGATCTACATAACCCAGGACTTCACACACTATTACTGTATCCCCACTTCTCAACAATGAAAGCCCACTTTCTCCATTTTATTAACGTGGAAAAGCCATGCCAATTATAAACCCTTCAAAGCTGGTTATTAGGCTCTTTAAATAACGATTAAAAAAGAAAAGGCATGTGAGCTAAGAGGAAACCATGACCATCCAGAGCAAAAGGCATCTGGGAATTTTCAAATGCATGTAGTTGTTTTCTTCAGCATCTTTGATTAGACTGACAAGATTTGATGCCCGTTCTTTCTTTTCCCTCCTGGGCATCTGTGTCAAAGATTAGGCTGTCATATATTGCTACCTGTTGTCTTTCTCTAGCACCTTAGCAAAGGCAGCTAGGTTTCACATTCTGTCTGTCCCAATGCATTCTCCAGACAGCACTGTAATCAGAAATATATTAGCGGTGTCTGTCTCCATTCTCATTGCCTGGCACTAAATTCAAGTTGCTGGGTGGTTGCACAGAAAATACTGTCTCAAAGTAAAGCCTATTATATCCAAATGGATGTCTGGAGTGTTAATTTATTTGGGATCAAATACTGATAATCCGTGTGCCGAATTCTACTGTATTCTATCACAATAAGAAATGCTCAAAACCAACTCTGAAAGCCCTGGGCTGGGAGAAAACACGTCAGCCATTTGCTAATCAATGCAATGAGGCCAGTTGTCATTTTTGTCATAATGCTGAAGAACAAAATCTTGCTGCTCAAATGTGCTGGATGGAACCCTTTGTGCAGGGAGGAAGAGATTAGCCATTGCAATGGGTTTTGGTTTTTCTTATGGTGCATTATTTCTGCAATAATATCTGTGTTGCTGGAGCAATGCCGACTTTTAATAAAGGTGAGTTCCTGCCTTCAGAAGCACAAATTAAGGTCCCAATTCTGCAAATACTTATGCATGGGAGTAACTTTGCACATTCAAGTCACCTCTTTCAGGTCATTAGGATGAGTCTAAGACAGCATTTCTTAAGGTGTGTTCTCTGCAGTCGGAGGTATACTGTGGAGAGAACAGAATTAAAAATGGCCACCCTTAAAAGGACAAGCCTCCTTTTTTATGTGGGGTTTTGTGGGGGGGGGGGAGGAGGGGGCTACAACTTTTGCCTGGGGAATAGCTGCCCTTATAGGGGCAAGCCTTATTTTTTCTCAACAAAAAAATCCTCAGTGTCCCCCATTTAAAAAAAAAAAGTGGTGTTCCTCAGTCTTAAAAAGTTTAAGAAACATTGGTCTAAGGGAACTAGACACCTGGGCACTCTGCAAGACCCACCAGAACCTGTCTGACCTGGCCTTAGCTGACTTGTCCAACATCACAAAGTGAATGGAACCCAGAATCCCAAAACTCCATAGCCTAAGGCGGGACCCTGGCCACTGGCTCTTCCTTACCCATGTTTGTACTCAGCCTAGGAATGCTGCTTTCCCACCCAGAGGCATGTGGAAAGTAATTTTATGGGCATGAGTTTCTGGGATCCCCACCTTAAGGACGTAAAATCCCATTTAAAAGGTTAAGCAGTTAAATGTAATGTGTAAAGGGTTAACTGTGGGGGGAGCTGCACCAGCCCAGCAGCGCCCACTACTCAGCCAGAGCACCCCGCGAAGCTGGGCCAAACACACTGCACCATGTGGGGGGCAGGGAGGCTGCTCCAACTGGGCCCAGTAACCAGTTTCCCCTTTACGCTGCTACCCCATTGTATGTAAATACATAGTATTGCTAACTCCATGTTGCACTTGGGGAAACTGAGGCACACAGTGGGGCAAGAAAATAAATGGCCTAAGAGCACAAAGAGTGCCAAAACCAGAAATCAGGCCCAGGGGCTCCTGACCGATATTTTGCTTTAAGCATACGTTAGACACCAGACATACATCTTGTGCTCCTAACTCGGTCTGTATCCGTGAGGACCGTGATAGTCTGCTGCCTTCTGTGAGGCTTCTGATCTGAGATCACCCCAGTACACTAACAGCCTATTGATTAGTAACGAGGGCCAATGAGCATTGATTAGCTCCATGACGAGTTGGGGAAAAAAGAGCTAGATACATTTAGAAGATAAGTCCATCAATACTTATTAGACACAATGGGTAGGAAAGGTGTCCCTATTTGTCATGGGGCTGGAAATGGATGACAGGGGAAGGATCACTTGATGGTTATCTGTTTTGGTTACTCCCTCTGGGGGACCTGGCATTGGCCACTGTCGGAAGCGAGGATGCTAGGCTAGATGGATTTATGGTCTGACCCAGCCTGCTGGTTATGTTTCATAAAAACAGTCAAATGAAGTCTAGAAGGACAATGAGCAAACATTTGGGCTTCCCAGCTCACAGTCTGTTTCATGGGATATTTTGACACATGCCAATCTCCCCAATTAATTGAGGGGGAGGGGAGGGAGGGGAAGCTCTACTTCCACCAATTCGGATTCATTCTTCAGACAGGCTAGGAAGTATTTGGTTCCTGCAATAATTTGAACTTCTTTGTGACTTGTGTTATGATAGTGACAGGAGCACAATCTATTATGGGCCAGTTCCTTGGCTGATGGTGTCAGTGGAGAATATAACATTAACCTGAGAACAGTAATACGGGATCCGACCAATGGGCCATCTAGCCCCATATCCTGTCTTCTGACAATGGCCAATGCCAGGTGCCAGAGAGGATATGAACAGATTGAGTAATGATCAAGTGACCCAACCTCAAAGGCGGAGGCGCCTTTATCGACTAATTGAATAGTCGATGCAAATCACATTGACTATTCAGTTAGCCAACGAATCAAAATTTTACATCCCTAATGGGAAGTGGTGGCGACCATGTTCCTGTGGCCTGTATCACTTCCATAGCTCCCATTGGCTGGAAACTGCAGGCAGCGATACATGCACACGCAAGGTAAACAACCTATCTGGTGGCCAGCCAGTGGCTTATCCTGATGATCTGTGTGCAACCCTTAGGGACACCATCTCTGCCCATCCTGGGGGACCTAACTTCCATGAACTTATCTACTTTCTTTTTTGAGCCCTGTTATAGGCTTGGCTTTCACAGCATCCTCTGGCAGGGAGTTCCACAGGTTGGCTGTGCATTGTGTGAAGAAAAACTTCCTTTGTTTTAAACAAAACAGGGAGCTATGGAGATTCACATAATTTGAGGATCGAGGGCCTGTTTAACTCCTCCTTCTCCTTGATCTGCCCTTCTGCTGCATCTTTCTTGTTCACAAAAGGACTCCCTGGGGCCCCTTCGATCTGAGGCAGAAAAAACATGCCTGTTGTGGTGGTGAAATAGTTACACTATGGCAGCAGCCAAAGTCCCAGGCAAGAGGAGGCCACCTTTGTGGTACTGTGCAAACCTACATCCCATTGAAGCAATGAGCTCTACGTTGGCAGATTCTGGAGCTCCCATGGACCCCACAGAAGTCTCTGGTGATCTCAGAGCACCCAGGTCTGCCCGAGGAGAACTCACTACTGCATCAAGGCACTAGGGTTTAGGGATGTAAAGTATTGACCTGTTAACTGGTTACCAGGTAACCACATAAGTGGCTCACTGTTGGAGCAGCTCCCAGTCCTTCAGATCCCAGTTAACCAGTTAAACTTAGCAATTAACCAGTTATCTTTTTAATCAGGATTTTCCATCTCTATTAGGGCTTGAACCAAAGTCCGTTGACAGAAGTGAAGAGAGACAGTGGCTTTCAGGTGGCTCTGTTAGTCCCTTAGGCCTGGCCTGTACTAAAGGGAAAAACTGACTAAAGAGACGCAACTCCAGCTATGTTACTTTGACTCCAGCTACATAAGTATCTTAAATCATGTTTTGGCAGTATCCACACAGCGGGAGGTCCCATTGGCTTCCCGTGCTCCTTGTGAGGAGTAGGCCTACTGGCACGAACGGGAGCACCCTCAATTCAAACTAGCGGGTCTTCACTAGTCCCACTAATTTGAACCCCAGAAGATCGACTGCAGCAATATCAATCTGCCCTGTAGTGTAGACAAGCCCTTAGAGACAAAAGCAGTCCCTGCCCCAAGCAACTAACATCTAAGAAGGCAAGCAAGCCCGGGGTAAGGAGAGAGAGAGAGAGAGAGTCACAGCATTCACGTAACATTGTGTAATTGTACATTGGATATTCTCCGCTGGTTATATTTGCATAAATTTAGGCATCAGTATCCTCTCCGCCCTTCCACCATGCACCTCTCCTCTCCCGCAAAACCCTTCCTTGCTGCACCACCCCCATAGGTGAGGATGCTGGGGGTGCTACTGCACCCCCTGGCTTGAAAAAGCTCCCATTGTATACAGGGTTTAAAGTTTGATTCAATGGCTCTCAGCACCCCTAATATAAAAAGTGTTCCAGCCCCCCCTGCCACGCTACATCTTGACACCAGGCCTGCCCTTCATGTCCATCACACCAGGAGCTGCGTAAAGCATTCAGCACAGCTTAGCTGTCAGATCCGCCCACTCACCAGCCGTTCCCTGTCTGACTACTAAGCTGCTGTGGTAGCACAGGGCCAACAGGAGCGGCCCTAGACGAGCTGCCGGCAACTGGCACCCTAGGCGAAATGTGCGATCGGCGTGCGATTGGCACCCCTGCCTCCGAAGCCCTCAACGGCCATTTATCTTGGTGCCATAGGCAACTGCCTAGTTTGCCTGTATTGATGGGCCACCACTGAGGGCCAAGCTGGTATCACCAGGTTTAAGCTTGTGCCTTGCCAGGCCGGTTGGGTCGAGGGAGCAGATTGGATGCCGTCTCTATGAGTGAATGGGATGTGGTGGGAATGAGAGGTACTCCGGAGGGTAGCTGAGGGATGAACTTCAGGGAGGTGGCTTTTACCGTTTGCTCGCCTGAGGAATGGCTTTGGCCCCTTGACTATTTCAAGGAATGACAGGGAACTCTTCATGCAGCACTGTGGCATGTAGGCTTGCAGAAGACTCCTTTGGGTTGGGTTGCTCCGTGCTGGCTGAGCAGTAGTGCACATTAAACAAGCCACACGTTGCTAAGGGTAACCGAGTTGGTCTGTATCGGCCAATACAATGAGGAGTCCTCTGGTACCTCAGGCCTCGTCTACACTAGGAGGGATAAATTCTAATTAAGATACTTCAACTCAAGCTATGCAATTAACGTCACTGGCGTTGTGTATCATAAATTGAATTTTGACACCATCCACACTGTGAGAAGTTGAAGGGAGCCCACGCTTCCATTGGCTTCCCTTACTCCTTGTAGGAGCAGGGCTACCAGCATCGACGGAAGCGCCCTCTGTTCGGATTAGTGTGTTAATTCGAACCCCAGAAGTTCAAGTGCGGCTGCTTTGATCTTACCTGTAGTGTAGACGTGGCCTTGGACTAACAAAAATATGTAGGATAATGAGCTTTCGTGGGTAAAACCCCCTCCATCAGATGAGTTCAAGTGGGTTTTACCCACAAATGCTCATGATCCTACATATTTGTTAGTCTCTCTGCTCTGGTGTACGCTCTGGTCTACACTAGGATTTTATTTTTAAATAACCCCCCACCCTTAAGTTGAATGAATAAGCAGAGTGTCCACACTACCAAGCCCATTATTTCAAAATATCGGGCCACTTGTTTTGAAATCTGTATGCCTGCTTTTCTTGGGGGAGGAGCAGGAATAACACTACATTTAGAAATAACGATTTCAAAATAGCAGCAGTGTGGACACTCCAGTGCTGCTATTTCAAAATAATGACTCCCCGAAGTCATTTGAACTAATTACTTCCCAGTGCTTCCTGGGGTTCTAAGTTGAGGTAGCATGTCCACATGAACAAAGCCTGCCTTGGACTAATTGTGAGGCATCCCCTTAATGAGGACACGCTACTTCGATTTTGTTATTTCTGGCATCATTGAATTGATTTTTAGTTATTTTGAAATAGTTTCCAAGTGTAGACCTGCCCCGAGGTGCCACAGGACCACTTGTTGCTTTTAAAGTTGTAGACTAATGTGGAGACCCCTCTGAGATTTATTTGGGCTCTAGCTGGAGTTACCCGGCATTGCTCGGGAAACCGGAGGAACAAAATGTAGAAAAACAGTAGTCCATTATCTTTTTTTGAATGATAGAAAAGTTGCACTGATTTCTATAGGGATTAAAATATAGGTCCATGTCATCCCCTGGGGGCGGGGAGGTGTGACTCTGGGTGGGAGGGAGGTTACGCATGGGAGGGGCACCCCAGCTCTCGTCCGGGACTGCAGGTGCCGCAGGGGGCAGGGCAGGTGCCCGAGCCGTTGTGCACGTGGGGGTCAGGGCACTGCATGCCAGCACGGGAGGAGGGGGAAAGAGGGTCTCTTATGTAACCTTGCAGGAGGGAGGGGGGTGAGTCCTGGAAGGCAGTGGGGGCCACAGGTGGCGGGCACGGGACCTAGGGTGGGCGGGGCAGCCCCTGCAGTGCAGTGTGGCGAGTTACTTTTTAATTTTTACAGCTTGAGCTCGGGCCCAATTGGGTCCAAAAGTACCTTAAAACCTTCTCCTGGATAAAAGGTTATCCCATGCGAAGTCTGGTTATGGTAGCTCTTATAGTGTCCATGTTATTAGCGCACAAACTTACAAACATTCTCCTTTATAGATTAGATAAGCTTTTGTGAGCAAAACCCCACTTCCGCAACTGATATTCCTGTTGGTGATACCAGAGCAGCAAGCACTGTTAGAAGACACGGATAGAGCAGTCAGGAGATTCAGAAGGAGACTGTACAGCACTGAGGATGGAGATAGATCTCCCATAGTCATTTGGTTGCATCTGTCTCCAGGTGGCTGTTCCTAGAGGTTCCTGCCACAGAACAGTGCTACTTGTTGGGAAACAAATTGGAGAGCGTCCTGGGGCAGGCCTTAGTGACCATGGGTTCACAATCCTCATCAGGTCAACAGCGGCACAGGGTGGAATTGTTCAGGCATACCGAGCACCCCTGGATCTGGGCTATGTAACTGACGCAATACTCAGACGTTCCTAGATTTCAAGACCAGAATGGTCTATTATGAGCATCCGGCCTGGCCTCCTATATAGTGGAGGTTGGAGACCATCCCCCAAATCCTTCCCAGAGCAGAGCTTTTTTTGGGGGGGTGGAAAGGGAGAGGGAGGGAACCCTCCAATTTTTTAGAAGCTGGTTATACCCTGACGCTGGAGAGTTAAGAGACTTTCCAAACTATGGGGGTTGGGAGCCCTGGTAGTGTGTGTTTGAACCCTGCTGTATTAATTCCGGACGTTATTGCTATCCATATAATTGCTCCATCTTTTTTATCCCATCTAAGCTCTGGTGGGGGACGGGGCAGCAGCAGGAGTTGGGGGGGGCCCCCACAGTGGCAGGAGCTGTGGGAAGCAGAACGACCCAGCATCCTGTCCCTTTCTGCCGCCATCTCCCAGCGAAGTGGCTACGTTTCACTGCAGCAGTGGGAAGCGTAGTGAGCCAGCCCCGGCCTGCTCCGCTCCACTGAGCCTGCAGAGCAGAATGGGGCCGGGTCGCTCTGCGTCTCATCGCCATGGTGAACATGGGAGGGCAGACTCCTGCTGCCACCTGCTCCAGGCCCCTCCCCAATAATCTTCCAGGTTGTCGCTCAGGGGAGGGGGCTTTAGGAAAGGGGTACAGTGGGAAGGAAGAGGCAGGGTGGAAGTGGGGACCTCAGATGAGGGGAAGGGGATTGCCTAAGACCCCACACTCCCCTAGGGATGTCCCTGACTGTAGTTAAAGATCTGTGGCTGGCTTCTGGCTGCTGATTCAAGCTTATGGCACTCAGGCAAAGGGGCTGTTCACTTGCTGTATAAACACCCTCCTCGCAGCGTCGGTCGCAGTTGTGATCAGACTTGGGGCCTGTCTTGCTCATTTGCAGAACCTGCAGCTGTGTGGGGCACCTGAAAAGTTGGGGCACCGCTGGGTCTTCATGTCCACCCATCCGCCTCTTCTTATCCTTGTTCTGTGGCTCTGCTTCCTCCGGAAAGGGTCTAGTTAACTTAACAGCGGAAAAGCCTGCCAGAACGATGAGCAGAACATTGAACCTGTGAAAGAGCCACTCAAGTGGTGATGAAGCTTTTTAACAGGCACTGGCCAATTCCAGGTCTATCCTGTGAATTGCTGCATTGACTGTGTTTAGTCCACAGCATGGGTGTCAAACTCTCTGCCCATTGGACAGACTTGGCCAGAATCATTGTGCAGTCTAGCCAGGGCTATTGTTGAGGCCAGGACTGGCCCATGGGCCAGGAGTTTGAGACCCTCCTGGTCTACAAGACCTTACTTCAACATTTGCCTTTTGGTGCTGGAGATTATAAAATCACATCTTTTAAAAAATCGTCCCGCCCCGGCTGCTCTCAGGCATAGAGGCACCAGTTTAATACTGCTGCGTAGGGCCCCATAAATCCTAAAGATGACCCTGCTCTCACTTTTGGGCCAGCATCAAAATGAAGACAAATGTGTATAGGCAGCGTGGTTTGTACCCAGGAGGAGGAGGTAGGTAGCATCTTAAATACTAACGAGCTGATAAGGTGTCTGCCATCTCTAACAAAACGTCGTAAAGGCTTTCGTAAATCGAAGAGGAAGGCTTGCTTCCTGCTAATGAACCTGGAGACCATCTGTTACCAACTGCATTGAATGAATGAATGAATGAATGAGCTCAGCAACTGTTTTGATTTGTGTGTTATCAGACAGTCAGGTTTTGTGTGTCTTACCCGGGCTCTGTAGGGGCACAAGATTGTTCCTACATCTCCGAGACAAGGATATACAATTACATAATTTACACCCTCACTCAGTCACTTCAATTAGAGAGGCTGCCAGTGGGGAACGGAGGACAAGACTTACAAATGCAGAGCCAAGAAAACTAGCGATACCATGACATGAGCTCGCTGCCTTTGGGGAAATATAATGGCATTAACAACTTCCGAACACGAAAAAGCATGCGTTCAAGCTGTGCATTATTGAGCAGCACAGGCTGGAGTGGAGGTAAACTCAGAAGTTTCTGCTTGTCTGAACTAAGAACTTGGAGAGCCAAATACAAGAAAGATTTAAAGGGGAGGGAGAGGGAGAACTAAAAATAAAGGAATGGCAAAGAGGAAACATAAGGATGAGCAGAAAACAGCTGGAGATTTCACTCTCAATTCTTTTATTAATTATAATTCTGCATTATTCACACAGCACAGTGACTGTGCATGGTAAAAGTCAACACACAGATTCTCTGCCAATGAGGCAATTGAAGATGTGAGGAAGAGCTCACAGCATGGCAGGAGGTAGGGAATAAAAGTGGAAGAAAAGGCAGTAATTCCTGGTCGCTATCAACTTGGACCATGTTCAAGATGGAGACTTGGAAATTAAAGGCTTCATACAGTACAGGGTGAGAAATGATTTAACTGTTAAATGAAAATTATCAAGATTTTTAAAAAAAAAATCTCCTGTCCTAAAGGAGGATAGAAATTCAAAATCTCCAAAAAATTGGTTTTTATTTTATTTTTTAATGTAATCAAAATTTCATTTTGGCTTAATTTTGACTTTTAAAAATGTGAATTCTTGTTTGCTATAAGTTAACTAAAATTTCAAAAGAATGTTTCAAAACACCTTGAAAAAGCAAAAATGATTTTTTGAAAATCTCATTTTCCCATTTTGACAACTTTTTGTTTTTCTTTTCTTTTTTCTTTTCTTTTTCAAATTGGAAGATTCATTGACACTGACCCTTTCCTGTGAAGAGTTTTGACAAATTTGTGGTTTCCATCAGAGAAAATTTTGTTGGGAAAATTCTGGACCAGCTCTCCTTATGCACCACACCCTCTTTTTTCTTAATCTCCTAGCTACAACTAGCTGGAAAATACCACTTATGTTTTGGTGGGACGATTTTTTTAATGTTTCTTATTTTCCTTTGTAAATATTCCAATTTGCAGCAGATTTTTGAAAACCCAAATCACAAAAAAAGTTTTATTCACAGTGCAACTGGTTGATTATGAAATCAAAAGCTAAAAAGAAATGACTGCATGTTTGGGCTTCGAGTTTTTAATGAAAAATCAAATATTTGAACCAAAACAAAATTTTGTCCCACCAAAATTTTGGCAGTAGTCAAAATGCCTTTTTTTGTTAAATGGGGGTGGGAACCAACACTCTATCCTGGCTTTTAGCCTTTCTCTCTGATTTTGATTACGGTTCAGGCACTTCTAATTTCTGTCAGGGGTAAGAGACAGAAAGTTGGGGATGGCAAAACATGGTGGGAGGGAGAGAAAAACTTATGACCAAATATTTCTGGAACTCTTACTACATCAGAGCAGCCCTGGTTTCAGCTCCAACATAATCCACCGGTGTCTCCCCAGCAGTAAAATGGGGAACCACGGAAGCACTCCTTCTCAGATGCCTCGTTTCTTATTTTATGTGTCACCACAAAGATGGATGGCAGAACAAGGAGCAATAGTCTCAAGTTACAGGGGGAGAGGTCTAGGTTGGGTATTAGGAAAACCAATTTCCCTAGGAGGATGCTGAAGCACTAGAATGGGTTATCTAGGGAGGTGGTGGAATTTCCATCCCTAGAGGTTTTTAAGTCCCGACTTGACAAAGCCCTGGCTGGGATGATTGAGTTGGGTTGGTCCTGCTTTAGGCAGGGGGTTGGACTCAATGACCTCCTGAGGTCTCTTCAGACCTATGATTCTGTGGGAATCTGTCTCTGTGGACCTGCCAGCCATCTTTGGAGTGGATGATTAAGTCAAAACAAAACGTGCACATCTGTGTACACCCCCAGTGAGAGGCTGTGTTCCTGAGCTCCCCCAAGCTTCCTGGGGAAATTGAGAGAGGAACCTGCGTGCAGTTTGGAAGACATGCACATTCCCATTCACTGTTAAACCCTGGGGAGTCCTGGCCAGTGCCCCCTGTAAGTGGAGCACTTGGATGGTCACCCAGGAAAGAGTCAAATGCCACGCAGATGATTATCAGAGTGCCCAGAGTTGACAGCATGTGTTTCTACTGGAGGTGCACATCACACGTGCTTCAGTGCACATCACACAATTTATTCCACACATGGGTGGAAAAAATTAGCGAGAACCCTGGTCATGGCTGTAACTAGTGGTGTACTCAGCTGTAAATATGGAGAAATGGAGATTAGTTTACCTTTTTTTTCAAACCTCTGTCTATAGCCCTAATATAGCTTTGAAATGAGTTGGCTTTTCCTCTGGGAGAGGGCACTTCTGAACCTTCATGTTGTTGGCAACTCTACTTTGGTTCTGTCTTGCAGGAGGGATTTTCGAGTACGCAGATGGCCCCAACGCCCAGGTGATGAGTGCCGAGGAACAAGCCTTTAGATTTTCTGCCAATATTATCAATAGGAATAGAACGCTGTTGCCTAACACAACATTGACCTATGACATTCAGAGGATACACTTCCATGACAGTTTTGAAGCCACTAAGAAAGGTAAGTAGAGAGCGTGTTTCTCTTCAGCTGAGTGGCGATCCGTTTGGTGAAGCAATACTGGTGGGCTTGAGTAGAGGCAGACTGCTCGCTGCTCCCCTGGTGCACACCTAGCATTGACCTTCAAGGTCTTTAATACTTTTAATTAATTAATGATGTCATCTCTCCTCCCCATTTCCATTTTGCTCCATGTCAGCTGAAGGTGCTCAGGCTTGTGACTGAGCTATGCATGTAGCAGACTTAAATAACGTTGGAGTTTTGCAATCTGTGATGCCCATGGTGCATTGCTGGAGATGTCCTGCATATAACCACTTGGATGACACCTTTTGGCAGCATCCTTCTTGGGAGTTCTGGTGTGCAAGGCAGGGAGGAATGCTAGATCCTGCCTGGAATGCTATAAGGCTGTGTCTACACTGGCACGATCTTGCACAAAAGCGGCCGCTCTTGTGCAAAAACTTGCTGCCTGTCTACACCGGCCGCGTATTCTTGCGCAAGTAAACTGACGTTCTAATGTATGAAATCAGGGCTTCTTGCACCAGAACTCTGATGCTCCCGCTCAGGAATAAGCCCTTTTGTGCAACTGTTCTTGCGCAAGAGGCCAGTGTAGACAGGCAACATGAATTTCTTGCGCAAGAAAGCCCTATGGTTAAAATGGCCATCAGAGCTTTCTTGCGCAAAAGCACATGCCAGTGTAGACGTTCTCTTCTATAAGAATTTTTGCCCAAAAACTCTTCTGCAAAAAGCTTCTTGCACAAGAAGTCGACAGTGTAGACGTAGCCTTATAAGAGTATGCTCCGCGGACACAGGCAGAGCCTGTAAAATCTTGGCCCTGCACTGCAGTGAGAAAAGGTGGAGAGCTGCAGGAACCCCAAGCCAGCCAGACGGGAGCTTCCATGTCTTCTGTAGCCTGTGCAATAGTTTCTTTATTCAAACAATCAATCAAAGGGACAAGTGGTGAAGCCCACTGTCACTTTTTTATGCAAATGTTTCTATTTAATTGAACCTCATGCAGCAGGAAACTCCAAGGTGCCACCAAAGATGCTGGTGGCAGAAACTAAAAGAATCCTGACTCACTAGTCAGGATCTTCCCACTTCAGAGGGAAAGTAGCCACCGACTTATTGGATTTTAAGAGTGTTTTTCCTGGAATTCTCAGAACTGTTGAAGCACCCGGTATGAGGCCTGCTCCTACAGCTGACTTGACTAAAGCACCAAGAAGTCAAGTGAATTCCAGATCAAAAGCCTTGTAAATCAGATGCTCAGCCTTGCATCTCTCACTGCTTTAACCTACACCGGTCACTAGACTATATCTTCTTCACCCCGCTAACCATACACAGCTCACCTATTTCTCATCCAACTCTAAAGTTCACAAGGCTTTTGAGAAGCTCCACTTAGACATGACATAAATAGAATATGACAAGTAAATAAAGTTTGGATTTTAAACCTCTCCTCATGTTTAATTAATAGGCACTTCCCAGTACATTTGCATTACTAGATCATGTCTGGGAATTCTCTGCGATGAAACAGAGTCCCCCTCTCCCCGACCCCCCAACCCATTAGAAGAAAGATAAAGCGTGTGCAGTGAAATGATAGACTATGCCATTATTAAATGGTTTTTACTATTGTTGTATGTGTGGCTATTCTGTAATAGTTGAGGTGCTGGATTTGTGAACCTTTTAAAAGCCCATACATGTGGATCCTGAAAAACTTAGCAATTGATACACATGCACAATGTTGGGTCCCCACCCCAACATACACAGTAACTGATTATTTTTTTTTTAAATCATGAAAGTTTTGACAATTTTTTTTTCTTACTTTTTCAGTTGAAACTCAAGATGTTGATGACAGATTTCATCAACATTTCACATTTTGGGTTTTTTAATGTGGTATAGTCTGCAAAACTGAAAATCTCACCCGAATCAGTTCCATCTTTTTGGAGTATTTTGGCAGCAGAAGACCGATTCACTAAACATTTCAAGACTCTCAGAAAAACTTCTGAGTTGGGTTCTAGTTACTGGAATGCTATAAGAGTATCCTCCACAGACACAGCAGTTCCTGTAAAATCTTGGCCCCGCACCGCAGTGAGAAACGGTGGACAGCTGCAGGAACCCCAAGCCAGCCAGACTGGCGCTTTTCCAGGCCACAAAATGAGTGTAATTTGTTGTATCCCAACTAGTTTACATAAGAACGGCCGTACTGGGTCAGACCAAAGGTCCATCTAGCCCAATAGCCTGTCTGCCAACAGTGGCCAGCACCAGGTGGACCGAAGACAATGATCAAGCAATTTGTCTCCTGCCATCCTTCTCCAGCCTCTGACGAACAGAGGTCAAGGACACCATTTCTATCCCCTGGCTAATAGCCTGTTATGGACCTAACCTCCATGAAATTATCTAGCTTCTCTTTAAACTCTGTTATAGTCCTAGCCTTCACAGCCTCCTCTGGCAAGGAATTCCACAGGTTGACTACACACTGTGTGAAGAAGAACTTTCTTGTATTAATTTTAAACCTGCTATCCATTAATTTCATTTTGTGTCCTCTAGTTCTTCTATTATGGGAACCAATAAATAACTTTTCTTTATCCGCCCTCTCCACACCACTCATGATTTTATATACCTCTATCATATCCCCCCCCCTCAGTCTCCTCTTTTCTAAACTGAAAAGTCCCAGTCGCTTTAACCTCTCTTTATAAGGGACCTGTTCCAAACCCCTAATCATTTTAGTTGCCCTTTTCTGAACCTTTTCCAAGGCCAAAATATATTTTTTGAGGTGAGGAGACCACATCTGTACACAGTATTCAAGATGTGGGTGTACCGTAGTTTTATACAGGGGCAGTAAGATATTCTGGGTCTTATTTTCTATCCCTTTCTTAATAATTCCTAGCATCCTATTTGCCTTTTTGACCGCCGCTGCACACCGTGTGGAAGTTTTCAGAGAACTATCCACAATAACTCCAAGATCTCTTTCCTGATTTGTCATAGCCAAATTAGCCCCCATCATACTGTATGTATAGTTGGGGTTATTTTTCCCGATGTGCATTACTTTACACTTATCCACCTTAAATTTCATTTGCCATTTTGTTGCCCAATCACTCAGTTTGGTGAGATCTTTTTGGAGTCCCTCACAGTCTGCTTCTGTCTTGACTATCCTAAACAGTTTGGTATCATCCGCAAACTTTACCACCTCACTGCTTACCCCTTTCTCCAGAACATTTATGAATAAGTTGAACAGGATTGGTCCCAGGACTGACCCTTGGAGGACACCACTAGTTACCCCTCTCCATTCTGAAAATTTACCATTTATTCCTACCCTTTGTTTCCTATCTTTTAACCAGTTCTCAATCCAAGAAAGGACCTTCCCTCTTATCCCATGGCAATGTAATTTACACAAGAGCCTTTGGTGAGGAACCTTGTCAAAGGCTTTCTGAAAATCTAAGTATACTATATCTACTGGATCCCCTTTGTCTGCATGTTTGTTAACCCCTTCAAAGAACTCTAATAGATTTGGGCTGTGTCTAGACTGCACCCCTTTTGCGGAAAAGGGATGCAGATTAGACAAAGTGCAATTGCAAATGAAGTGGGGATTTAAATCTTCCCCGCTTCATTCGCATGAACATGGCTGCCGCTTTTTTCCGGCTCGGGGCTTTGCCGGCAAAAAGCGCCAGTCTAGACGGGGATCTTTCGAAAAATAAAGCCTTTTCTGAAAGATCCTTTATTCCTCTTAAAATCAGGAATAAGGGATCTTTCGGAAAAGGCTTTATTTTCCGAAAGATCCCCATCTAGACTGGTGCTTTTTGCTGGCAAAGCTCTGAGCCGGAAAAAAGCGGCAGCCATGTTTATGTAAATGAAGCGGGGAAGATTTAAATCCCTGCTTCATTTGCAATTGTGCTTTGTCTAATCTGCATCCCTTTTCCGCAAAAGGGATGTAGTCTAGACACAGCCTAGTAGTATAGAGGGATTGCAACTCCCTTCTTCCCAGGGCTGACAGTCATTATTGTTGTTGGCTACCAATTGATTTCAGCTGTTAGTGAGGGAGGCCCGGAGGGAAGGAGGGAGAAACGACTGCACAGCATGTGTTCTTGTTGCAGTTTGCCTGTCAGCTCATGTCTGAATTCACGGACCAGGAAAGGCATCAATTGACAAAGCTGGTAATTGGTTGTCATGGTCTACCAGCAATCAAGGCCAATGTTTGCATTTTTCAGATGTGGGGGGGAGTGTCCTCTTGGAAGTTCCTCTAGGTTTTGTGACCTCTGCACTGGGCTAGGCTGAAGTGTAAGCATCCTATCTATCTTCACTGCAGCTTTAATTTTTTTGCTGGCTGTTAAACCACACAGGAACCAATGGCAGGGCTGATTGTTCTTAATCACTGTAAGCAGTAGTTGGGCCTGCTAATAACTCTGCAAAGATCAATGGTGATGCTTCGACACTATCTTAACTTAACAGTTAACTGGTTAACTGATTAATTGGGATTTTACATCCCTAGTTCCCAGATGCTTCTGTCTAACCATCCATCCCTATACATCTCTTCTCTGTACCAAGATAAAGTGCCAGAGTTGTAATATCCCTGCATTGGTGACACAGGCTGGGTGGGATTGACTTCCCCAACGTTAATCAATCTTAGGAAAAACAGCGAGGAGTCCTGTGGTACCTTCAAGACTTAACGCCTTTATTTGGGCCTAAGCTTTCGTGGGCTGGGACCCGCCTTGTCAGTTATGTGACGTGGGAGCTCCTGTCTGGCAGGGATATACACCCATGCAAAGATGGGAGTGTGATGTCACGTTGGGGAAGACCAGGTCTGAGATGGTCCATTCAGTCAGGGTGGATGTGGCCCACTCTCCACAGCTGATGGTGTGGCCACCAAAAAAGGGGAAATGACTCTTTGGCAGGTGTATTGTCTGGTGTACTGACGGTCTCCATCCTTTTCTGTTCTAGCCTGTGACCAGCTTGCCCTGGGGGTGGTAGCAATATTTGGGCCTTCTCAAGGCTCCTGTACCAATGCGGTTCAGTCTATTTGCAATGCCCTGGAAGTCCCCCATATACAACTGCGATGGAAGCATCACCCTTTGGATAACAAGGACACTTTCTATGTCAACCTTTACCCCGACTATGCTTCTCTCAGCCATGCCATTCTGGACCTTGTACAGTATTTGAAATGGAGGTCAGCTACCGTTGTGTATGACGACAGTACAGGTAGGTGAAGGGAGAGCAAAACAGCTCCTCTATTGTGGGTTCCGTTTTTTTCCCCAGTCGCCCTCAGGAATGAAATTCTCAGCTTGTCCCAATTGGCGCCAGTTCCATGAAGGCAGCAGCGTTGGCGTCAATGTACGTGAGCAGAGAATCTGGCCCGGAGTTCTGCCACACAGACACGGAGCTCTGTAACTGAGCCCTGGAAAGCCGTTGTGGCCTGGCTCAGCCCATCAAATACAAGGAAGAGGCGCTGTTGCTCGTGGAGCAAAGCACGGCTTTCCAGCTAGGAACCCGGGGGGTGGCTGGTTCAAGAGCATTTCACACAACCAGACAGTTTTCTTAGTGGAAGTGCTGAGGAGAATTCAGTGCGATATGGCTGCCAGCTGGGGCATGTTCAGATGCACTGCTGCTTCCATTTCGCACAAGGACACGTGGCGTTATCTCTGCCCTCTTCTCTTCACTTTCTTCTTGCCGTGCTAGATCCTAATAACTTTAACTAGCTGGGGCCAGCAGAAAATTGTGCTTTCTCCGGAGGAAGGTAATGAATGAAGGGGTAGAATAAAAAGTCTCCGATTATTTTCTTTTTCTGGCCACAATTATGGCAGTAATATAATATGACAGAGGTGAGGCGCTTCTCTTCAGATTGGAATTAATTATACCCAAAGAGTCAGTTTAACTCAAGTCTCAGTTAATTGGACTTTTCCTCTTCTTTTTTTTAATCTGTGCACAGTGAATGAAGCAGATTTTTAAGTTGTGAGCTGGCTGGTTGTCATGCTTTCTCTTTTCCCTAGATCACTTGCTCTTAACTTGAAGGGGCATGACCCCAAAACTGGAGGTGGACATGACTGTCCTGGCAATCCCATATGGCCCAACAGTGGTAGGGGTGTGAGGGGGAAGTTTGCATACTGGTTAGCTCTCAGCTAGATGGAGGGTGGGCGTTAGGAACGTGGTTCCTGCTATAGTAAACATTGCAAAACTTCTTGAGATGTGTTTGGAATTTTAATCCACAGTCCAGCTGCACCCGGTGTTTGGCTAGACATTTTAAAAATGCTGCATATCGGGAAGGGGAATTAACTTGTGAAATCAAAGTGTGAATGAAAATTAAGTCGCCCAGTAAAACTTTTTGGAGGAACCCAGTGGAAGTGGAAAGCTAGTGGCAAGAGCAGCCTGCCCTACGTAATGCTGTGGTTTTTGTCTTTTGGAAACTCTGTTGTCTAAGGCCTGATAAGGCTGCAGGAGCTTATCATGGCCCCATCAAGGTACAACATCCGACTGAAGATCCGCCAGCTGCCCATCGACACGGAGGATGCAAGGCCCCTGCTGAAAGAGATGAAGAGAGGCCGGGAATTCCGCATCATCTTCGACTGCAGCCACTTGATGGCAGCTCATATCCTCAAACAGGTGAGCAATATCCTCAAACAGGTGAGCACCGGAGGGGCTGCAGCATGAGGGGTCCCTCTGTTACAATGGGAAGTCTCTAGGGAATTCATGCTCATTTCCTTTACAAGAAATATGGCATTTTCACAGCTGCAAATGGTTGGCTTGGGTTCTTCCAGGCAATGTGGTAAGGCCCCTTCCTCTACTCTTGATTTGTACATCTAAAAATCCAGACTTTCTACAAAGACCTATATTGCAAGATGGTCTGGTTTCATGGCAGAACACTGGACACACATTGGAGCTGCATTGGTAATCCCGACTTGGCTCTTATGCATTCGTATTCAAATTAAGGCTGGCCAAAAACTTTCCATCAAATCTTTTTGGGTGCAAAATTAGGCTTTGGACTCAAATGTTTCAGAAAAGTGTCTGACTTCTGCAGAACATTTCAACTTTTCTTGAAACATCCCCCCACCTCGCCACCCCCAATAATAAAGTAAAAATGTATCCATGGAAAACTCAAAATTTTCCACTTGATGGAAGGGAAGAAATCTGACCAGCTCTAGTTAGAACGTAAATCCAGATCCTCGACTGGTATTAATGGGTGCAACCACCTTGGCTTGAGTCTTTAACTATATCATCACATGCCATTTCTCAGGAAGCCTCTGTTGCAAGTGGCTCTCCGGCCCTGCATGAGTGTAACATTCGTTTCTCCCTCTGCCAACCAATGTATCAAATAGAATTCTGCTCTTGGCCACTTCTGTCATTGTTCATTTAGGCCCGTCCCTGCGCAAATGTTCTATTACTTCCTGATTTCATGTCGTCTTTCCATCTGTCCTGCCTCGGGCCCTGTAGGCGCGCACACAGGAACGTTATACGAGCTGCTACATTTTGGGAAGGTCTGTTGTGAGGAAAGCATGTACACACATCTAAGAACATTTTGTAGAAAGCTACAGGTGTGTACACACACACACACACACACACACACACACACACCTGTTCATAATTGGAATTCCAAGATGACCCCATTTCTTGGTCTTTTGATTGGCACGTTGGATAAATCTCCGAGTTTGAGCCTAGATATCTGTGATTTCCCATTGACCAGCATTTTTCCTATGGCTTGATTTGTGCCTGTCATACACCAGCCAGCCTGGACTTCACCCCTTCCTCTCCCCCTTCAGTAAATGCCATTATAGTAAGAAATGTCTGCCCTGGGAGAGTTTAAAAAAAATCAGCAAATGTAAGTGTAATTTATCCCATCCCTAGGAGACCCAACATATTGTTTAAATAACTTTTCTGCCCTTGAAGGATTAAGCAGCCCAGCGCACAGGAGAGGGAATTCTGCGAAACCCCAGCGCTACTGCAAAATGAGGGGAAATGGCCTGAGGTTGGAAAGCCAGGGAGGGATTATTTCACAAAGCATCCCCAGCCTATTATTTTAACACGCTGTGTTTGGTGCTGTTCACTTATTATGCAGTTTATTATATTTTATTGTGCCATCTGCTCTGCTCATCACTGTGTATCAAGGATAAAGGGTGGGTGGGATGGGAGTCGGGAAGCTGATAGGTTCCCTGTACATGGTTGGTTTTTTCCACCACCGCCCCATTCAGGAAACTGAGAACCACTGCTGTAGAGATTATAGGCAGAGACCCTAGTTTTAATCTATTGTACATTATGGGCCACCTATGCAACTCTCTCTGGGTGCGTCTAGACTGGCAAGATTTTGCGCAAAAACTTGCCAGCTGTCTACACTGGCCGCTTGAATTTGCGCAAGAGCACTGACTCTGTAATGTACAAAATCAGTGCTTCTTGCGCAAATACTTTCACGCTCCTGCTCGGGAAAAAGCCCTCTTGTGCAAGAATACTTGCACAAGAGGGCCAGTGTAGACAGGGAAGAACTGTTTTGTGCAAAAAAGCCCTGATGACTAAAATGGTGATTGGGGCTTTCTTGCGTGAAATTGCGTCTAGACTGGCCACGGATGCTTTTGCGCAAAAGCATCAGTGCTAATCTAGACGCGCTTTTGTGGAAATACTTTTAACGGGAAAAATTTTCCGTTAAAAGTATTTCTGCAAAATCATGCCAGTCTAGACGCAGCCATCGTGTTAAGGGAGCCACATCCATACAATATATATCCTTCCTGAGGATGTCTCATGGGCTGCCTCTGTGCTGATTGGGCCGCAAGAGGCCTGTGGTTAGTGGGTTGAGAACCACTGCTGTAGAGTGGTGCTGGTTGTCCATGATCAAGCCCCAAATGACCTTAAGAGCTCTGAAGGAGTGTTACAAACTCCTCAACGGGCATTTGTGTGTGTTTGCGCCAGCACTGGTTTAGCAGGGACAGAATTCCCTGTTGTGTACCATTGGTTCTCAAAGTTGGCAGGGGGTAGATTGAGGAGCCGGCGGGGGAGAGGTTCTGCATCTTTACTGACTGCCAGAGAGCATCATGACACTTGTGAAATAGAGCCTTGCTCTCCATAAGATGGGCTAGGGAGATTGAGTCCAGTCAGCTCTTCCCTTGTAATTTCTACAGGCCTCTACACCACTACACAGTGACTGTGAAATAATGCCAGATTAGAACGGTAGGCTTCTGTTCCTTTGCATTAGAGGGGTGGGATGGTGCGTGGGGCAGGGAGGACAACCCGAAGTACAGGAACCATGCTTCAAGTGTCACATGTTTGTGCAAAAGGGATACAATTCAGAATCCGAAAGAATACACAGGACAGGTTGAACCTCTCTAGTCCAGCACCTCTGAGACCTGACCATTATCGGACTAGAGAATTTGCTGAACCACAGGAGTTCAATATTGTCTAGCAGCATTACCCACCCTTCCACTGCTCCCTGGGCTCTTAGAAGATATTCGGGGTAAATTAGAGCTAAATCACAGCACAGAGTACTGAGCGCCAGGACTGGTGGCTGTAAACAAACTTGCTGGGACCGCAGGAAACTTGGCCACGCCCATAACTGGACATCCAGCCAACTAAAATCATGCCGGACCATGGATGTTGCTGGGCAGAGAGTGCCGGATTAGAGAGGTTCAACCGGTAGTAGCTTCTGCGTATTATTCCCTTCTAGGTCTACGTCTAGACTGCATCTCTCTGTCGACAGAGGGATGCAAATCAAGCACCTTGAAATTGCTATTAAAGCATGGGATTTAAATATCCTGTGCTTCATTAGCATAAACATGGCTGCCACTTTTTTTTGAAACTGAGCTTTTTTGAAAAAAACCTCGCAGTCTAGACGCAGCTCTGTCGAACATAAACCCTTTTTCGACAGATCCTGTAAACCTCATTTTTTGAGGAATATAGGATCTGTCAAAAAAGGGTTTATTTTCGACAGATCCGCACCTAGACTGCTGGTTGTTGTGTGTGTTTTTTTTTTTTTTTTTAAAGTTCCATTTAAAAAAAAAAGTGGCGGCCATGTTTATGCTAATAAAGCATGGGATATTTAAATCCCTGCTTCATTAGTAATTTCAATGTGCCTAATCTACATCTCTCTGTCGACAGAGAGGCGTCGTCTAGACACAGCCTGGGTTACTTCAATAAACATGCCAATTAAGCCACACGAAAGTTTGATCTACAGCTTTTGCTTCCTGTGTCAGGACAAGTGCTCTGAGTTCACCTATTGCACAGCACCGATTTGCCATGCAGAGGAATCCTGCCATGCTGCCCCCTTCAATAACATGTAGCTAGAGGACAAGATTTCCAAAAGTGACTCCTGATTTTTCGGTGTCCAGCTTGAGATGCCTCGACAGAGTCTGATTTTCAAAAGTCTCTGCAAACCAGGCCCGTAGGAGGTGGCCCACTTTGGGCATCCTGGATCACATTTGAAAACCTGGATCCCAATCCACTTAGCATCTGCATTAAAAATATCGCCTTAACAATTATAGCATCAAGGTAGCTCAGAGTTCCCCATGGCAGTAATTTTAGACCACACTAACCCATGGAGGACTATCCTAGTAGCTCCAATAGCACAGAGAACACATAGGAAACGACCACGTTCCCCGTCAGCAGGTTTGGCATTTCCTGGGAGAGTGCTGGAGAGTTAAAGTTTTTACTAGTTTATCCTCTTGCCCTATAATTTGGCTAGAGAAGTGAATCCAACGTTGCCAGGTTTCTTTCATCTCTGCTCACTAGTTTGGGAACACACCTGCTCTCTGAGCCTTGGTCTACCCAAGGGGGTTATTTCAAAGTAACTCCCTAATTTCAAAATAAACGGAGCATCCACACTATCAAGCCCGTTAGTTCAAAATAGCAGGCTGGTTACAGGCAGTTCCCGGGTTACGTACAAGATAGGGACTGTAGGTTTGTTCTTAAGTTGAATCTGTATGTAAGTCAGAACTGGCATCAGCCGCTGCTGAAACTGATCAGTTTCAACCGCAGCTGAATCTGGATGCCAGTTCTGACTTACATACAGATTCAACTTAAGAAACCCAGGCGTCCCCAAGTCAGCTGCTGCTGAAACTGATCAGCAGCTGATTCCAGGAAGCCTGGGGCGAGCAACTCTGCCTCGGGCTTCCTGTAGTCAGCCGCTGGCCAGTTTCAGCAGCGGCTGACTTGGGGACGCCTGGGGCAGAGCAGCTGGGGTGCTGCTGGGTTGCTCCAGTAGCGCGGCTCCTAGGCGCTACTGAAGCAACCCGGCAGCACCCCAGCTGCTCTGCCCCAGGCGTCCTGATTCAGCCGCTGCTGAAACTGACCAGCAGCGGCTGAATCAGGACGCCTGGGACAGAGCAGCTGGGGTGCTGCCGGGTTGGTCCGGAGCGGCGCTGCGGGACCAACCTGGCAGCCACCAGCTGCTCTACCCCAGGGTTAGGCAAGAAAAGTCTGGTCTGCTTGGGGGGGGCACTAGCTGCATCCCCCCCCCCCCAGCAGACCAGGGAGACGGGGGTGGCGGGACCGCCCAAGTCCTCCATGGCTTTGCTCCGTCTCCCTGGTCTGCTGACCTGGGAGACGCGGAGCAAAGCCGCAGAGCACGCGGGCAGCGGGACAGTCCAGGCTCGCCACGGCTGTCCCACTGCTGGCTTGCTCCGAGTCTTTGCTCCCCATCTCCCTGATCTGCTGGTCAGACCAGGGAGACGGAGAGCAAAGCTGCGGAGCACGCCCACAGTGGGACAGCCCAGGCGCGCTTGAGCCGTCCCCCTGCGGGCGTGCTCCGCGGCTTTGCTCCTGTCCCCCATGTCTGCTGGGGGGGGGGGTCCAGCAAAGCCGCTGGACCCCCCCCCCCCCCCCCCGCAGCAGACCAGGGACACCAGAGCAAAGCCGCCACCTGGGCGGCTTTGCTCCCGGGCAAACGAGCAAAGCCGCCCAGGCGGCAGCTTTGCTCGGGTGTCCCTGGTCTGCTGGGAGGGGGGGGGGGGGTCCAGCGGCTTTGCTGGACCCCCCCCAGCAGACCAGGGAGACCGGGAGAAGCTTTTCTCACCCTGGAGGACACGGGTGGTGACCTGCCGCCCGTGAGCTCCGGGGCGAGAAAAGCCCCGTTTGTAAGTGCGGATCCGACATAAGTCGGATCCGCGTAAGTCGGGGTCTGCCTGTATTTTGAAATCTGTACTCTTGCTTTCTTCAGGGAATAACGCTAATTTTGAAAGAGCAGCAGTGTGGACGCTCCAGTGCTGCAATTTTGAAATAATGACTCCCCAAAGTTATTTAAAGTAATTGCTCTTCAGTGCTTCTTGGGGCTTTAAGTCAAGGCAGCCCATCCACAATAATGGAGCTGGCCTTCGAGGACGGACTTACTATTTTTATTTTGTTATTTTGGGAGTTATTTTGAATTCATTTATTTCTAAATTTCCTGGTGTAGACACCCCCTGAATGCCCAACTGTTTTCTCTCTTCCTCCTTGGCAGTTGTTTGGCAGTGGATTGCTTAACTCCTCCTCGTCATGGTCCTAATTTCAAAACCGCTCCCCCTCTCTTCCCCGCCAGATGTTTGTTGACACCCTTTCTACGTTGTTCTTTTAACTTTACAAAAGCAGAGGCATTTTCTACATTCAGACTCAATGTGTTGCACCAGTCGGAGGCTGGTGGATGAATCTGATGGCAGGATTGGGCCCCAAGATATTAACATTTGCCATCAGGGATGACTTGGAGAATTACAGCCTCGTTGCTTTCTACCTTGAAATTGTCTACTTATACCAGAGACCTGATTGTTTTTGCATTAACAGCACCATGTTTTTTAAAGGCATCCGGGTCAAGGGAAGGAATTCAAGAGAACTTCTCACTTCAGATTCTGAGTTTCTAAGCCATGTGATCTGGATTGGCCTTCTTCCCATGTTTGCTAACCCCCTGCTTCTTTTCAAACTGTCCTTCTCTTCCTCTGAGCTAAATTCTGCCCTAATAATTTTAGCAGAACCAAACAGAAAGCAAAGAGAAGCATGCGTTCCCTGAGGTTAGCGGAGACAGGGTGGCTGTTTAAAATGTTAAAGGACTCCTAAACTTGCTTTCCCTAAAAGCACACTGAAACACTCAAGGCCCTATCCAAAAACTCACACATGCCTTCTGTTTTTGAAGATCTTTCCAGGAGGTTTCCTTTCCTAGATACACTATGCTCTGCTGCCAGGGGAATGGATTTGGTACTTCGCTCCAGGCACTTTCTGGTCCAAAAATTGCTGTTTGGACCTTTTTGCTCCCTTTGCATCTCAAAGATTAGCTGCAGAAGGAAACACTAAAATATTGCCTCTGTTTGTTGGACACTGCTTTACACCTGCCGATTCAAAGATGCTGACCTGGTATTTCCCCGCAGACTGAAGGAGTTGGGGCAGCTATGAAGAATAAAGTCGGTTGGTTTTTTTTTTTCTGGATATTTGTGGTTCCAGCTCCCTGCCAGAAACTCTCGCCCTTTATCCCATCCAACTGTTATGATTGACTGCACTGCTTTTTGGAAATAGCGAACAGTTTCCTGGGTGCCGTCTCTTGCTCTCACTATTGCTGGAGCTGCTTCACTCCATCAAGCAGTTTTAACTGTATACTAATTGATTTGACTTCCTTGATAGAATAATTCAGAACAGCTGCCTGGCTTCCCTCCACTTTCCTTGCCCTCGGACTTTCACTGACCCCCAAAATATTCCCAATTAGAGTTCCAAAGGCTAATGATAATCCCCTGATTATGTGCAGAAAGAAGGGGCACAGTCACTTTTGAATTGGTTGTATGAACTGGGTAGGCAAATGCACAGTAATGCAAATACAAACTTAAGGTGTAAAAAGCTATACTCTTCCCTGTGTCAGATCAACACACAGCAGCCTTTCTCTGATACATGGGCTGTTTGCCTGTCTGCATCGGTTTTTATCATGTTGCCCATCTCCATCGTGTCCAAATGCCTTGAGAAGTAAACACCACAGAGTATCTTTCTCCCTCTGTTCCAGCCAAGCCAGCAGCGGCAAGCTGAGAGTCAGAGTTGTGATGTCACGTGGTATAGGATGTGGGAGGATGTGCAACAGTTGCAATAAAGTCTGGATTTTTCTCATTGCTGGTGCTCTGTCCCCCATTGAAAGCTTGTTGTGCTCAGCACCTGTTTATAACGGGTCGCAAGGGTCTTAAAGTTAAGCTCATGCTTTAAGAAGGGGGGGGCGCAAAGGGGGCAACTACCACGGTGCCCAGTGATTCAAAAGGGTCCGGATGCTGCTGTATTGTGACAGCTGTGCAGGATGGAGTCCTGGGCTTTTTAACTAGCCGCTGGAGCCCTAGCCCCACCCCTTCTGCCAGAGACCCCGCCCCTTCCTGGAGCACAGAGCCGGCCTCCCCAGCCTTGCCTGGGGGCACGGCGAGTCTCTCGCTCCTCCACTTGTGAGCTTTGCTGAAACAACCCAGAATCCAAATGCGTTTCCCGGTTTATCTCTCTCTGCATGTCCCGGGCCTTCTGGTGTTTTTCTTTCACTCGTTTACCATCCATCTTGCTAACTCTCCTCTCCCCTCCCGCCCCTCTTCTCCAGGCCATGGCGATGGGAATGATGACCGAATACTACCACTTCATCTTCACCACTCTGGTAAAGTATCCAATTGATGCCACTCCCTGTCCTGTCCCCGCGGGCCGTGAATGGAATGTGAGCAGGTGCTGTGTGTAGTCCAAGAGCCATACAGAATGCTTTTCTCTGGGGGTGTCACTGTGGGAGTAGGGAAGGGAGTGGACGTCTATTAACATACCAGTGACCAGGAGGTTTTACTTAGCTTTGGTCTAAAGTCAGGTTTTTTGGGTTTTTTTAAACCCGCCATCTCACTGAAGCATCACATCACAGCTCCCGATAACAGACACCTTGATTCTCCTCTCACGCTGCTTTTCACCTCTCCACCACATTCGTTTCTCTGGAGTTACTCCGGATATGCATGAGTGAAGGCGCGAAGAGAGCCAGGCCCATCACATAGATTCAACAATTTCTTCCCATAATTTTGATCTCTGTGCGACTGCTCTCAGGCCGAAAGCTGAGCCTTGTGCACAAGGGCCTTATCCTTAGGGGATGGGATTTGTGGGTGCTGAAATTCAACTGTCGATGGGAACCTCTCTGCCTGAGAACTGCAGCCTAATCCTCCTCCCGGCAGTCAATAGTTCTACATGGCAGGTTTATTTTGCATAAGAACTCCTCATCTTGAAATTCTCTTCAGTCTCATTAAACATGGGCCAGTTCCCCTCTGACTCTGAGACATCTTTCTTGGCATGTGTTTTATTTTAGTTGTTGTTGTTTTAATTTAGGATGTTATTGTCTAGGACTCTCTCTCCTGAATTTGGTATAATGTTAAATTCATTTATCTTTCCCCTTTAGGAAAGAAACATAATAGACTAACCCTTAAAATGTGCCCAACTTATTTTTCAAATGCAAAAGACATTTTAATTACTCCGACTGCCATTATCTATTCCAGGCAGCTTTAAGCAGTTCCCAGATAACTTCCTATTAATCAGCCCCAGCTGAGCCTAGTACATCTCGGGTAGGTAAAGCCTGGAGGTGTGTGGGGCGGGGGAGGGGGAAGAATGATAATAAATTAATAGATAAGCAATCACAATGAATGCCACTTTCCAGAAAGAAGTTACACCATGGGGAAGATGTTTTAATCTACTGTTCCTGACGGCAATGTTTTCCTAGCGTGTCATGCACATTCTCCAGCTTCGACTGCACTAGCCCCATGGGGTGCTAATGAATTAGTCTATGTTGTGATGGTGAATGTTTCTGAAAGGTCCCTCGTGCGGGCTGAGCGCACGGTATTCGCTTTGCTCCTCGGACAACAGTTGAAGCATTCCATGCCATGTGTTGAGTTCGGCATGCAGGTCCTCCTCCCCGCCCCGCCCCCGATCTTCCTCTGAAGAGAAATGGGAGCCAGGATCCTGCAAGATGCACTGAGAGGCTGTTTAGTGTCAAGCAGAAGATTGAGGGTTGGATCCAGCAAGATGCTTGGTACTTTCAGGTCCAGTTGGGATCAGTGGGACTTGAGACTTGTAGGATGGTGTCCATACAAAAGGCAATCTCCCTACTGCAGCTGGCTGAGGGTAGTTGTAGCCTGCCAAATTATATCTGCCCTATTCTATCTTGTTTTTAATAGATAGCTAGTAACGCAAGGAACCTACAAAGTTAACTTTGTAGCTTTAGCAAAAATATATATGGAAAAGATGGTAGCTTTATTAATAAGTTAAGCTTTATTTTTTTGGTATTTTCCAAGAGAGCTAAGTCTAGACGGCATCCCTCTGTTGGCAGAGGGATGCAGATTAGGCAGGTCGACATTGCAAATGAGGCAGGGATTTAAATAAGCAGCAGTCTACAGGGGGATCTGTCGAGAAAGAAAGCCTTTTTCGACAGATCCTGTAAACCTCCTTGCAGGAGGCATAAGGAATCTGTCAAAAAAATCTTTCTTTCTCAACAGATCTCCCTCTAGACTGCCGCTTTTTGCCGACAAGGTGCTGAGTTGGCAAAACGTGGTGGCCATTTTTATGCAAATTGGGCACGGGATATTTAAATCCTTGCCTCATTTGCAATGTCAACCTGCCTAATCTGCATCCCTCTGCCGACAGAGGGATGCAGTCTGGACATACCCGAGGTGTGTTAGGCAAGAGATTTTTGTGGCGTGACTGGTTATTTCTTAATTTTAATTGGAACCAACAGGAAAATCTGCCAACTAGTATTAACTGGTTTTGAAAAACTCAGGTGCCAGATTTCCTGGATGAAACCGCAGGTTCCTGCTTCTTTTTGGCCGTTCTGGGATGTGACCCAAGAAAATGTCATTTATGTCTCATACATATTAATGGACTCCCCTCCGTATTTTTTCCAATCTGAGATAGCACCCACAGAAATCTTAGGGTACCAAGCCCAACTCTGGGCAAGGGGTTGAACATCCGGAATATTGTGGTGCCAAAAAGAGTATATAGACCCAGAAAATTGGGAGTTTGGGGCTGCTGCTTCAGCCCTAGCTGACAGGGCCCATTCCGGAGCGTTGTTTATCTTAAGGTCAGAAACCAAATACTTATCTCTATTCTGTCTGTATTTCTATCTTGCTTCTCTTATTTTGTTTAAGTTTTGCTTTTACCTACTCCAAGGCCTTTCAGGAAAAGGGAGGCTGGTCCTTCCATGCCCAGCCTTTGGAAACATTAAGATCCTGTGGATATAAGATATTGTTAAATGATTAATCTCCGTATACCTAGATAAGTTTTAGTTTGATTTTGTTAATACCATCTGGGGAAGGTATTCAGTAATCTGTGTTCTTACTGCCATATTTGTTGTAGTTTTTATAATCATCATTCCAAGTGGCAATAAAATTGGTTTTCGTTGCATTTCCTGATTTACAGTGTAATTGCTGTCGATCGTCTGCAGAGGGGGAATCTTATGGTTCCACCCCACTGTAAGATGGGATAGAGAATGAACTTCTGATCAGGCTGGTGAGCCTTATCCCCAATACTCCATACCCCCTTCCTAGGCTACATAGTTAAGGAAAGCCGGGGATTCACACCAACTGTGCTTAGGGTCTGTGCACCGAGTTCAGAACATGCCCTGCATCCCTGTTAAACAGCACCTCATCAAGTGGGAGCATACACTGGCCAAGGGGCAAGAATAAAGGGGAAAAGAGCGGCGTACTCCACTGATCCAGTGGAGCTCAAGATCTCCTCCCCGCGTTGGGCAGCTCTGAAGAGGGCTTGTGCTTAACGCCCAAGCAATCTGTGGCTGTGTGCGCTTCAAAGCAGGAGTGAAGTACCAGGAGGACTCCTTACAGAGCTAGAAGCCCAAGTGGGGAATTGCACAGCTGGGGAATTGAGGTGGCCGCTGGTAAATGCGGGATCCACTCTAGGACAACCAGGGTTGAGGGAAATGAGGTCAGGAGACAGAAGGTCCTGGAGGTGACTGGGTGGGCCCTGGTTTTCCTGGCACCTAAATTAAAATCGAACCTCATTACCCTAATCATTAGGCACCTCCATTAAACTGGACTGGCTTTCAGCTGTCCCTGTTAAGTTGCACATTGGAAAGGGGGGTGGATGGTATTGAAACACCACCTGCCTGACCTCCTGCTCACTGCAGTAGTGTCTAGAGGCCTACACCAAATTCAGGACCCCACGGCACGAGGTGACCTCCAGTCACAGGCCCTGTCTGCCAACCCTGCCAGCCCCAAAGAACACCCCTGAAGTCAAAGGGGATTGGTCAGCACAGATGTGGTCGCCAGATTTGGACCACAACAAGATTCCCGCCCCTTCCTGTGACACAATAGAGCTCTGTGAAGTCTGTCCTGGGAAGCAGAGCTTCCGCTAGGACCCTTTGGCCGGGAAACATCAGGGATGTAGAAGCTGCTCGGTAACTCTGACAAGCCCTGTTCCCCAGAACGAGGGTGGAGGGACGAATCTGAAGCACCAGAGTCTGACTGAAGGAAAAGGTAGATGAGCTGGAAAATGGAAACAGATGCTCCAAGTTGCAGATATTGGAGAGGCAGGAGATGAAGGTCTGGGAGGAACTAATCTGGTGATTATTTTTCCTTGCAATTTTTGCAACTCTGCTTGAATTCTTAATTGTCCTTTTCTCTCTAGAAGCAGGAGACTCAGATTTCTGCGGAGATGAAGGAGAGTAAAAAGCTCAGGTTGGCCTAAATCAGGCTCTTGGAGTGAAGGGCTACTGGAAATAGCCACACCCAACGTACGGGCATGGTCCGAAAGGAGGCCCGTGCAGGAGGGGTGGCAGAGAAGGGAATAGAGAGAGATGAGGTCCTGGAGGTCAGCTGGAGCTAGCTGGATGGACTTTGCCGTGTACAGTTAAAGCTGTGGAAGAGAATCTGCTAGCCTCAAAGGAATTCACCGTATCTTTTCCTCCAAAGCACTAAAAAAATATATTCTGGGTCTAAAAATTCTGATTGCCGGTACAGTGCAGAATACAAAAATGATTCCACTCGGGCTGAGCAATGGACTAACCCCATAGGCTGAGAGGAAGATGGTCTGGACCAGTGTTCCCTCTAACTTTACCCATCCATGTGCGGAATAAATTCTATGTGCACTTAGGCATGCAGAAATGTGCACCAGCAGTAGAAACACATGCTGCTGGCAGCGGGCGCTCTGCCAATGAGCTGGGAGGCATTTAAATCTCTCCTGGATGGCTTCTCAAGTGCACAGATTACCAGGAACACTGTTCTGGACCATACTAACCCTGGTGAGATTAACCTTCTGCACACTGATTTCAGTCACCAGGCATCAGTTAGAAGCATTTAAGTCTGACTTTCCACAGGATTGCTGGTTTTCTGACCATGCAATTGTTTGTAGGTGTGACTCGGGACTGGCATCGGGCCTGCACTTTGAGGGTACAAAATAGGGAGCCAACATTTTAAAACAATCAGGCCCTAAAAGCTTGACGAGGCCCAATAGCTGCAGCAATTCCCCGTTCTTCCCCTGAGCAGGCTGTCTAAACAGTCTGGAATGCCCTGATTTTATCACACTTTGGTTGTGGTTTGGCATTTGGGGCCAATGGTTTGTCAGCTGTTCCCTAAATGATAAATTGTGCTTGTGGGTCATGATACAATATCAGCCCGTGACTTCACCAATACCACAATTTCATGACTAAGCTAGTCCCTGCTGGGTGTGAGGAGAGGTCAGTATCTAAACCAGGCATGGATAATAATTTTGATGGGGAGGGGAATTCAAAGATTTTTTGGTAAGTGATCTAGGGCCCCACTTTTCTATGCAGGGGTAGAGAGGTTGGGTGCAGAAGGGAGCTTGTGGTAGAGGATTTGGGTGCAGGAGAGCATGTGGGATCTGAGAGGGAGTTTGGGTGAAGGATGGAGTGGTGACCTGGAGCGGGGGTGCAGAGGGTTTGGGTGGTGCACTAGGGTTGGGATTTGGGATGCTGGAGGGGTCGGGTGTCTGAGGCAAACTCTGGCTGGGAGGCGCTTACCTAGGTGGCTTTCAGCCAGCAGCCCAGTGAGACCCACAGGCAGGCTTCCTGCCTGCTGCAGCCCTAGACTGCTCAAAGCAGCTGGCTGTTCCATCTGCCCCTCTATGCCACACATCAGGGGGAGGCTTCACACTCTGTCCACATCCTTGGTGCAATCTCTCAGCTCCCATTGGCAGGAAATTGGCCAATAGGAGCTGAGAGATTGTGCTTGGGGTGGAGGAAGCCCGGGAAGTCTCTCTTGCTCCCAGCATGTGTCTCAGACAGGCAGCTGGAAGAGCCAGCCACTTGGAGGGGTCTGGGGCTGCTCCCTGCCTCAGGGTCCTGGCAGGGCAGGTCCTGGGCCGCATTCAAAGGTTTGGCAGGCCGAATCCAGCCCATGGGCCACATCTTGCCCACCCTTGATTTAGACACTAAGACTACGTCTACACAGCTTCCCTCTTCTGCAAAAAGCTTATGCAAATGAAGCGTGGATTAGCATATTGCCACACTTCATTTGCATAATTCATTGAGCTGTTTTTGTGCAAGAGCCGTTCTTCCTCATTTTTTCAGGAAGAACGGTTCTTGCGCAAGTGGGGTTTTTTGTGCAAAAAGGTGCTGTGTACACGGTGCCTTTTGCGCAAAAACGGCTCCTAATTAATTATTCAAATGAAGCCCAACAATATGCTAATCTGTACTTCATTTGCATAGGCTTTTGCAGAAGAGGGAAGCTGTGTAGAGATAGCCATCGATGCACAAAGGCATAAATATCCGAAGTCCTCGCTTCCTCAGTGAGAGATTCCCTGCCGTTGTCTGGATGAAGCCCTTTCACAAGTGGCCAGTAACAGTGAAGCTTATTCCTGAAGTCGGTACATGCTTGGGCATAGCTCTGGCCCTTGCTAACTCTTCCCTGTGCTGCTCTTGAACGGCTGAAGAAATCCCAGCCACTTGCTATGCATGTTATCAGTGCCAAGTGTCTGTGTGTTTGCAGTGCACTGCCAAGACCAGTGCAGGAAACACACAGGGCTGCTCTTTAGCTCACCCTGGGGAAGACTGGCCTGCGCTGTGCAGCTGTCCCGGCATGTTGCATGACCGTCTCTTTCCAGCATTGAGACGTGCACCCAGTGATCCCTCTCTCATTGCACAAGCAACACGATGACTCAAGCTGAGAGTGCCAGAGACAGGAAAATGAGATTTCACCAGCTGGGGATCAATTAACAGTTAAAATAGAACCCAGCTTTTCAAAATCCCTTCAGAGAACAATCTATGTAGACCCGTCTTTATCACTTCAGCCCCCATGGGTAGGACCCTACCAGAATCACAACACTGCAAAATGTCATGCACTATGAAATCTGGCTTTGGGTTCTTTTACCCTATACTAGGCAGCTCTTATGGGGGAGACCAGTGTTTCTCAAACTGGGGGTCCTGACTGAAAACGGAGTTGCAGAGGGCTCACAAGGTTATTTGGAGTGTGTGGGTCTCATTGTCATTCTGACTTCCATCCTGCCTTCAGAGCTGGGCAGCTGGAGAGCGGTGCTTGTAATGTGGGCCGGGTGCCCAGCTCTGAAGGCAGCGCCTTGCCAGCAGCAGCGCAGAAGTAAGGGTTGAAATACTGTACCTGCATCGCCCTTCTGTACTGCTGCTCTCAGAGCTGGGGGGCCAGAGAGTGGTGGCTGCTGACAACAGACCCAGCTTTTCAGGCAGCAGCGCAGAAGTAAGGGTGGCAACACCATACCTGCGCTGCTGCTGGCCATAGCTCTGCCTTCAGAGCTCGATTCCTGGCCAGCAGCTGCTGCTCTTCAGCTGCCCACCTCTGGAGGCATCACTGCTGCCACCAGCTGTGCAGAAGCAAGGGTAGCAGAGTCGCCACCCCCACACAACTCCTTTTTGGGTCAGGACCCCTACGATTATACCACCGCGACATTTCAGATTTTAAATAGCTGAACTCATGAAATTTACCATTTTAAAAATCCTGTCACCATGAAATTGACCATAATGGACTGTGAGTATGGTAGAGTCCTTCCCATGAGCCATAGCAGGGAGACTGCATTACTATCCTCAATAAGGCACTGGACCCTTTGGGTAGACAGTGTTCATTTGGGAATTTCCACACTATTAATTCTAGCCACAGCTGCCCACTCCAGAAACATTCTCTGCTTACACAGCCCCTGTCGCCACAGTGAGGAAACAGTTTAAGAGTTGAAATGAAAACAAATAGTTGCTCCCTTTCTCCCTTCTCAGCTTGCAGGGTCCCCAGGGCTCCCTGTATTTGTGGGTGCAAGTTGGGTACATGCACAGGAATTGCGTATGTGCAAAACCTGTCGAAATTGAAGAACTGGGTCTTGTCTCTAGGCCTGAGAGTGGCTTAATCCCT